>NC_141904.1:92834086-93153514 GCF_057802395.1 Ceratotherium simum simum
TCTCCAAATACCTTGGCCAAAAGCATTGCCATTGGTCCTCTAAATCTCAGATCCACCCCCTTTTGGAACTCGTAAACTCTCACCCTTTGAGACAGTCACAGGATGCCCAAGAGACTTGGTTCCTGCTTCTTTTGACCCACAGCTGATTAAAGGAGACATACTCCAATACTGCAAGGGCCTAATTGCTTTTATTAAAAGCAATCATGGTTTGGTAAAGCAATCTCTTCACAGTGCGTTCCAGGGAGACAAAGATTTTAAACATCACACTTTGCAACCTGGAGATTTTGTCTATTGGAAAAGACACCTCCAGAAGGACTCTCTGCAACTTTGCTGGTAAGGCCCCTATCAGGTACTGTTAACTAACCCTTGTGCCACCAAACTCCAGGAAATAGACTCTTGGATTCACGTGACACACCTAAAGAAAGCACCAAACCCTGACTGGACCTGCACATCATCTGGTGACCTGAAACTAAAGATTTCCTGGAATTGAAGCAGATGACATCTGATGGGACAGTTTTCCCAAGACGTCCAGACCAGGCCTGTTGGAAGTTTGCATGCCAAACCTTTGATGATGACATAAACTTCAGATAATCTCCAACGCCTATGATCTTGATAATATATGGACTTTAGAAAAGAAAAACACCTGAGAGTTCTCCCTTCTACCCCTCCTTGTTACTCGAACGTGACCTCAATAGGTTTCCAATCTGTGCACTTTCCCTCCAACCTGGGACACGACACCCAGGAAAAGTCCTTCCTGGCTTTGAGGGACAAAATGCCAATAAAACCAGAAAAACCTGACTCTTAATCAGTGATGCTTT
Source organism: Ceratotherium simum simum (assembly GCF_057802395.1). NCBI lineage: Eukaryota > Metazoa > Chordata > Mammalia > Perissodactyla > Rhinocerotidae > Ceratotherium > Ceratotherium simum. The sequence continues at coordinate 92,834,905 of NC_141904.1, forward strand.
TCGAGAAAAATCTCAATCAAAAGGGTAAAAGGTGAAAATTAACAGACACCTCATTTAAAATGAAGTCAGAAGGCCAGAAGGGGGAGTTCTCATGCACTACAATGCTGGCAGAGCCCAACAAGAAGACGACCTCCTCTTCCTGCCCAGCAACAGCTCAGCCAGTGAAAAGTCAGTATGCTTGGACCTCCCAGTCCTCTCCCATACACTCTCTGTTTACAATAACCCTCCCTGTCATCTGCTCTTATCCTCTATAAAGGAGTTTCCCCTCCCTCTGTTGCTCAGGACTTGCACATGACTCACCATGGTTGCAGACCCCAAATCGCAATTCTTTGTTGATCCCGCTTAAACCCCATTTTTGCTGAGAAATAACTGGCTGTCTGTTTAAGGTCAACATATATAGTTTACCACAAGTTTTAAGAAGTTGAAGAGGGAAGCAGAAGAAGAGGTAGCATCAAAGTGATGCAATGTGAAAAAGACTCTGCTGGATGTCTCTGGCTTCGAAGATGGAAGAAGGGGCCATGAGCTGGAGAATGGGGACAGTTAATAGAAGCTGGAAAGGGCAAGGAAATATTCTCTCCTACACCCTCCAGAAAGGAACACTGCCCTGCTGATGCCTTGATTTTAGCCCAGTGAGACCCATCTTGGACTGACCTTCAGACCTGGAAGAGAATAAATTCGTATAAAATAATAAATGCCAACACAGAAACAAATGTTTTGTTTTGTTTAAACTAGCTGACCTGGTACTACTGCTTTATCTACATAGCAGATATTCTGTGACACTTCCCTCAAAGAAACATTCCCCATCCCTGCACCACCCCAAACCTGAGAAGAGCTAACCTGTCCTTTCTCAGTCTTCTAGGAATCTTCTCACTCCGAGGGACAAGGCCACCAGCGATAGCTCCCAGGTAGAGGTGCCCAATGTAGCAAATAAAAATACAGCACCCAAAACAAACAACAACAACAACAAAAGACCCACACCCAGTTAAATGCGAATTGACCATGCAATATTTGCGACACACTATACAAAAAAAATACTGGCTGTTTACTGAAATTGACATTTAACGGGACATCCGGTATTTTACCTGGCAAGCTTACTCCCCGGGCCACATTCACTGAGACCACACATAGGGTTTTTTGGTCGTTTTGCATTTTTTAAAAAGATTAAACGGAAAGATTTGTGATTTTTAAAAGCCTCATTTAAGATACTCTTAGAAAATGTGTCCTCGCCCGCTCCTGGCCTAGCGCAGCCGCCCCGCACGCGGGTCGTCGCGGGAAGACTCGCGCAGGCGCAGAGCGGTCCTCTGGCTAGACAGTCACCGTCTGGAACAAGCGCGGGAAGGCCCTGCGCAGGCGCAGAGAGGCCGCCGGCGCTGTGGCGGCGTGGTCTCCGGCTGTGGCCCGAGGCGCGGAGGGCGAGCACCTGTCGCCTCGGCGGCGGAGCTGCCGGCGCTCTGGCTCCCCCGCCCTCCCGGCGCCGTCTATTTATATCGCGCAACCGGCACAGGCCCATATTTGGCAGTGTGCTCAGTCGGGCCCGTCGGCCGCCCCTCCCGGCTCGCCTGGCCCCGTGCCCTCCGCCCCGGGAGCGTCCAGGAGGCCCCCGGCAGGTCGCGGCGCCATTGCGGGCGGCCCCAGCGGAGCGAGTGCCTCAGGCCGGGGGCATCTCCGTGAGTAACAGAGGAAACGTGGGCCCCGTCGAAAGCTTGTCTTAGTTCCAGGGCCAGGTAATGGCGCAAGGCCGCGGGCGGGCCTGGGGCAGCGTCCGGGCCCTGTTCCCTTGCCGGTTCCTCTGCGCTTCCCTCAGGTCGCCGTGCGGCGGGCTCGGGCCGTCCGGGCTCCGCCCAGCCGTCGCCCCCTCAGACCGTCTCTGCCCAGCCGGGATCTCTTGCCTCCTGGCGGGCGCGGTCTTCGGTTTCGCAGCATTCGCAGTGTTCCGTTCTCTGAATTATCCCGCTAGGTTATCGTTCCCGCCCTCCCCAGACTGGAAGCTTCGGAAAGGTAGGGGCACTTCTGTCCTTCTGTTCCTGGGTGTCTTCCTGCAACCTTGAGTAGTGCCTGGCACTTTGAAAAGCTTCAGTAAGCATCGAATGTGTCCCGGGGCAACTCGCTTAACTTTAAAGGAAGAAATATAATCGCTCTGCAATTCCCCCCACGTGATTCTTAAGAGGAACTAATGAGCTGTAATGCATATTAAAGCACTTTGAATAACGCATGGTGAGAATGCAAAACTTTGTGAATTCCTCAAAGGAGAGAGAAAAGGAAACTTATTTAGCTTTATCATCCCTACGCCTGGCCGTTACTAAACGCCCAGTGTGTGGCATGAATTACTATTAAACGGATCAGGTATTTTTCCATACTAGTGGGGGACTCACTGCATTTAGGGTGGTGCAGGTGCTCTGAGCCATTTTCTACCAGTGTTTGCGGAAGATGGGGATGCCGAAACAAAATAGGATATAAGGATGTAATGGTAAAAACCAGGGGTCACAAACTTAAATGGCTATAGGTGATACCTGAAGGGGCAGGGGTGAAAAAAGCAGTAGCATCAGAAGGGTTATAAATGATGACTGACACTCAGGTCTCTAGAGGGGATACTGGGAGCTGGGGAATGGGAGAGTAGATGTGCCATCTGAGAGGGGGCAACTGGCTCCTCAGGTCCTGCACACGTTGTCGCCATGGGAATTAAGGGCCCACTGCTGCTATATCTCCCATTTTTTTCAATAGGTGCTGAAATGGTTCAGCTTTACATGTTGACAACTAATTAAAAAAAAGTGTGAGCAGCCAGTTTGTGAGCATAAGTGAAGCCAGTACCATGGCTTCAGTTGTTCTCTAAGAATGGGGGCCAAGTTTCTGAGAGCACGTGGTGACTGCGAATTAATTTTGAGGGTAGCAATCAGAAGTAGGTGTCACAATGCATTAAGCTATAGGCAAGGAAATCAACTTAATGATTCTGGGTGCTTTATCTGACTTGGACAAAGGGATAGCAACTTGCAGCATCAAGCAAGATTTTTTATGTAGAAAAAAAAATCTTCAAGATAGTGGATTATTAACATATATATAACCTAAAAGAAAAAAAAAGGTTTTCATGAACTTCTAATTTAGAACTAAGCAAATCATTCATTTAATTGCACAAACCGTATTGAGTAACTCGTATGTGCCAGGCGTCATCACAGACAGATTTTAAGAATACAGAAATGATTAAGTCATGAGTCCCCTGCTCTCGATGTGCTCATCACAGAAAGGGGAGGCAGGCATATGCATAAGTAAATTGCAGTAACAGCAGTACAACAACCACTGTGTTCAAGATACAAGAGAAGGGCAGGGAAGGCTCACTGAGAAAGTGATGTTTGAGCTGAATTTTGAAGAGCCAGTTACATTTTTTCAGGGGGAAGAGGAAGAAGGATATTCCAGACATAGAGAACAACATGTGTAAAGGCCTGTATGCATTAGAATTGTTAGTGGTTCAGTACTATTAAAGATTAAAAAATATGAGGAAGGAAAGTCAGGAGACGAGGCAGGAAAGGTTGGGAGGTGCATGATGTGAAGGGCCTCATAGTGCCTGATGAGGGCTAGTGTTGGTGAAAATAGGCTCAGGATAATTTTTTTAATGTGGGGTGGTGATTCTAAACATGATACATTGGAATTGGAACGTCATTTTCTGATATCATAATGTTGACATTCCTTGGCTTGCCGACCAGAGTCTGTTGAATGGAGTTTTAACAGACTGGAATTCAGGACCCTGTCCAAGTCATTTCTCAGGTCTTCACTTTTTTCATCAGTAAAGTTCAAGGCTTTATGTTGATCAACTCTTATCATATAATATTATAACCTACTTGCCATATTGAACATTTCTATGGGGAAAAAATACATACCAATTCAGGAATCTAGTAACCTCTTTTCCCATCACAAAGCAGGAGTAGGAAGGAAGTGTTTCTGCCCTTCCCCCTCATAGAGGCTGATGCCAGGAAATTAAGGAGGGAAGGCTTCAGCCACAAGTTTTCAAAGCAGTTGTCATTCAGACTTGTTGTAAGCCTTTGTATTTTCCAATCGCTCATAAATTGTGCTGCCTACACCTTGACAGTTAAAAAGAAAATTCATAATGTGTCTATGTATCCTCTCTCTCTCTATATATATAATATGCACAGACATGGTGTGCAATGTGGCTTAGATTTTCAAAAGCTGTAAGTTACTCTAATAATACAATTTTTTATTTTAAACTTAGTTTTATGCAATATTTAAGACATGCGAAACGCATAAAGAATAACAAATTATGTGTTGGGTACCTGCCGTACAGCCGGTGAAGTTAGACATTAGTTATGCAGTTGAAACTCCTTGTCACCCTTCCCCAGTTGGATCCACCTCCTTCCACACCTCCTGAAGACAACCACTTTTCTGAATTTGGTGTTGATATTTACATTTCATTTCCTTATATACCACTATAGTGGTATGTATCCTTAAAGAATATATAATTTTTTAAACTTTTTATTTTGATATAATTTCAAACACAGAAAAGTTCTAAGAATAGTACAAAAAACTCCCATATACTTTTTACCAGATTCATCAGTTGTTTATATTTGTCAGAATATATCATCTACATTTGCTGTAGTGGAATATGTAATATCATTTTGCGTATTTTAAAATGATATCAATGGTATGCAGCATCTATTCTTCCACAGTCTTTTTCATACATTGTTATGTTTGTCAGATTCATCCATGTTGATACATGTAATTCTAGTTCATTTTTTTATGCTGTACAATATTCTCTTGAATGAATATACTACGGTCTGTCTGTTCTCCTGTTAATGGGTATTTAGGTTTTTTCCAATTTTTGCTATTTCAAACAGTGCTGCTATGAATTCAAACGAATTTTAACTTCAAAACATGGAGACTTTTCATAGAAAAGAAGGCATGGTCATGTATCAGTCATTACTTAGAAAAAGTAGCAACTTTGGGCTCTGGCCCAGTGGCGTAGTGGTTAAGGTTGCATGCTCCGCTTTGGCGGCCTGGGGTTCATGGGTTCGTGGGTTTGGATCCCAGGTGTGAACCTACACACTGCTCATCAAGCCATGCTGTGGTGGCATCCCATGTACAAAATAGAGGAAGATTGGCACAGATGTTAGCTCAGGGACAATCTTCCTCATCAAAAAAAAAAAAAGTAGCAACTTTAAAGATAATATAAAGATTATAAAATTAAATATTGTAAAAGCAAAACCGACAGTTTAAGTAAATTAACATTCTTATGCCACATTAAAATCTATAGCAGTCCATTTCTCAAAACTAAGTGTAATGGATAGGAGTATAATTGCATTTTTGATTTGCAAAGTAATGAGGCTTTATTCTTGTGATTTATATTTATCTTTGCTACTCATTTTTTCTCCATTATTACGGGGACTATTAATATGAATGCACCAGTTCAGTCTTCTATAAATTGGAGCAGAGAATAACTTCCCATTGCTATGGTTGAGGACATTTATACAGCTTTGTTTTGCTGATAAAAGGAGAATGCCCCCTATGCCCTCATTACAAGAAAAAGTTGCTGTCAGCTCTCTTTATTTATGAACTGTGTCTCTACCCACAAGCAGTTTGTCTATGTCCCCAAACATTGTTATTATTTGAAAATTATTTGTACAGGTGTATCCTGCTTCACCTTTACCAAGCACATTACATATTGTATATGCATGGCCTTATTTAATTCTCCCAACTATTCTTATATAATTCTCAAAACTAATCCCAGGTGAGAAAACTGAAAGAGGCTAAGAAACTTGCTCATGTTACTAGATGGTACAGCAAGGATTCAAACCCAGGCCTCAGTAACTCAAGCCAAAGACCACATTTCTAGCCTCTGAGCTACACTATGCTACATTACTGTAAACTAACAATAATTTCCATTTGTTGAGCACTTGGATGCCAAGGACTAATCTGACTACTTTAATTATATACATTATCCCCATTCTCCAGATAAAGAAACCAAGGTTTAGAAAGGTTAAATAATCTCAAGATTACAGCAAGAGGCTAAACTGAAATTCAAAGCCAGGGCTATCTCACTTTAAAGCCCTGTCTGCAATGCCAATTTCTTCTCTACACCTTACACGTACAAGAAACAATGCCGAGAATGTTTTTTGAAGTGTGGTGCTAATTTAACTGCCCAGGTTATTTTCAGAATTTCCATCAGTCAGTTCATTTGGTCTGATTTTATAACAATCAGAGTAGTTTTGAGGAGTTGTAGGAAAGGCCGTTGGAAGGAAGGGATATTTAAAAAATCTCTGTGCCCATTTAAAAAATTCGTCAATGTTTCTTCACAATGTTTGAAACAGTTATTTCTGTTTTAAAAGTATTTTTTTGTTGTTGAAGTCAATGTTTGGGGCAGAGAAGCTGCATCCAAATAAAGTATTTATTCAAAAAACTGATTTATATTTGTGACCCCTGGAGACAACCAGATGATCTTTTTAAATAGGAATCTGACCATTTCCCTTTCCCAAAATTCTTCAGCTGGATTTAAGCAGAGAAGTGGAGCAGGCACCCACATAGGATATTGTCCTACTCATAATCTAGAAAGTGGATTTATTTATAACAGTAGAGCAGGAGTCAGTGACTTGTTGCCTCTTTTTGTATACCCTATGAGGTAAGAATGAATTTTATAATTTTGAATGGCTTTTAAAAGTCCAAAGAAGAATAATATTTCATGACGTGAAAATATATGAAATTCAAGTTTCAGTATCCATAAAACATTTTTTTGTTTTGTTTTGTTTTTGGTGAGGAAGATTAGCCCTAGGCTAACATCTGTTGCCAATCCTCTTTTTGCTGAGGAAGATTGGCCCTGGGCTAACATGCATGCCCATCTTCCTCTACTTTACACGTGGGAGGCCTGCCACAGCATGGCTTGATAAGCGGTGCGTAGGTCCCCACCCAGGATCCAAACCTGTGAACCCCAGGCCTCCGAAGCAGAGTGCACGAACTTAACAACTATGCCACTGGGCTGGCCCCCTCCATAAACGTTTTATTGGCACACAGTCACGCTCATTTATGGCTGCTTTTGTGCTACAATGACAGAGTTGAGTTGTTACAGAAGAGACCATATGACCTACAAGCCTACAGTATGTGTTCTCTGGCCCTAGTTTGCTGACCCTTGCACAAGAGGGAGAGGTTAAGAGTGCAGACTTTGGAGTCAGACAGAACTGGGTTCAACATTCAGTTCCTGCACCTATAAAATGTTGTGGCCATTAAATGAGTAGAAGTAAACTCAGAAGAGTGACTTAGTGATCGTTGCCTTCTATCAAGGAGAAATGAGGATAAGTAGAGGTTTCTATGGTTCTTTTCCCTGATAGTGTAATAATAGAAAATATAAGAGTATAACAAAAGTAAAATTTTATATAACATATAATTATGGTTACCATAGGTAATCTTTTCTCAATATTTTTGCATATGCCACTTATACTAGTAAGGACTCTTCAGTGCAAAGAACAGCAATCCCAGTTCAAACTAGCTTAAATAATAAAGGGATGGTTCATTTCTCAAAACTGAAAAATATAGATATAAGGCATGTTTCAAACTCCATTGCTGTGGATTTTCTGCCTTCTTCCCTGTATTGGCTTTGTCCTCATGCTAGCTTATGGGGACATGGCTGCCACAGTTCCAGACCTCCCATCTATGGACACCCCAACCACTGAACCAGGGACCTGAGCTTCGCTCTGATTAGGCTAGTTTCAGGTCTCACACCCATCCCTGAACCAGTCACAGTGGTGAGGGGGATGGGAGTCAACCCCACCCCAATGGTACTAAGAGAAGGCAGTTGGATACTAGGGGAAATGCAACATTGTCCACTATAGCGTTGTTTATAAGATACTACCTATAACGTGATTATAAAGAAAACAAGCACATAATGTACTAGTTATTCCATTTTTAATCTCTCTTTGAAACTAACGCCACTTGTGTTTTTATTAAAATAGCCCTATGTGAAAAAGCTCAACAAGGGTAGTTTGGTTTCTGCCTTAAAGGTATGAAATCCTAAGGTTGTGGTCATAACATTTGGGTCCCCAGCATCTCATTTCTGTCCTGGCAACATCATGATCAACACTTTAGGAACTAATGAGTCTGAACTACCTGCAGAGTGTTAGATCTAGTTATCCTGTCTGGAAGCTGCACTTGGCCTTTTAGCACTGTGAGTATTGGTATCCTCTGAGGGATTCTTGTATATCAGTACAAATTGAATAGTAGGAATTTTTTAATATTTATTTCCTTATAAGAAGGCTTTTATGCTTTTCAGTTCAAAGTAACAGCTGTCATTTATAAGTTGATTGATATGTTTATGTATAAAGAAGCCTACATAATATGATTTGGTCTGACCATAATGTATTGTAGGAGAGTTCAGAATATATAATGACCTCTTAATTGCCCATAATTGGATTCTCTTTGTAAAAATCTAAAACTAGTAAAAGCAAAAAGAAAAGGTTTACTTTTAACCTGCAAGCCCTCTCAAAGCCTTAAGCTTTTATTAAAATAAAACTGAGGGGCTGGCCCGGTGGCATAGTGGTTAAGTTTGTGCACTCCACTTCAGCAGCCCAGGGTTCGCAGGTTCGGATCCGGGGCGCGGACCTACACACTGCTTATCAAGCCATGCTGTGGCAGGCATCCCGCATATAAAGTAGAGGAAGATGAGCATGGATGTTAGCCCAGGGCCAGTCTTCCTCAGCAAAAAGAGGAGGATTGACAACAGATTTTAGTTCAGGGCTAATCTTCCTCACCGGAAAAAAACAAAACAAAAACCCTGAACCGTTAATGCCAGGAAATCTGGTAGGGAGGGTTTTATTCCCATTTCAAGTATTCAGATTCTAAGATTGACTAGTTATTATAATTCCACACTCTTCTGTGCAGTGATTTTTATAGTTGCCATTATATAATTAAACATTCCTATCATGCTGAACACTTATTTCCTGAAATGAACTTTAATTCAATACTGAAAAAAGTGCCATGTTTCATTGAGAACATGAGATTTCTAATCCTTTACAGGATTACAGAAATTTAGAAAATGTATAACCTTTACAGCTGACAAATTTTGCTTTCACCTTGTTGAAATTATCACCTCCCCTCCTTTCTTAACTCCTGGTCCTGACTTTTCTACCATCAACATTTATTATTATTGTATGCAACTTATAGCCAAGTAAGAACTAGAAAGGGTGACAGAAACTTGAGATCTGCTTCTCACATTAAGGTTTCTGACTCTAGGACTGTCCTCCTTTAAATCAAAACAGCTAATTAACTTCCTTGAAACATCTTGTGTTCATTCCCCTGGGGAAGGGGAAGATGTGACAACTAGCTTAAAAAGACTTCTAATTAGACTATTGCTTTTTAAGGCAAGAAGTGATTCAGTCTCTGCCACTATGAAATAGGGAACAAAGAGAAGCTGAGCAAGGAGGAAGGATAGAGAAATGGGATGGCTTTTGTGCATTTTTTAAGTTTACAATGCTTTAGTTGTAAGTTTCAAGTACTGTGAATTCTCAGATCAGCAGACATTTGGTTGGGCTTTCCAAAGCACTGTTTGAATTATTTGCCCCATAGCAAAGTTTGAGCAGAATTTTAATAGACTTTTTTTCTTCATGCATCCTACATGCACCCGTCGTGATTTTGTGGATTGGCCTAACATTTGGGTGCATTTTTTGGAGAGGTGCACATAACCTTTTTGGTGATGTTGCATCTCTTCAGAAAGAATGGTGCCTAATGATCCTGTACCCTCTGCCTGTGGGTCAGCTGTATTTGGTAACTGGAAATGGAATTGCAAAATGTGCCCATCTTATCACTTCTCTCTTCATTCATCTTGGGAGGGAGGACTTTCTGGCCTTTCTAGAAAAATCTCTGCTGCTGATTAGGAAAATATTGTTAGTGGTTAATAATTTACTGTTTATACAATCAGTGACATTATTTTTAGATACAAAAGTAGTGGTCTTAAACTACTCTGTTTGGAATGAATAATATTTATTTATAAATACTTCTTAGAACTAATGCTGCATGGTTAAATTATATAGAATTTTTTTCTTAGAAGAAAACTGCTTCTTTTTTTTCCCCTCAGGAATGTTACATCTCTGTTGCTTTGTGAGTAATCAGACATGCAAATAGCCCCTCAAGAATCAAGCTAAATTTAAAGACTTACTTTGAAACATTGAAGAGTGTGTCATGGAGTGCAATATTGAGGCAAAAGAAAAATATCAACATAGCTTGAATTTACTGAATAAAATTAAGAACATGAAAGAATTAGCAGAAATGATTGACGTAGTACTCATAGCAGAAGGGGAGAAATTTCCCTGCCACAGACTGGTCCTGGCTGCATTTAGTCCTTATTTCAAAGCTATGTTCACCTGTGGACTACTTGAATGTACTCAACGGGAAGTCATACTTTATGACATCACAGCAGAAAGTGTATCAGTAATATTAAATTACATGTACAATGCGGCTTTGGAGATCAGTAATGCCAATGTACAAACTGTAGCTATGGCTGCCTATTTTATGCAGATGGAAGAAGTCTTCAGTGTGTGTCAGAAATATATGATGGACCATATGGATGCCTCGAACTGTGTAGGTATCTATTATTTTGCAAAGCAGATTGGAGCTGAAGATTTATCTGATAAGTCGAAGAAATATTTATATCAGCACTTTGCTGAGGTGAGCTTACATGACGAAATACTAGAAATTGAAGTACACCAATTTCTGACACTAATTAAATCAGATGACCTTAACATATCCAGAGAGGAGAGCATTCTGGACTTAGTTCTGAAATGGGTAAATCATAATCAACAACTGCGCACAGAACATCTTGTTGAGCTTTTGAAGCAAGTCAGATTGGAACTTATAAATCCTTCTTTTTTAAGACAAGCCCTAAAAAGGAACACAATGCTTCTATGTGATGCAGGTTGCATTGACATAATTCAAAATGCATTCAAAGCCATCAAGACACCCCAAAAGCACTCTCTAAATCTTCGTTATGGCATGGAGACTACTAGTCTTTTGCTTTGCATTGGCAACAATTCTTCAGGAATCAGGTCAAGACACAGGAACTATGGGGATGCCAGTTTTTGTTATGATCCTGCATTACAGAAGACCTATTTCATCTCATCTCCCAAGTATGGGGAGGGTTTAGGAAATGTGTATACTGGTGTTGTCATGGAAAACAACACTATAATTGTGGCTGGAGAAGCAAGTGCCTCTAAGCTCTCTAGACAAAAGAACAAGAATGTTGAAATCTATAGGTTTGTATCTAGCAACATGTTTGTAAATTTGTTTCAGTTATCTGGCTTTGACGTCAGCAACAATAGGAGAAAGTACTGCTGAAAGAATGATCACATTTTAAGTTACATATAGTGAAAATTACCCTGTAATTACATATTTTATGTATATATAAAATTCATAATGAAATCACCCACATTTTAGAATTATTTTTCTCTTTATTTATAAGAACGTGTAGTTGAATTTGCATAAGTTAAATGTATGTATGCTATGATTCCATTGTGTATTTTCACTCTTAGCTTTCATTATTTATCCATATGATAGGGTGTAATTGCTTTGTTTTTGAAGAGGTTGATATAACTTTTAACAGGAAGAAAAGTTTATTAATGCTGACTCCTTTGAACTGATTTTTTTTAGTTCATAATTCAGAGTAGTAATAAGTAATTTTTTTCTTGGCCAAAAATTGCTAATTATGTGTCAGTTTTCATTCTCTATCCTTGATTTGTGGATTTTTCCTAAACCTCCAATAGTATAAAATGTTTGCAGCCTAAGAATACTTCAATCCTAGAATTTTAAGAGGAACGAGAGTGTCTGCTAAGAAGTAGCATATCATCTGGGTCTTGTATGTGAGGACACATACATTTGTTTACTGTTTATTCAGCAAGTATTCAGTGAGTAACAGCTCTTAAATCTAACTTGGTAAATAAGAAATATGCACATAGAATAGAGACTAGATAGTAAAGTTCTCCTTCAATATCCTTCCCCTCTCAGTTCCCTCCTACCAGGGTTTGTTCAGACTTTTCAGTCAGGAAGTAATTCTTCTTGACCGTGAAGTTGGGACAAAGAAAGAAGTAAGAGGTCTACTATTTTTCTGTCATCTCTTAGCATTCCATTATCTGTTTCAAGCTATATCCTGTCCCTTTTACACATTCATACCTTGAAGACATGTCTCATCTCCCCTAGTGTCTCATTCCCCCTAAGGGAGGGAATGCAGAGCTCTGGATGAGTGACCTGGCCCTAGGCCCATGGTAGCAGAGCATATCGCTGAGCAGCAGGAGCAGCCTTCTTCATAATTATCAGGTATAGACTACAGAACCAGGATATCAGATCCTGAAGGAAGAGGAAGCTTTGACTTTCCTGACATGGTTCTTACAGGTCCATGCCACTTGTTTTATACTTGCTCTTGGTTAGGTACCCTTCTTTCCATCTTAGAGCCTCTTGTAAAGGTACCTCAGTTTCTTTAGATAGCTCTTTTTTTTCCTTACCAAGATAGTCCACAATTCTGTCATCAGAATTTATTTTTTTAATTGTTTTACTGAGGTCTTATTGGCTTATAACGTATAAATTTCAGGTGTACATTATTATATTTCAATTTCTATATAGACTGCATCACATTCACCACCAATAGTGTAGTTTTTATCCATAGCTATACATATGTGCCCCTTTATCCCTTCACCCTCCTCCCACCCACTTCTCTGGTAACTGCTAATCTATTCTCCTTACTTGTGTGTTTTTCTTCCACGTATGGGTGAAATCATACAGTATTTGTCTTTCTCGGTCTAACTTATTTCACTTAGCATAATACCCACAAGGTGCATCCAAGTTGTCGCAAAGGTCATGATTTTGGTTTTTTTATGGCTGAGTAGTATTCCATTGTATATATATACCACATCTTCTTTATCCATTCATCCATTAATGGGCACTTGGGTTGTTTCCATATCTTGGCTGTTGTGAATGATGCGATACATAGGGGTGCATATATCTTTTTGAATTAGTGATTTCATGTTCTTTGGATAACTACCCAGCAGTGGAATAGCTGGATCATACGGTAGTTCTATCCTTAATTTTTTGAGGAAACTCCATACTGTTTTCCATAGTGGCTGCACCAGTTTGCACTCCCCCCAGCAGTGTATGAGAGTTCCCTTCTCTCCATATCCTCTCCAACACTTGTTTCCTGTCTTGTTAATTATAGCCATTCTGACGGGTGTGAGGTGATATCTCATTGTAGTTTTGATTTGCATTTCCCTGATAGTTAATGATGTTGAACATCTTTTCATGTGCCTGTTGGCCATCTGTATACCTTCTTTGGAGAAATGTCGGTTCAGGTCTTTGGCCCAATTTTTAATTGGGTGGTTAGTTTTTATGTTGTTGAGGTGCATGAGTTCTTTATATATTTTGGAGATTAACCCCTTATCAGATATATGGTTTGCAAATATCTTCGGCCAATTGTTAGGTTGTCTTTTCGTTTTGTTGGCGGTTTCCTTTGCTGTACAGAGCTTTTTAGTTTGATGTAGTCCCATTTGTTTCTTTTTTCTATTGTTTCTCTTGCCCGGTCAGACATGGTGCTTGAAAATATGTTGCTAAGACTGATGTCGAAGAGCGTACTGCCTATGTTTTCTTCTAGAAGTTTCATAGTTTCAGGTCTTACATTCAAGTCTTTAATCCATTTGGAGTTAATTTTTGTGTATAGTGTAAGGTAAGGGTCTACTTTCATTTTTTTGCATGTGGCTATCCAGTTTTCCCAACACCATTTGTTGAAGAGACTTTCTTTTCTCCATTGTATGTTCTTGGTTCCTTTGTGGAAGATTAGCTGTCCATAGATGTGTGGGTTTATTTCTGGGCTTTCAATACTATTCCATTGATCTGTGTTTCTGTTTTTGTGCCAGTACCATGCTGTTTTGATTATTTTATCTTTGTAGTATATTTTGAAATCAGGGAGTGTGATACCTCCAGCTTTGTTCTTTTTTCTCAGGATTCCTTTAGCTATTCGGGGTCTTTTGTTGTTCCATATAAATTTTAGGATTCTCTTTTCTATTTCTGTGAAAAATGTTGCTGGAACTTTGATAGGGATTGCATTGAAACTATGGATTGCTTTAGGAAGTATGGACATCTTAACTATGTTAATTCTTCCAATCCAAGAGCACGGAATATCTTTCCATTTCTTTGTGTCTTCTTCAATTTCTTTCAGCAATGTTTTATAGTTTTCGGTGTACAGATCTTTCACCTCTTTGGTTAAGTTTATTCCTAGGTATTTTATTCTTTTTGTTGCAATTGTAAATGGGGTTGTATTCTTAATTTCTCTTTCTGATACTTCGTTGTTAGTGTATAGAAATGCAACAGATTTTTGTATGTTGATTTTGTATCCTGCAACTTTACCGTATTCGTTTATTACTTCTAAAAGCTTTCTGGTGGATTCTTTAGGGTTTTCTATATATAAAATCATGTCATCTGCAAATGGTGAGAGTTTTACTTCTTCCTTTCCCATTTGGATCCCTTTTATTTCTTTTTCTTGCCTGATTGCTCTGGCTAGGACTTCCAGTACTATGTTAAATAGGAGTGGTGAGAGTGGGCATCCTTGTCTGGTTCCTGTCCTTAGAGGGATAGGTTTCAGTTTTTCACCATTGAGGATGATATTAGCTGTGAGTTTGTCATATATGGCCTTTATTATGTTGAGGTACTTTCCTTCTGGTACCCATTTTTTTCAGAGTTTTTATCATAAATGGATGCTGTATCTTGTCAAATGCTTCCTCTCCATCTATTGAGATGATCATGTGATTTTTATTCTTCATTTTATTAATGTGGTGTATTACGTTGATTGATTTGCCAATGTTGAAGCATCCCTGCATACCTGAAATAAATCTCACTTGATCATGGTGTATAATGTTTTTAATGTATTGTTATATGCGATTTGCTAGTATTTTGTTGAGGATTTTTGCATGGATGTTCATCAGTGATATTGGCCTGTAATTTTCTTTTTTTTGTGTTGTCCTTGTCTGGTTTTGGTATCAGGGTAATGTCAGCTTTGTAGAATGAGTTAGGGAGCTTCCCCCCTTCCTCAATTTTTTGGAAGAGTTTGAGAAGGAGAGGTATTAAGTCTTCTTTGAATGTTTGGTAGAATTCACCAGGGAAGCCATCTGGTCCTGGACTTTTATTTTTGGGGAGATTTTTGATTACTGTTTCGATCTCTTTACTGGTGATTGGTCTATTCAAATTCTCTACTTCTTCTTGATCCAGTTTTGGAAGGTTGTATGATTCTAAGAATTTATCCATTTCTTCCAGATTGTCGAATTGGTTGGCATATAGCTTTTCATAGTATTCTCTTATAATCCTTTGGTTTTCTATGGTGTCTATTGTAGTTTCTCCTCTTTCATTTCTGATTTTATTTATTTGAGTCGTCTCTCTTTTTTTCTTATTGAGTCTGGCTAAGGGTTTGTCAGTTTTGTTTATCTTTTCAAAGAACCAGCTCTTAGTTTCATTGATCTTTTCTATCATTTTTTTAGTCTCTATTTCATTTATTTCTGCTCTGATTTTTATTATTTCCTTCCTTCTACTGACTTTGGGCTTTGTTTGTTCTTTTTCTAGTTCTTTTAGGTGTAGTGTCAGATTGTTTACTTGATATTTTTCTTGTTTCTTGAAGTAGGCCTATATTGCTATAAATTTCCCTTTTAGTACCATTTTGCTGCATCCCATAGGTTTTGGTATGTTGTGTTTTCATATTTATTTGCCTCCAGGTATTTTTTGATTTCTCCTTTGATTTCTTCATTGATCTGATAGTTGTTCAGTAGCATATTGTTTAGTCTCCACATATAAATATTTATGACTTTCCCAGGTTTCTTCTTGTAGTTGATTTCTAGTTTCATACCATTGTGGTCAGAAAATATGCTTGATATGATTTTAATCTTCTTAAATTTATTGAGACTTGTTTTGTTTCTCAACATATGGTCCTTCTTTGAGAACGTTCCATGTGTATTCTCCTGTTTTGGGATGGAATGTTCTGTATACACACAGACACAGACACACACACACAGATATATCTATTAAGTCCATCTGGTCTAGTATTTCATCTAAGGCCACTGTTTCCTTGTTGGCTTTCTGTCTGGATGATCTACCCATTGATGTAAGTGGGATGTTAATGTCCCTTACTATTATTGTGTTGCTGTCAATTTCTTCCTTTAGGACTGTTAATAGTTGCTTTATATACTTTGGTGCTCCTGTATTAGGTGCATATATATTAATAAGTGTTATATATTCTTAGTAAAATGTCCTTTTTATCATTATATAATGCACATGTTTGTCTCTTGTTATCTTTTTTATCTTCAAGTCTGCTTTGTCTAGTGGGCTACACCCACTTTCTTTTGCTTGCCATTTGCTTGAAGTATTGCCTTCCATCCCTTCACTCTGAGCCTGTGTTTGTCTTGAGAGCTGTGTTGGGTTTCCTGGAGGCAGCATATTGTTGGGTCTTGTTTTTTAATCCATCCAGCCCCTCCATATCTTTTGATTGGTGAATTTAATCCATTTACATTTAGAGTGATTATTGATATATGAGGACTTCATACTGCCATTTTGTCTTTTGTTTTCTGTTTGTTGTATATTTCCATTATTTCTTTTTCCTTGTATTTCTGTCTGCCATTTCAGTTTGGTGGTTTTCTGTGATGTTTTTTGTTAGTTTTCTCCTTATTTATGATTTGTGACTCTGCTCTGACTTTTTTTTTACGGTTACCATGAGGTTTGTATAAAAGATCTCATAGATGAGATAGTCCTTTTTCTGATAACCTTTTATCTCCATTAGCCTATGCAGCTTCCATCCCTTTCCTCTTCCCTATGTTTTTATTGTCACAAATTATTTTCTTTTATGTTCTGAGTTTGTGACCAAATTGGAGTAGTTATAGTTATTTTCGATGCTTTCTTTCCCTTTATCCTTTATGTTACATTAAGTGTTTGCTAACTTATTCTGATATAGAGCTGCCATTTTCTGATTTTGTCTATCTCCTTCCTCCAAGCTTTGTAAACCTTTGCTTTTTTTTTTTTTTTCAGGTAGGAGGGCTCCCTTCAACATTTCTTGTAAGGCAGGTCTAGTGGCAATGAACTCCCTCAGCTTTTGTTTGTCTGGGAAAGCCTTTATTTCTCCATCCTATTTGAAGGATAGTTTTGCTGGATAGAGTATTCTTGGCTGATAGTTTTTGTCATTCAGTATTTTGAATATGTTATTCCACTCTCTCCTAACCTGTAGAGTTTCTACTGAGAAATCTGAAAGCCTGATGGGGGTTCCTTTGTAGGTTATTTTCTTCTCTCTGACTGCCCTTAATATTTTTTCTTTGTTGTTGACTTTTGGTAGTTTTAATATTATATGCCTTGGAGAAGGTCTTTTTACATTGAGGTAATTAGGAGTTCTGTTAGCTTAATGTACTTGCATGTCCAGTTCCTTCCCCAGGTTTGGGATGTTCTCAGCTATTATTTCTTTGAATGAATGCTCTGCTCCTTTCTCCCTCCCTTCTCCCTCTGGGATACCTATAATCCTTATGTTATTTTTCCTAATTGAGTTGGATCTTTCTTGAAAATTTTCTTCATTTTTTAAAATTCTTAGTTCTCTCTCCTCTTCCACCTGAATAATCTCTAGATTTCTATCTTCGAGCTCACTAATGCTCTCCTCAATGAGGTCTGTTCTATTTTTAATGCTTTCTACCTTATGTTTCATCTCATTGATTGTGTTCTTCAGATCCAGAATTTCTGTTAGGGATTTTTTAGGTCTTCGATGTCTTCAGTAAAGTATTCTTCATGTTCATTAATTTTATTCCTGAGCCAATTTTCCTTCTGTTATGCAGTAATACTGTAGTTCTTCATGGTATTTGATGAATTGATCCTCTCCTGGTTTGTTTGTGGTAGTAATCACTTTTTCTTGTTTGGGTATGGCTTTAGTTACTTTGGTTCTGAGCTGCTTCTGATTGTATTTGAGAGCCTGCGCTTTTCACCCTCTACTGCCTCTGCCAGAAGTATTGTCATTGCCCTCCTTGTGCCTCTTGTGCCTCTGGGGTTGCTGGTGCTTTGCTGCTTATGATGTTGCTGAGTCTCAGGTGACGCCACTGGGGTCACCAGGCTGCGAGCACTTCTGCTGCTTCCGGGATTGTCTGGGTCTCGTGTTCCTCCACTGGCTCTCTGCAGGTTTGGATGCTGCCGTCCCATGCCTCACCTATGCTGCTATTCCCAGGTTGTCTGCCAGTGCTGGGTGTACCACTGCTAGAGGTACTGGGTTCCTTGGTGTTGCTGTCTCTGGCAGGGGCTCATGGACCCTGGGACTTGTATGCAGCCACTGCTGCTGGTGGAGCTGGTGTCAGGGTGCCACCACTGGAGGCTAGGTCACTAGTTCTGCTGTGGTTCCTGATGCTTCTGGTTGCAGGTTCCACTTGCCACTGCTGGGGGCAGGGGCAGGGGCTGTTTTTTCTGCTTCGCCTTGTCTGCTTACAGTTGTGCAGGTCAGACTACTGCCACTGCTGCCATTCCACAAGCCATTGTGCAGGCTGGGCTGTCCTCGCCTTCACTTACAGTCGTGCAGGCCATTGCATGAGGATCCACACTCTGGATTGCTGCTTCCAGGGGAGGGAAAAGGGGCTGCTCCCCTACTTACACTACTTCCCAAGGGTCTAGTCCACCTACCTTCATATGTATAGATGTGTGGATTTCTTAATCATCCTGTTGTGCTGTGTAGGGATTCCTCTGTTTGTCAATGGATATCCATTTGCTTATAACTTAGAGGTGAGAGACAAAGGGAACAACGCACTCTGCTGTGATGCTGATGTCACTCCAGAATTTATTTTTAATAAATATCCAATCCTGTCAAAGTATCTTTCTGTTTTGATCCTCAAACATCTTTCCTCTAAAAATTTTGGAAAGGCTACTTCCCTTTGTTATGGCATATGTCTAACTATATACCCCATGTTTCCCTTCTTGTCTATCTTGAATTAAACCAGGTTCCCATCACCAGCCAGCTCCTCCACATTGGTCAGAATTAGGATAAAAGTATCAGTTGCCCTCCTCATTTCCTTCAATAATAAAATTTTCAGCAGGGCAGAGAATGAAATTATCAGAAGCATTCTTTTGGACTTAAATGAGACTTCCAGCAGATGTCTGGATAATTAAAATCTTATAGCACTACTGAAGGTCACTTTAGTGTCAGTTTTGTGATATATGTGAGAAATTATCATCTTGTGATACATTTGTACTAAATTATTTCTGTTTCTTATCCCTTTTATCTTTCCCTAGATGCTCTTAAGTTTGCCTCTACTCTATATAAATTTCCATGTAGATATATTTCTTCTTGACTTAAAAAAGGAAGTAGACTAGTACTCTGGTAGGTCATTTCTTTTCAAAAAGATATACTTTTCCATCTCTTTTAACTATCTCTCATACTTTGGTATACAAACAGCTGAGGACATAAATGTCTTTAACTATCAACCTCTATGAATCTTGAATGCTTTTGTCACTATTATTTTCTTTTTTATGTCATATCCATTATTCTTAAAAAGTTCTATAGTTTTATCTGGGCATTTTCTCTCCTCATTTTCAGTTCAAAATGTTAAAGCAAAAATCAGATTAGCAAGTTGTGCAGCAAACGTACACTTCCCAGCCTTCATGGGATGTATTTCATTCTTGGCCTATTTTCTTAAACCATGTCTTAGAAAACCAAAACCCATTTTTAGTTCTATTTATATATTCATCCATTGGCTTTACTTCAGTATCCCCCACCTGTAGACACCTAATTCTCCTTTCTCTTCTAAAATCCAGTACAACAAAAAATAGTGGTGAAAAATATCACCTGTGATTCTAGGGGCTTTTTTCTACCTGGAATTACATAGAAGACAGCTATCATAAGGTTTGGTAAATTTCTGCATTCAATTTGTGACAAGTCAGATGTGGCCTCTAGGAAAGGAACATAATCTTCCTACTTCTATGTCAAGCCTAAAGTAAAAGGTTATCTCTTGGTGTGAATATAAGAGTTGGCCTAGAACAACTGGGAAAAACTCCTATAATATTATTAACTGTTAAATATTTGATGCAAAGTAAGTAGTCTGTACTTAAAAATTGTACTCTGTATAGAACACACACATTATAATTTCTTCATTTGTTTCCAAACAGAACAACGTTTTTTTTTCTTATTTTCCATATTTTCCTAGTTTTTGTTGTTTGTTTTGTTTTGTTTTAGTTTTGAATCCCAGGTATATACTTTCTGGATTTTCCACAACAGATCTAATTTCACATATTTTATCCCACTCCCTCCATAAGTACTTTTGTCCTTAGACTGTGTCCCAAATCATGATTGGAGAAAATAGACTTACCATTATCCAGAGGCAAGACAGAGTTAGCCACAAAATCATATATTTAATGCCTAATGCCATACACACACAGATACATGCACACGTAGATAATCAGTTAATGTGTTGGACTCTACTAGGTATTGAGAGACCATATGTCTAAGTATCCCTACCTCCCAAGATTCTTCTCAGACCAACATAATTATTCATGGAAGAAATTACTTAAATTACCATACCTAGAGGATTAAGATAGTTGTTCAATGCCCATCAGACTCCTACAGGTGGGTTTTTATATACCTACAGGTGCTCTTGACTCTGTTCTAAGCCAGTTAGAACTATACGAACAATCCTTAAAATTCTACATATCATACATCATCCCATTATAAATCTCTAAATTGAGATATTTTCAGATTCTCTGCTCTAAAACTGATTTCTTTAATGTAGTATTAAAGTGAGACTTCTAGTTCACAGAATAAGACATTTTTGTATTTTTCTTTATTTTTACTTATTCTTATCCTCTGGTAAAATTACAGATGATTTGCTGAAAGGCTTTTCTATTTGTTCTTGATTTTCTTTCCCAGAATTAGGAAATGAAGGCTAGTCCTGGATATTCTATACTTTTTCAATATGTTATTTTTTCTAAAATTCTGCAGGTAGGTGTGGTTAATTGTTTCTGTGCACATTATATTTTGTTCATCAGTCTTTGCCAAAAAAAAAAAAAAAGCACAAACCTGTGTCAGTATCTTATATTAATAGTTTTTCCTCTCCAATTAGAAGAACCAAATTATCTTGTTGTTAGTTGGAAAAGAAACTTAAATGTGTTTCTTAGATAACGTTGTTTCATGTTTTCATGCTAATTCTCGGTTCTCTCTCTGTTAATTTACAGGTATCATGTTAGAGGAAACCAGTTTTGGGAAAAGTTATGCACAACTGAATTTCGAGAGCTCTATGCTCTGGGCAGTGTCCGTAATGACCTCTATGTTATAGGAGGACAGATGAAAATTAAAAACCAGTACCTTATTACAAACTGTGTTGATAAGTACTCTGTTGAACGGGACAACTGGAAAAGGGTGTCTCCCCTTCCGCTACAATTGGCGTGTCATGCTGTAGTAACAGTGAATAATAAACTTTATGTGATTGGAGGATGGACCCCTCAGGTTAAGAAATTTCCTGTATACCTAATTAGCATGGCTATGCTGAGTCTGGCTGCTATGTTGAAAAATGTTGTAGTTGTTGAATGTTAAAAGAGTATGGCTTCTTACATTTTGGTAAAATGCCATTTGTTTTATAGAACATTAAACTTAAGATTTTAAAGTGTTAAAGCAGTTTAGGAGAATGAATTTTAAAGTGTGTTATTCATAGACATGACTTCATTCAGTATTCATGCTATATTCTCCATAATCCTTCCCATTCTTGCTAATTATGAAAGATGTTTATGCTGATGGATTATTTGTAGGGAGCATCTAAGTAGGAGGCAGAGAAGCTGGATCCTCATCCCACTTCTGTCTGCTTAATAGCTATGTGACCTGAGGCAAATAGCTCTTAGGTCTTTTCCACATTTTGAATTCTTACTCTAAGTACAAAGCCAGAATACTCATTCTGTCATGGCACAATCATTTCCACAAAAATATGTTGTGATTTTAAACACTTTATCTTTTTGCTGGGCATCAGCAGATAAAGAAACCAGAATACTGTTTGTATTGAAGCCCAGCAAAGTGATAGCCAGCCAAATTGAAATCAGTAGTGTGTGACCACAGTGGCCCTTTCTTTTCTCTTTGGGTGTCCCTCCCAATGCCTTGGAGCTCTCACACTAGTATCACTCCAGCTGCCTTCTACCCTGGCCATCCAGTCTTTCTAATAAAAATTAATCTTAGTAGCTCATTGCCTGTCCCCATGACGTAAAGTAAATTTATTTTTGCCTGTATGATTTCTTATTTCTCTAGATTTGCTTCGTATGACTGATGCTTTTTGCATTAATTTCCTAAGCTTATAGCATATCATATCATATGATACCTGTTTGTATAGCATATCTACCTGTTTTTAAAACTTAAACTTCACATTTAATACATTTTTTAATTTGTGCTATGTATCAAAAAGTAGTACTGACTTAATCACAGCTAGTATCTGAAACCTGATAAATTATTTGTAATTAAACTTTTTCAGAACTATCCATTACATTCTTAATTTTTCATGAATAAGCTCCAAAAACAACTTAGAAGCTTTTGTTTCACTAAAATAGAGATTAAATACTTAAATTAGATGGAAAATTAAAACAATAAAGTCAATATTTGTTAATTTATAGTGTCTTTAAACAGATGACATGTGAATATTTATTGTATAACGAAAGCTTTTGCTAGTCTGTACCTAATACAATATATTAAATTGCAAGATGATGTGGGTTGTGATTGCAACATAGTAATCATAACTGTCGATGTATTTAAAGCAGTTAACTAAAATTAATTGCATACAACTTTCGTAAGTATGGCAATTATTTGTGTTGAACACCCACATCCGAAACAAAAACAAAAGACATGTAAGCATCCTTAGCCTGAAGTCATAGAAGTTTCTGACACATTGTAGAAAAAAAACACTTCACCTGAAGTTTATTAGTAGGAGAAGCCACATACATCTGTGTAAGA
The DNA here is from genome assembly GCF_057802395.1 of Ceratotherium simum simum. Classification (NCBI taxonomy): domain Eukaryota; kingdom Metazoa; phylum Chordata; class Mammalia; order Perissodactyla; family Rhinocerotidae; genus Ceratotherium; species Ceratotherium simum. The sequence goes on from NC_141904.1 coordinate 92,857,841, forward strand.
ATAAACAGTCATTCGATTTGTACTGTCTCTAGTCATTAAAAATATATATAAATAAAATATATAAAAATAACTGCAAGTAATTTATATTAATCCATATATCTTGAAAATTAAATTCAGACCATTCCTATATAGGTCATAATTATGGTGTAAAAATACTCTAATTACTAAAACACTAAAATGTTTTTGTAATTTTGTTCCATTTGGATTAGAAAAATATTATAAAGAAAAATACCTTATAAATTATTAAAATTAGTTTCTCAAATATTATTAAAATCCACCACTATAAAGTTTGGTAAAGTACAATTACACTTTAAATGCTGTTCAAGAAAACTTGGTTTCATTTTTAAGTCTTTGTAGTTGCTTCATTTTTTAAAAAACGCTATATTGTCTCATTGTTAAGATCACAGATTGTTTGCTATAACACAACACCTTAGCCCCATTATTACAGAATATAGATTCTTCTGATATTGACAGTGTACTTATACCCGCAAGTCAAGGGATTTGGTGTGTTTGTATGAGTCACTACAGTTAACCTCTGTTTACCTCCTTGGCTGTCTGCTTTGATTAATTGCATTCTTATGCTCACAAAGATCGCCAAGTGGTATGTTATTACATTGGCTGTCATATTTTATACAGATGGATCTTCCTGATGAAGAACCTGATCGATTAAGCAACAAACTGTTGCAGTATGACCCCAACCAGGATCAGTGGACAGAGCAAGCACCCATGAAGTACTCTAAGTACCGATTCAGTACAGCTGTAGTCAACAGTGAGCTATATGTTTTGGGTAAGAAGAATCAGATTGCTAAAAGAGTATAACTACCTTTATTTTTCTCAGAAGTTTGCCTCAGTAAAAATGAAATATTCTCCATTCCTCTTGCGTCCTAGTTCAAATGTACACATAACTAGCCAAAAATTTTCTTTTGTTTCTTGTTTTCTAGAGCACAGTCAGATAAGATTAAATGAAAGTCCACTAACTTACTGAAAACAAAATTGTTTTATGGAATTTTCAAGTCCCTTGGAATGCAAGAATAGTAGTGATACATCCTTTTATATACTACCAAGTAAGATATTTTGAAATGAGAATAAGCCTTTGGCCACATTTACTCAGTGAAATGTGGGCTTTTGCAGCCAAGTGTGATTATGCTGATAGAAGAGAAAGCCACTATAGGTAAGACAATACTACAGATTATGGCAATCCTCCTTGTTTTACCTCACCCACCAAATTTCTATAGAGGTGTTATCAAATAATATTTATCTGAAGGCGTTTTTAAAAAATTTCTTGAATATATGTGGTCTTGTACCAGCTAGTAGGGATTGGTGAAAGATTGGTTCATTTGCACAAGAGTGGGTAAAACATTCTAGAACATCCCTTATATTCCCCTATCCTTTTTCACTCCTTGTTTTTTTCCTCTTTTATTAAGTCCTTTGCTCTTCCAAGCACATTCCATCTCCTTAACATCATTTTCTTTCACCTCCCCTCCCTCCCTCCCTATCACTTTCCTGTGAGTATGGGGAAGAATGAGGGTGAGATAAGGAGGCTTACTGGACTGGTAAAATGACAAGTATGCGAATATTCTTTATTTTATCCCATTAGCATTGGTGGCTAACTGGCAAAAACATGGGGAAGATGCTGGATAGCAAAGAGATGGCAAAGAAAAAACATGAAATATGGGCTGAAAGCAAACCTAGCATTTGAATAGTTTTTTTGTTTTTTGTTGTCTTTTACTAAAGAGAAGCCATTATCTCTTGGCTGCCTGCATAGCATGAAGCAAAATAATTAATGTACTCAAATATTAATAGTTTTATGATTTTAAGTACAAGAACATTATGCAACATTATGATACTTCAGTTATGAGACTCACTTGTAATTATAATTAAGTTTTTCCTCTGAATATACATTTGTTACTCTGTTATGACCATATGCTGTGTCATAGGCCCAGAAAAGACAATATCTAAACTAGGATAGATTGCCTAGGATAGATGTATAACTCAGGGGAGTGAAGGGCTGATGTGCTAATTATATTCAAGTTGGAGGTAGTCAAAAGTGGGATAAAAGTGATGTATCAATTGAATAAAAAAGAGATTTCCCACTAGTGTGGAGCCACAACTAGTCTAGATGTGAAATAAAAATGATAATGTCTTTTTGGTAAATTATATGGGGAAAGGCATCTTAGAGACACCCTTTGGATATTACACTTCATGGCATGAACAAATATCCACTGAATGAATGAAAGGAGGTAGATTTTAAAGAACCTGTAAGATTTGGGTGGGTGAAATAGAGAAAAGAGTATGCTCCAGGAAAGAAGGTAGTTTGGAGAGGCAGGGAAGAGTAAGTGGGGAGAACGGCACAATCAGAGGTTTGGAGGTGAGAATGAAGGTGGTAAGAGTGAAAGATGAAAGGAGAGTGAGTAAATGAGCCCACCAGGGGCAGGGAGTTGTGAGAGACAAAGTTGCATAGGTAAACTGGGAGTCAAATTATAAAGGCCTATGGATGAAGAATTAAGAGAATAATAGTAAATAGTGAGAAACTACACAGAAGCAACATGATTAAAGAATGTTTGGGGAATATTGGTGAGGTGAGAATATAAAGAACAGATCACAGGTGAGAAGAAACTGGGAGTGGAGAGACCATTTAGGAAGGCTGATGAAGTAGCTTAGAATCTGATTTCTGGATATTCAGAACTGACCAGATTCATAATGACTGAAATTTTACCATCTTGTAAGATTTAATCCAAAAGAGTCAATGTCCCCAATTCTACTTAATTCCAAAATGTATTTATAAGCATTGAAATGGAATGAAGTTCAGTTGTTTAGGTATTTTTGTGGTAGTCTTAGTTCAGATTTAATTGTTCATTGTATGCATAGTTGGAATTTGGGCAAATATCGTATAGAACCCTAAAACCTTATCAGTTTCAATCACTCACACAGGTACCTTACAGTCATTTGTTAATTGTCTTAGCAAAAGCTCTGTCTGCTTTTGGGAATCTATATGTGCCCCTCTGTAATTGGGGTCACTGTCAGTTAGTATAACAATAAACCCTCTTCTTAATACCTATAATGGATTTAATTCCTTACTGTCTCTTAGATAGGCTACAGGGTACCTCAAAAGAGCAGCCACTGAAATCTCTTTCACCATGGAAGCAGTATGGTAAAGTGGGGAAGGTACCACCTTTGGAATTGAGTAGATCTGGATTGAAATCCTGGCTCCACCATTTACTACCTGTATGTCCTTGGTCTGGTAAATCCTTTTTTGGCTAATACCAAAATTGGAATACCTACCTCTTGGAGTTAAGATTAAAATAATGTATGTAAAATCTCTACAATATAAGTGTTCAGATGTTGTTATAACTACTTTTTTTGAGCCCCTTTATGTTACAGATACTTTGCTGAATTCTTTGCATAAAGAATTTCATTTAATGGTCATAAATGAAAACTGACAAAGTATTAACTCTCCTCTTTATGGCTGACTAGATATCTGGACTGATCCTCCCCCTGAAAATACCAAAAAATATTGGGTAAAATGTTTTTTAAATCTCCTGAAAGTCTTCTAAGATCTGTCATGGCAGTAAGAATTTAGCAGGCCAAAAGCTAAGTGAAAGCGGTAGGCTTCCAGCTATGGAGAAGTGAATGGGTCGATGTCCTTTCCCCAAAAAGCAAATATAAAACCAGACAGATTTGTCAAAAACAACCATTTCAGATCTCTAGAAATCAACCAAAGACAAACAAATTGAGAAGAGCTTAACTTTTCAAAACTGCTGAACTTGAAGTAAGTCTTCAGGCATTCTGTGGCATTCTTCTCTGAGGCTGCCCCTATTCCCCATTTAGCCTGGTAGTTCTACCAGAGTGGGGCTAGCTATGAAAATTAGCATCTTTGTTTGCCAGAGGGGATTGGCTGACATATTTGGGAGTGGAGGGTGGAAAACCCATACTCACAGTGGCAAATGGGAAAAGCCTGCAGCTGTTTCCTAGCCATAGCTTTTAGTCCTGGTTGGGATAGCAGCAGTCAAGAGAACTAGCTAGAAGTTTAACAGGGATCTTCCAGGGAAATCCTGAAAATGAGAGTCATAGAGGGGCTTGATAAATTTTCCACACATCCCTGGGGACTAGGGAAGCTGCACAAACATGCAGCCCCCAAAAGGGTACAAGCTCTTCACACATTCCTGGGTGACTGGGTGGCTGAGCACATGTACAAAGGAGATCTGAGAGGACCAGGCACAAAGTAAAAGTCATGGTAGACTTGAAAACTACCTGAACTTTGAATGCATTCCCCAACCCACATAGACCCACAAAGAGAGGGTGGAAACCTTCTTGGTGTTTGAGTACAAACAGCTAGTCATTGACTAGCCACTAAATAATGAAGAAATAAGAGTAACCCCTAGGCTAAAAAATGAAAACGAGAATTTTCAAAAATTGAATAGAGACAGTGGCGAACCACAGGGAAGGGCAGATTAAATCCAACAGCGACAATGATGCAAAGCAGAAAAAAAAAATACCCTCAGGGGAAAAAAATAAAATCAGAGTCAAAAGTTGCTATGATGTAGTATTTTAAATGTCTAGTTACTAACAAAAATTTACAACATATACAAAGGAAAAGAAACAGGTGGGGGTCGGAGGAGAGCATTCAATAAAAACTGTCTCTGAGTGGGCCCAAATGTTGGATATAGCAGGCATAGACTTCAAAGTAGCTATTCAATATATGTTCAAAGAATTAGCAAAAACCATTTTTAAAGAATTAAAGAAAAATATGATGACAATGATGTCAAAAAGGAAATAGAAGTTATGTAAAAGAACCAAATGGAAATTCTAAAGTTGTAAAGTATAAAAACTCAAATGAAGAATGTACTAAATGAGCTCAAGAGCAGATTTGAGATATCGAAAGAAAGAATCAGTCAACTTGAGATAGAGCAATAGAAATTATATAATCTGAAGAAAAGATGGGAAAAAATTGAGGAAAAATTAGCAGAGCCTCAGAGACATGTGGAATAACATTCAAGCCTACAGCATAGGTATAATGGGAATTCCAAAAGGAGGAGAGAGAAAGGAGCAGGAAAATTTTTTTCAAATAAATAATGGTCAAAAACTTCTCAAACTTGATGGAAAAACATTAATCTACAGATCCAAGAAGCTCATCAAACTCCCAGTAAGATAATTCACAGAGATCCTTAACTAAACACATCATAGACAAACTATTGAAAGACAGAAGAGTCTTAAAAGCAGCAAGAAAAATGACACATTGTATAGAGGGGAACAACAATATGCTCAACAGGTGACTTATCAGAAACGGTGGAGGTAAGAAGGCACTGGAATAACATTCAAAGTGCTGCAAGAAAATAAATTCAAGGTGACATCAGCATCATGGCAGAGTGAGTTGTTCCCTTTGTCTCTCCCCTCTAAGTTATAATCAGTACAATATTCATAGACCAACAAAGGACTGTCTGCACAGCACAGCAGAACGCCAGAGAGATCCGTACATCTATATGTCTGAAGGTGGGTGGAGTGGACCTCCCGGACGTGGTGGAACCAGGGGAGCAGTGGGGGCAGCTCCTGAGACTGGAGGTTCCAGGAACTGCGGCCATGCCAGAGGCCCCAGGAACTGAGGTAACATCCATGAACAGAGACCTTGGAATCCAGGCAGCCAGCCCTCCTGGAGGCACCAGCAATTACTGTGGGCCTGCAACCAGAGGCTCTGAGAACTGCAGTGATGCCTGTAACCCAGACCCCTCCCTCTCCCCCAGAGGCAGCACCTCTGGTGCTGGCCCTTCCAGCAGCAGGGGCTGCATCCAAGACCACAATACCCCCAGCGGTGGTGGCAGTGCCCGTGCCCTGAGGTTCCAAAATGCACCAGTGCCAGAGACCAGAGGCTCAAGACCTGCAGCAGCACTCATGGCTCAGCTCCTACTCCTCCCTCAGGAGTGGCAGGTGGTGAACATGACATGAGGCTTCAGGAAACACAGTGGTGACTGTGACCCAGCCCCCTCCCCATCCCCCAGTGGGTCGCTTCCAATGCCTGCCCTTCGAGCACGGGGGTTGCATCCAAGACTGTAGTACCCCTGGCAGCAGCAGCAGTGCTGTGATCTGATATTCCAGGAATCATGCTGGTGCCTGAGACTAGAGAGTGTAGGAGCCACAGTGGCACTTGCAGCTCAGTCCCTACCCCTCCCCCAGCAGTGGCACCTGGTACCTATGACCTGAGGCTTCAGGAACTGCAGTGGTGCCCACAACCCAGGCCCCTGGCAGTGATGGTGGTGCCTGTGACCTGAGGTTCCAGGAACTGGGCAGATGCCAGAGACCAGAGGCATCTGGAACTCTGGCAGTGCTTGCAACCCAGATATCCCTCCCCCTGTGGTGATGGCGATATCACTGATGACCCTGGCCCACCCAACAGTGACAGCAACACCCACAAACCTGGCGTCCCTGGCAGTGGCGTTGCTGCCACCCCCAGATAACCCAGGAGCAGCAGTGCCTGACTCTGCAGAGAGCCTGTGGAGAGCCAGGTAACAGTGATAGCAGAACCCATGAGTCTGCTCCCCCTCAGCTGCAGAGACATCCACATCTTCACCACCACCTCCCCCTACATGTAGCAGCAGTGCCTGCAGACCCAACAAACCTGGATGTAGCAGAGATGCCCATGACCCCAAATCCCACCCTGCTTTCCCTCCCCCCACCACCACAGTGGGGGAACACACAACCCAGGCAACCCCAGAAGCAGCAGAGGTACTTGCAGCCCAGTGACCCCAGTGGCAGTGCCTGTAACTGCAATGACATCATAAGTAGCAAGGCACGAGCAACCTTGGGGGCACAAGCAGCACAATGAGAGCATTGATACCACCTTTGACCAAGGCGTGGAAGGTGGAAAGCACAGACTCTCAAATACAGCCAGAAGCAGCTCAGAATCAAAGTAAACAAAGTCTCACTGAAATAAAAAAGGTGTTTGCTACCACAAATGTGCTGGCAGTGGAACAACTCATCAAGCACTATGAAGAACTATAGTCACATGGTAGCACAAAAAGAAAATGACAACTCTTCAGAAAACAAAATTGAAGTCACAGAAGATTGTGATCCAACTGACAGAGAATTCAAAATAGCTGTCATGAAGAAACTCAGTGAGTTACAGGAAAACTCAGAAAGGCAATTCAATATGCTCAGGAATAAAATTATTAGCAGGAGTACTTCACCAAAGAAATTAAAACTTTAAAAAAAAACACAAATTCTGGAGCTGAAGAGCACAATAAATGAGATGAAGAATAAAGTAGAAAGCATTGAAAATAGAGCAGAGCATATGGAATAGAGAATTAGCAAGCTTGAAGATAGAAATCTAGAATGATTCAGGTAGAAGAGGAGAGAGAACTAAGGTTTTTTTAATGGAGAAGTTCTATGAGAAATATCTGACTCAATTAGGAAAAGCAACATAAGGATAATGGGTATCGTAGAAGGAGAAGAGAGGGAGAAAGGAGCAGAGAGCTTATTTAAAGAAATAATAGCTGAGAACTTCCCAAATTGGATAAGGAACCGGGTATACAAGTATATGAAGTTAGTAGAACACCTAATTATCTCAATGCAAAAAGACCTTCTCCAAGGCACATTATATTAAAACTATCAAAAGTCAATGACAAAGAATATTAAGGGCAGTCAGGGAGATGAAAATAACTTAGAAAGGAACCCCCATTAGGCTATCAGTGCATTTCTCAGTAGAAACTCTACAGGTTAGGAGAGAGTGGAATGATATATTCAAAATACTGAAAGACAAAAACTATATATTTTTTTCATATATTCATATATATACATATATATTCAATATTCAAAATATTGAAAGATAAAAACTATCAGCCGACAATATTCTGTCCAGCAAAGTTATCTTTTAGATATGAATGGGAAATAAAGGCTTTCCCAGACAAACAAAAGCTGAAGGAGTTCATCACCACTAGACCTGCCTTACAAGAAATGTTGAAAGGAGCCCTCCTACCTGAAACAAAAAGGCAAAGGTACACAAAACTTTGAGTAAGGTGATAAATAGACAGAATCAGAAAATTGCAACTCTATATCAGAATAGGGTAGTAAACAATAAAGGCTAAAGGAAAAGAAAGCATTAAAAATAACTATAACCACTTCAATTTGGTAACAAACTTACAATACAAAAATAATTTGTAACAAGAAAAACATAGAAGGGAACAGGAAAAAGACGGAACCTGCATAAGCAAATGGATATAAGTGGCTATCAGCAGAAAAAGGACTATCTCGTCTATGAGATCTTTTATACAAACCTCATGGTAACCACAAAACAAAAAATCAGAGCAGAGTTGCAAAACATGAAAAAGACGAAACAGAAACACATCATAGTAGATCAACAAACTGAAAAAGCAGACAGAAACACAAGGAAAAAGAAAACGTTTAACAGAAACACAGAACAACCAAAAAACAGGATAAAATGGCAGTATTAAGCCCTCATATGTCAATAATCATCCTAAATATAAATGGATTGAACTCACCAATCAAAAGACACAGAGTGGCTGGATGGATTAAAAAACAAGACCCAACAATACGCTGCCTCCAGGAGACCCATCTCAGACAAATATAGGCTCAGAGTGAAGGGATAGAAGGTGAAACTCCAAGCGAATGGCAAACAAAAGAAAGCTAGTGTAGCTATACTTATATCAGACAAAACAGACTTTAAGACAAAAAAGATAACAAGAGACAAAGATGGGCATTATATAATGATAAAGGGGACATTCCACCAAGAAGACATAACATTTATTAATATACATGCACCTAACATAGGAGCACCAAAGTATATAAAGCAACTATTAACAGACCTAAAGGGAGAAATTGACAGCAACACAATAATAGTGGGGGACTTTAATACCCCACTAACATCAATGGATAGATCACCCAGACAGAGTAACAAGGAAATATTGGCATTAGATGAAACACTAGATCAGATGGACTTAATAGATTTATATAGAACATTCCATCCAAAAGTAGAAGAATACACATTCTTCTCAAGTGCACATTGAACATTCTCAAAGATAGACCATACATTGAGAAACAAAACAATTCTCAATAAATTTAAGAAGATTGAAATCATATCAAGCATATTTTCTGACCACAATGGTATGAAACTAGAAATCAACTACAAGAAGAAACCTGGGGCAGTCACAAATATGTGGAGACTAAAGAACATGCTACTGAACAACTATCGGATCAATGAAGAAATCAAAGGAGAGATCAAAAAATACCTGAAAACAAATAAAAATGAAAACGCAACATACCAACCCCTATAGAATGCAGCAAAATGGTACTAAGAGGGAAATTTATAGCAATATAGGCCTACCTCAAGAAACAAGGAAAATATCAAATAAACAATCTGACACTACACCTAAAAGAACTAGAAAAAGAACAAAGCCCAAAGTCAGTAGAAGGAAGACAATAATAAAAATCAGAGCAGAAATAAATGAAATAGAGACTAAAAACACGATAGAAACGATCAATGAAACTAAGAGCTGGTTCTTTGAAAAGATAAACAAAACTGACAAACCCTTAGCCAGACTCAATAAGAAAAAAAGAGAGAAGACTCAAATAAATAAAATCAGAAATGAAAGAGGAGAAACTACAGTAGACACCATAGAAAACCAAAGGATTATAAGAGAATACTATGAAAAGCTATACACCAATAAATTGGATAACCTAGAAGAAATGGATAAATTCTTAGAATCATACAACCCCCCAAAACTGAACCAAGAAGAAACAGAGAATCTGAATAGACCAACCACAAGAGACTGAAAGAGTAATCAAAAACCTCCCAAAAAACAAAAATCCAGGACCAGATGGCTTCTCTGGTGAATTCTACCAAACATTCAAAGATTTGGTACCTATCCTTCTCAAACTCTTCCAAAGAATTGAAGAGTAGGGGACACTTCCTTACTCATTTTACACGGCCAACATAACCCTGATACCAAAACCAGACAAAGACAACACAAAAAAGGAAAATTACAGCCCAATATTGCTGACGAACATAGATCCAAAAGTCCTCAACAAAATTTAGCAAATCAAATACAACAATACATTAAAAGGATCATACACCACAATCAAGTGGGATTTATTCCAGGAATGCAGGGATGGTTCAACATCTGCAAATCAATCAATGTGATACACCACATTAAAAAAATGAAGAACAAGAATCACATGATCATCTCAATAGATGCAGAGAAAGCATTTGACAAGATCCAACATCCATTTATGACAAAAACTCTCAATAAAATGAGTATAGAAGGAAATAACCTCAACATAATAAAGGCCATATATGACAGACCCACAGCCAACATCATACTCAACAGTGAAAAACTGAAAGCCTTTCCTCTGAGAACATGAAGAAGACAAGGATGCCCACTCACATACTCTTATTCAACATACTATTGGAAGTCCTAGCCAGAGCAATTAGGCAAGAAAAAGAAATAAAAGGTACCCAAATTGGAAAGGAAGAAGTAAAACTCTCATTATTTGTGGATGACATGATTCTCTATATAGAGAACCCTAAGGAATCTACCAAAAAATTACTAGAAATAATCAAAAAATACAGCAAAGTTGTAGGGTACAAAATCAACACACAAAAATCAGTTGCATTTCTATACACTAATAACGAACTAGCAGAAAGAGAAGAAAACAATCACATTTACAATTGCAACAAAAAGAATAAAATACCTAGGAATAAATTTAACCAAAGAGGTGAAAGACCTATACACTGAAAACTATAAGACATTATTGAAATGTCTTTGATTTAAAGACAACATAAAGAAATGGAAAGATATTCCATGCTCATGGATTGGAAGAATAAACATAGCTAAAATGTCCATATAACCTAAAGCAATCTACAGATTCAATGCAATCCCAATCAGAATCCCAACATTTTTCACAGAAATAGAACCAAGAACCCTAAAATTTATATGGAACAACAAAAGACCCTGAATAGCCAAAGCAATCCTGAGAATACAAGGACAAAGCTGAAAGTATCACACCCCCTGATATCAAAATATACTACAAAGCTATAGTCATCAAAACAGCATTGTACTGGCAGAAGAACAGACACACAGATCAATGGAACAGAATTGAGAGCGCAGAAGTAAAACCACACATCTATGGATAGCTAATTTTCCACAAAGAAGCCAAGAACATACCATGGAGAAAGGAAAGTCTCTTCAATAAATAGTGTTGGGGAAACTGGATAACCACATGCAGAAGAATGAAGTAGATCATTATCTTACACCGTACACAAAAATTGACTCAAAATGGATTAAAGACTTGAATATAAGACCTGAAACCATAAAATCCCTAGAAGAAAACATAGGCAGTATGCCCTTTGACATCAGTCTTAGCAGTATCTTTTTGAGTATCATGTCTCCTCAGGCAAGGGAAACAAAAGAAAAAATAAACAAACTACATAAAACTAAAGAGCATCTGTACAGCAAAGGAAACCATCAACAAAATGAAAAGACAACCTACCAATTGGGAGAGGATATTTGCAAATCATATATCTGACAAGGGGTTAATTTCCAAAATATATATAGAACTCATACAACTCAACAATGAAGAAATGAACAACCCAATCAAAAAATGGGCAGAGGATATGAACAGACATTTTCCCAAAGAAGATATACGGATGGCCAACAGGCACATGAAAAGATGTTCAACATCACTAATTATTAGTGAAATGCAAATCAAAACTACAACGAGATATCACCTCAAACTCATCAGAATGGCTATTATTAAAAAGATAAGAAATAATAAGTGTTGGAGAAGATGTGGAGAAAAAAGAACCCTTGTACACAGCTGGTGGGAATGTAAATTGGGCAGCCACTATGGAAAATAGTATAGAGAGTCCTCAAAAAGTAAAAGTAGAAATACCATGTGACCCAGCTATTCCACCTCTGGGTATTTATCCAAAGAACATGAAATCACTAATTCAAAAAGATATTTGCACCCCTATGTTCATCGCAGCATTATTTATGATAGGCAAGACCTGGAAGCAGCCTAAGTGCCCATCAACGGATGAATGGATACAGAAGAGGTGCTATATATACAGAATACTACTTAGCCATAAAAAAAGACAAAATCTTGCCATTGCAACAACATATGGACCTTGAGGGTATTATGCTAAGTGAAATAAGTTAGAAAGAGAAAGACAATTACCATATGACTTCACTCATATGTGGAAGATAAACAAACCCATAAATATGGAGAACAGATTGATGGTTAGGAGGGGGCTGGGGAGAGAGTGAAAGGAGTAAAAGGGCACATGTGTCTGGTAAGGGATGGTAACTAGACTTTTGGTAGTGAACACAATGTAGTCTATACCGAAGTCAAAATATAATGATGTACACCTGGAATTTATATAATGTTAGAAACCAAGGTGAACTCAATAAAAAAAAGCAAGAAAAAGAAACTCAACCAAGAATTCTATGTCCAACAAAACTGTCCTTGAAAAATGAAGGTAAAACAAAGATATTCCCAGATAAGTAAAGACTGACCTAATTTGTGGCCAGCAGACTTGCAAGGAATACTAAAGAAATACTAAAATCCTTCAGATTAAAAGGAAATATACCAGACACTAACTTGAATCCACAGGAAGAAATGAAAAGCATCAGAAATGGTAAATATGTAGGTAAATATAAAAGGCTGTATAAATGCTTTTCTTTTTTGTTCTCGTAATTTCTTTAAATGATATAAGAGCATATAAAGCAATAATTATGGAACCATATTGTTGGATGTATTACATATGTGGATATATATAACAATATCAGAAAGCAGAGGTGGAGAAAATAGAGATATATTGTAACAAAGTTGCTATATTTTAATGAAATTAAGCCAGTATTAGCCTGAATTAGATTGTGATAAAGTAACATACATATGAAATTTCTGGAGCAACTGCTAAGAAAAAATTTTAAATAGTTTAAAAATTAAAAGAATTAAAATGGTACACTTTAAAAATGTTAAGCACAATAGAAGGCAGTAAAGGAGAACCAGAGGAATTTCTATGAGACATAGAAAACAAATAGCAAGATAGCAGATGTAAATCCAACCAAATCAAAAATTACATTAAATTAGAATAGACCAAACAATTTCCTCAAAAGACAGATTTTCAAACTAAATAAAATAAGACCAAATTATATGCTGTCTATAAGAGAAACACTTTATATTCAAATAAATAAATGGAAAGTTTTACCATCATTTTATAGAAGAAGACATATTATGCAAATAGTAACTTTAACAGAGTTGAAGGCGCTACAATATTATCAGAGAAATAGACTTTAAGACAAGAACTATTACTACAGGTAGAGAGAAATTTCATAATAATAAAATGGCCAATACATCAGGAATATAAATCAATTATAAATGTATTATACCCAACAACAGAGCCCTAAAGTTCATGAGGCAAAAACTGAAATGAGAAATAGAGAATCACCATTGGAGATTTCTATCCCATTATCAGTACTTAATAGAATAACCAGACAGAAAATAAGCAAAGTTATGGAAGACTTGAACAGCACTATCAACCAACTTTATCCACCTGAATTTATAGTACACACACATAACATCAGCAAATACACATTCTTTTCAAGTGTACTTGGAACATTCTCCAGACTAAATCATATGCCAGGCCATAGAACAAGTCTCAATAGATTCAAAAAATTGAAGTTATTCAAAGTATATTTTCTGACCACAACAGAATTAAATTATAAATCAGTGAAAGGAAAAATTTTAGGAAATCTTCAAATATATAGAAATTAAACGACACACTTCTAAATAACCTTTGGGTCAAAAAAGAAACCACAAAGGAAATAAAATATTTTAGGTTCAATGAAAACTACAGATCAATATCCCTCATTACCGTAGATTCAAAAATCCTTAAGAAACAATTAGCAAACTGAATCTAGCACCATAAAAAAATGATTATATACTGTGGCCAAGTGGGATTTATCCCAGGAATGCAGGAATGCAAAGTTGGTTTAATGTCCAAAACTCAATTAATGTAATATACCATGTTAATAAAGGCAAAAACCAAATGATCACCTCAATAGATTTAGAAAAAGCATTTGACAAAATCCAACCCTGATTCATGATAAAAATTCTCAACAAATTAGGAATAGAAGGGAATTTTTTCAACTTCTTAAAAGGTATCCATGAAAAATCTACAGCTAACATGATACTTAGTGGTGAAAGATCTTTCTTCCTAAGATCAGGAACAAGGGACAGATGCCTGCTGTTGCTACTCCTATCTAACAATGAACCAGAGGTTCTAGCCCATGCAACAAGGCAAGAAAAAGAAATTAAAGGCATACTGATTGGAAAGGAAGCATTAAAAAGTATTCACAGATCATATAATCCCATGTGTAGAAAATCCTAAGGAAGCTACCAAAAAAAAAAAGACTACTAGAACTAGTAATTAATTTTAGCCAAGGTCACAAGATACAAAATCAATATACAAAAATTAATTGTTTTTGTATATGCTAGCAATGAACATTCCAGAAATGAAATTGAGAAAATAATCCCTTCCCAATAGCATCAAAAAGAATAAGATACATCTGAATAAATTTGATCAAAAAAGTGTGAGTCATACACAGAAAACTATAAAACACTCCCAAGAGAGTTAAAGAAGATCCAAATAAATAGAGATATATTTCTTGTTTATGTATTTGAAGACTCAGTATTGTTAAGATAGTAATTTTCCCCCAATTGATCTACAGATTCAACACAATCCCTATAATATCCCAGCATTGTTTTTTAATATTGACAAGCTGATCCTAAAATTATGTGGAAATACAGGGTACATAGAATAGCCAAAACAATTTTGAAAAAGAAGAAAATTTAAGGACTTAGTTAACCCATTTTTAAAACCTACTATAGAGCTACAATAATTAAGATATAGTGGTATTTGCCTAAAGACAGGCAGATATATCAGTGGAACAGAAATGAGAGTCTAGTAATGAATCTTTACATTTATAGTCAGTTGATCTTTGACAAAGGTGCCAGGCAATTCAATGGGGAAAGATGAACTTTTCAACAAATGTACCACGACAATTAGGCATCTGTATGCAAACCTATGAGCTTAGCCCATTACCTCACACCATAGCAAAAAACAAACAACCAAACAAAAACCTCAACATGGATCCTAGACCTAGGAAAACATAGGAGAAAATTTTTGTGACCTTGGATTAAGCAAATATATGACACCAAAAGCATGATCCATAAAAGAGAAAGTGTTGAATTGGACTCCATTAAAATTAGAAATCTTTTTTCTTCAAAGGGAAACATTAAGAAAAATGAAAAAACAAGCAAGAGACTGGAAGAAAATATTTGCAAATCATATATCTGATAAAGGATTTGTATACAGAATACAAATAATTTTTACAACTCAGTTATAAAAAGACAATCTAATTTAAAATGGGCAAAAGATTTTAGTAGACATTTCACCTAAGAGGATATATAGCTGTCTGGTAAGCACACGAAAGGATGATGTTTGCTCGTTAAAAACCTCAGGAGCAAGAAGGCAATGGGAAAACATTTTTTAAGTGTTAAAAGAACTGTCAACATAGAATTCTATATCCCATGAAAATATCCTTCAGAAATGGAGGTTAAATAAGTACACTCAAAGATGAAAGAAAACTAAAATGCATGCGAATGCATAGCAAGTAGATCTATTCTAAAAGAATTGCTAAAGGAAGTTCTTCAGACAGAGGGAAATGATGGCAGAAGGAAACTCTGAACATCAGGAATGAAACAGGACCAATGGAAATGGTAAATATCTGAGTAAATATAATAGAATGTTCTTCTCCTTTTGAGTTCTTTAGAATATGTGTGATGATTGAAAGTAAAAATTATTATATTTTCTGATGGTTTTTTTAATGTATGTACATGTAGCATATGAGATATATATTTATATAGCATAAAGAGGGGAAAGGAAAGGGACCTATAAGGTGGTAAGGTTTCTACATTCCAATTACAGTGGTAAAATATTGATTCCAAGTAGACTATGAAATGTTAAGTATGTATTTTTTAATCCCAAGACCAACCATTAGAAAAACTATATTCAAAGAGATGTGGTCAAATCACAATAAACACATTAAGATGGAAAATTGAGAAATGTTCAAATAATCCAAAAGAGAGTAGAAAAGGAAAAAAAGAGGAACCAAAAAAAAAGAAAAGAAACAAAAAAGAGCAGGGGGAATAAACAGAATACAAGCAATAAAATGGTAGACCTTATTCCAGCCATAAGAATAAATATCTTAAATGCAAGTGGTTTAATGATACCAATTTGAAGACACAAATTGTCAAAATGAATTAAAAATAGAATAACCTAACAATATGCTGTCTACAAGAAACCCACAACTATAATGATGCAGGTAGTTTCAGAGTAAAAGGATGGAAGAGATATATGATGCAAACATTAATCAAAAGAAAGTTAGAGTGACTATGTTAATATTAGACAAAATAGACTTCAGTGCAAAGAAAATTACTAGGGATAAAGAAGAACATTAACATGATGATAAAATGATTGATTTACCAAGAAGGGATAACAAATGTGTATGCACCTAACAACAGAGCTTCAAAATACATGAAGGAAAAACTGACAGAACTGAAAGGTGAAATAGACAAATCCATAATTATAGTTGAAGATTTCAACACTCCTCCTCCTATAATAGAACCAGTAGTCAGAAAATCAGCAAGTATGTAGAAGAACAACACCATCACCTCACCCTCAACCAACTGGATCTAATTGACATTTATTGACCACTTATCCAAAAAGATCACATGAACACTTAAGTGCACATGGAACAGTCACCAAAATAGAACATATCCTGAGTCATAAAACAAACCTTAACAAATTTAAAAGAAGTGAAATCGTACAATGTTCTTTGACCATGGTGAAATTAAACTGGAAATCAATAACATAAGGATAACAGGAAGGTCTCCAAACACTTGGAAATTGCACAACACACTTCTAAATAATCCACAGGTCAAAGAGGAAGTCTCAAGAGAAATTAGAAAATATGTTGAATGAAAATGAAAACACAATATATTAAAATTTATGGAGTATGGCTAAAGTAGTGCTTAGAAGTTAACTTATTAAGTGCTTATATTAAAAAAGAGGAAAGGCCTCAAACCTATAATCTAAGAACTCACCTTAAGAAACTAGAAAAAGAAGAGCAACATAAACCCAAATCAAGCAGAAGGAAGGAAAAAATAAAGATGAGAAGAAAACAACGAAATTGAAAGCTAAAAAAAAATAGAGAAAATCAATGAAACCAAAGCTGTTTCTTTGAAAAGATCAATACAATTGATAAACTTCTAGCAAGAGTGACAAATAAAAAGAGAAATAAGGTACAAACTACCAATATCAGGAATGACAAAGGACATATCACTACAATCTCTGAAGGTATTAAAAGGGTAATAGAGCAGTGCTACAAACAATGAATTTGTGCTACACACATAAATTTGACAATTTCGAGGAAATGAACCAATTCCTTGACAACTGCAAACTACTTAAAGCCACCCAAGATGAAATTGATAAGCCCAAACTACTCAATACGTAGAATTCTTCATTTAAAACACTCCAAAAAATAAATCTCCAGGCCCAGATGATTTCACTGGTAAATTCAATAAAACATTTAAGAAAGAAATAACACCAATTCCACAACTTCTTTTAGAACACAGAAGAGGAGGGAATACTTACCAACTCATTTTATGAGACAGCATTACCTGATATGAAACCAAAGATGGTACAGAAAGAGAAAATTACAGACCAATATCCCTCATGAACATTAACATGAAAATCCTCAGCAAAATATTAGCAAGTTTAATCCAGCAATATATAAAAAGAATAACGCACCATGACCAAATATGCATTTTATCCTGGGAATGCAAGGTTGGTTCAGTATTCAGTAATTAATCAATGTAATCTACCATATTAACAGTATACAGAAGAAAAACCATATGAACACATAAATTGATGCAAAAAAATCATTTGAAAAAATATAGCATCCATTCATGATTAAAAACTCTCAGCAAACTAGGAAGAGAAGGGAACGTCTTCAACCTCTCAACCTGATACAGGGCACCTGTGAAAAAGCTACAGTTAACATTTTTCTTCATAGAAAAATTGTATGCTTTCCCTCTAAGTTTATGAACAAGGTAAGGATGTCCACTCACAACTACTGTTCAACGTCATACTGGAAGTCTTAATGCAATACAGAAAGAAAAAGAAATAAAAATCAGGTAGATTGAAAGGAAGAAATAAAACAGTTCCTGTTTTCAAATGACATGATCATCTATGTAGAAAATCTCAAAAGATCTATTTTTTAAATTCTTAGAACTAATAAATGAGTTTAGTGTGGGCAAAATATACAGAAGGTCAATCTTATGCACTAACACTGTGCACTATGCACTAGCAAAGTACAATTGGAAAACAAAAATTTTTTAAACTACTTACAATTGCTTCAAAGAAAATGAAATACTTAGATATAAATCTAACAAAACATGTACAGGACCTGTATGCTGAAATTTAAAAATGCTGATGAAATAAAAGAGGATTGGAAGACTCAAACTAGTAAAAATGTCAATTCTCCCCAAATTGGTCTACAAATTTAATGCAATACCAATCAAAATGCTAGAATTTTTTTGTAGATCTAGACAATCTGATCTAAAATTTATACAGAAAGGCAAAGAAACTAGAGTAGCTAAAACAATTTTGAAAAAGAATAAATTTGCAAGAATCACACTATGTGATTTTAAGATTTTCTATAAAGCCAAAATAATCAAGACAGTGGGGCATTGGCACAAAGATAGATATATAGATCAATGGAACAGAATACAGAGTCCAAAAGATAGACCCACACAAGTGTGGTCAATTGATTTTTGACAAAGATGCAAAAGAAATTCAAGGAGAAAGGATAGTCTTTCAACAAATATCATTGGTGTTCTAAACAACTTTTACAGATTTTTGTGATTGAAGATTTAGCATCCATTGATCACAGGGCCAAACTGCCAAAATTGTTTACATCTCTCCTACATTCTGGCTTTTGTGGGCACTTGAAATCATATTACAAATTGCCAACCACAATTCTCAACATCTCTGTTTCTCTTCCTGCCAAATAGGGGACATCCCCACCTAACAACTTCCTGCCATGTAGTAATAAAGGCTTGTACCCATGCTTTCCCTTTGCTTCTTCTGCCTTCTGACTGACCTTGGTACTTCTCCCATGTGGCCCTGTGTGGCATGGAGTGCCCCCTCCTCTCAGGAATTGTAACTAATAAATTCTTTCAGTGGCATTGACCTCTCCATGTCATCACTCAGTCACCTCTATAAATTAAAATCTCATAAGTACGATCAAGACAATTGGAACAACTGGTCATACATAAGAAAAAAACGAACAAAAAAACCACCTCAGCCTAAATCTCACACTTTATGCAAAAATTAACTCAAAATGGATCACAGATATAAATGTAAAATATAAGAATTTAAAATTTCCATAGAGAACATAGAAGAAAACCTAAATGACCTTGAGCTAGGCAAAGGGTTCTTAGACATGGCACCAAAACCTCAATCTATGAAAGAAAATACTGATATACTGGACTTCATCACAATTAAAAACTTTTGCTCTGTGAAAGACACTGTTAAGAAAATGAAGATAAACTGTATACTAGGAGAATATTTGTAAATCACATATCTGGCAAAGAACTTTTGTCCAGAATATATAAAGAATTCTCAAAACTCAGCAACAACAAAAAGTAGGCAAAATACATGAACACTTTACTCAAAGAGGATATAAGGATGGCAAATAACACGATAAAATGTTCAACATCATTAGTCATTAGGGAAATGCAAATTAAAATCAGGAAAATATATCATTTACAATAGCATAAAAGTAGCAAGTATTCAGGAATAAACCTAACAAAAGTGATACAACAGCTTTTTGGAGAAAATTTTAAGACTTTATTGAAGACATTAAAGAACTCCTAAATACATGAAAAAAAATACATGATGCTCATGGACAGAAAGGCTCAATCTTGTAAATATGTTAATTCTTTCCAGAATGCAGGGCAGCCTCAAACTTTGAACTTTTTTTTAACTTGACAGGATGATTGTAAAACGTTAAAGTGTAAAGGATAATAATAGCTAAGATAGCTTCAAGAAAAATAAGGTGGGATGGCATCCTGTATCAAATATTCACGCATATTATACAGCTGTAATACTTAGAGCAGTGTAACACTTGCATAGGGATAGGCAAATATTCCAGTGAGACAGAACAGAAACCCCAGAACAAATCCCCATATATATGGACACTTGACATCATAGACGTGGTATCGAAGATCAGCAAAGAAATGTTGAACTTGCCAATAAATGGTGCTGGGACAATTGGGTATCTGTATGGCGAAAAATGAAATTATAACACTACCTCCTACTATTCACAAAAATTACGTTATATTCTAGATTGATCAAGACCTAAATCTGAAGGGCAAAACTATAAGGTATATTTCAAGTGTGTCTTTTAGACCACGTACATTTCATGTAATTACTAATGTAGTTGGATTTAAGTTAATCATCTTTCAACTTGTTTTTATGTCTTATCTGTTTTTTGTTTCTTTATTCCTCTTTTCCTTTCTTCTTGTGAATAATTATTTTTATTCCATTAAAAAAATTATACATTCCTGTAATTTTTCAGTAGTTGCCCTGGGGATTTTAATATGCTTTCTTGCCATTACAGTCTACTGTAAGTTAATACTTTTACCACTTCTCAAACAATATAAGAACCTGACAACAGTTTAACTTCATCCCTTCATTGTACTTTTGTTGTCATATATTTTACATATCCTTATTTTGTGGTTATTGTTGCTATTGTTGTATAAACAACCTTTTATATTTATTCACAAATTTGCCATGTCCTGTGCTCTTTATTTCTTCCTGACATTGTAGGCTTCCAACCTTCCCATAAAAAGAAATTATCTTCAGTCCAAAGAATTTTCTTTAAAATTTCTGATAGTGCAGGTCTGCTGGTAATGAATTCTCTTGGCTTTTTTTGTGTGTGTGTGTGAGGAAGATCAGCCCTGAGCTAGCATCCATGCTAATCCTCCTTTTTTTGCTGAGGAAGACCGGCTCTGAGCTAACATCTATTCTCTTGGCTTTTGATTGTCTGCAAATGTCTTTATTTTGCCTTCATTTTGAAGCATATTTTTTGCTGGTTATAGAATTCTAGGTTAGCAGTATATTTTTTATTTCAGCACTTTAAATATGTCAGTCCTGTTGCATCTAGCTTTCATAGTTTCTGTTTAAAAAGCAAATGTCATTCCCGGGCCAGCCCCGTGGCTTAGCGGTTAAGTGCGCGCGCTCTGCTACTGGCGGCCCGGGGTTCGGATCCCAGGCGCGCACTGACGCACTGCTTCTCTGGCCATCCTGAGGCTGCGTCCCACATACAGCAACTAGAAGGATGTGCAACTATGACATACAACTATCTACTGGGGCTTTGGGGGAAAAGAAAAAAATGAGGAGGGTTGGCAATAGATGTTAGCTCAGAGCCAGTCTTCCTCAGCAAAAAGAGGAGGATTAGCACGGATGTTAGCTCAGGGCTGATCTTCCTCACAAAAAAAAATGCAAATGTCATTCTCATGGTAGTTCCTTTGAAGGTAATGTGTCCTTTTTTTCTGGCTTCCTTTAAAATTTTCTCTCCATCTTTGTTTTCAGCAGTTTCACTGTGATCTGCCTAAGTGTGATTTCTTTGTTTTTATAGTGCTTGGGATTCACTGAGCTTTTGGAATTTATGGATTGATGTTTCCATCAGTTTGGGGGAAATTTTCAGCCATTATCTTTTTCAATATTGCTTCTATTTTATTTTCTCCCTTCCTTCCTTTTGTGAGACTCCAGTTAGCTGTATGTTAGACCTTTAGACTTGTGCTATATGTGTCTTATGATCTTATCTAGATTCTTCTTCCGTACGTTTTTCTCCTATACTTCAGATTGTATATTTTTTATTGAGATATCTTCAGGTTCATTTATTCTGTCTTCTACTCTGTCCTGACTGCTGTTAACCTATCCTATGAGTTCTTATTTTTAGATACTATGAATTTTGGTTCTAGAATGTCCACTTTCTTCTCTTTCATAGATTTCAGTTCTTTGGTGAATTTCTTTAATTTTCTCATCCCTTTTGTCCATCTTTTCCTCTATTTTCTTTATCTTATTAACCATTTATTTTATTTGCTACTTCCAATATTTGGGTAATTCATGAGTTTGCTTCTATTGTGTTTTTGTTTTTTTTTTCTTTTATCAGTCCTCTTTCCCTCCCGATTCACATGTCTGGTAATTTTTTATTGTATGCTGAACAATGGAAAAGAATCAAAGAGGCTCCCAATTCTATTCTCTACCAATGAAGGTTCTGCCTTTCGTTGGTAAGACAGAGAAAAGGACTGGTCACCTCAGTCTAATCAGGGATTGAGCTGGGCCAGGGCTGAGTTGCAGCCTTAGTAACACTCAATCCACCTATGGTTTGTCCCTGTTCCTTGGATACAAGAGTGAAAGCTTCATGGATCTCTGTCTCCTCTATTCTGAAAGACTATGGGGATTCAGTTCTTCCCTTCAGATATTTTTAGCTTAGCTCTTTAGCCTCCCTGAACAGCTTCAAAACCTGACAATTTCTCAAGAGGGAGTCCTCTCATTTGTGGCAGGTCTCCTCACATTAGCCAGATTTCGTCTCCTATATACCATGTAACTCTGGGAGATTTCCCTCTGGCTGTTAGAAGTATTTGTCCCAGAATCTCAGATTGCCTCTATAATCAGTATTTTTGAGTAGAAAATTGGCCATGTGTTTGAGGTTCCTCTTTGCATAACCTCTGGTTTCCTATCTGTCACACCAGCCCCAGACAACTGCCAAAATCTCCCCTGGTTTCTCTTTCCCTCACTAGAGTCCCTCCATCTGAGTCAAATCCAATTCTTAGCCTTGGTCCAGAATTAGCAAATATCCCAAGGGCAGAAAATGGCCCAGGAAGAACTCTTTCCCCTCTGGAATTTTAGTTCATCTAGTCCTTATTGTTTCCACACCTCTCAAATATCTTTAAAAATATGAATATGATTTTTTCAACTTATCCATTTTTTCTAGTTGCATTAGGATCATTAGCCTACTGTGACCTACTACATCTTACCAAGAAATGGAAGAATGATTGCTATACATGGGTTTTATACACACTTCATCTTTTTAGACACAATCCTTTTTGTATATGCTATGTTTGTTTCACAATTTTATAAGGGGAAAGAACAAAATCTCAGAGTAAGTACCTTATTCAAATTTATAGTTAAGTGGCATAACAGTAATCAGAACTAGTCATCTGACAACAAAGCTTACTTTCTACCACTGTATTCCTTCCTTACATCAAGGTTACTGATTTTTATCCTGCCATTCCACTAAGGCTGCTTCAGTAGCCACCCTAAGTGGTTAACAGAGGCCGTTAGGGAAATACCCAGTTCTGTCTTTAACTTGAGTCAGCTGAGAGTGGGGGCAGTAACCCCACTGAGTTATATATTGGACGATACTGGCCCTGCACTCTCTGCCTTCAAGATTTTGGCTTCCGGGTTTCGGTATTTCCTTATCTCTTACCGAAGATCATTAGCTAGACCCTTTCCACAGGGGCTGACTTAGGCAAACTTGTTCACCACTGTGTAAGCATATGCATTTTGTGAAGTTTTTCCATAACTGGAAGAGTAGGGTAAAGCACAAACTCACATACCCAAGCCAAGGTCATGACATCTCATCTGAAAGTCCTGAATTAACAGGATCTGTAGGTCCTTGTCACAAATTCCAAGTTGAGAAACAGAATGGATAAACATTTGAAGTTAAAGTTCTAGCTGGGTCTTTAAGAAATTCTCACTCTTTAGCGAGTAAAGCAAGTGAGTTCTTTGCTTCTTTCTAGTATCTGCATTTTAGTCACTATACTGTTGAAGTGTAAGCCAGATGGTGAGCCAGAGAAAGGAAAGGAACTGAAAATCAAATTAGCTAATTTTGCCCTCTGACTTAATAGCTTTTATAAATGGTTTGCCAGGGCAATAGCTAAATTATGGCTTGGATAAAATGTGAATTTTATTATCTATTCTTTCTTTGCTCCCTCTTACCATGAGAATTTAAGAATTGGCTTTATAGTTTGACCCATTGGGTTAGGGTAAGAATGTAATGTGATTTCCATTACTTTTGTAGTTTTAAAATTTTGTTTGTTATCTGAACTTGATATAGTAATATTTGCAATATGCATAAAAATTAAAATTACAAACCCCTTGTAAGATGTATCGTTTGCACATATTTCCTCCCATTCCATAGATTGCCTTTTCACTCTGTCAATTATTTCCTTTGCTGTGCAGAAGCTTTTAGTTTGATGTAGTCCCATTTGTTTCTTTTTGATTTTGTTGTCTGTGCTTTTTATGTCATATCCATGAAATCATTGCCGAGACCAATATCAGGAAGCTTTTCTCCTAAGAGTTCTTCTAGTAATTTTACAGTTTCAGGTCTTATATTTAAGTCTTTAACCCACTTTTAGTTGGTTTTGTGTACGGTGTAAGATAACGGTCCAATTTAACTTTTTTGCATGTGGATAAGTGTTGGCGAAGATATGGAGAACTTAGAACCCTTGCATGCTGTTAGTGGGAATTCAAAATAGTGCAATCACTATGGAATATAGTACAGAGGTTCCTCAAAAAATTAAAAATAGAAATATCATATGATCCAGCAATCCAACCTCTGTGTATTTATCCAAAAATCTGAAATTAGGACCTCAAAGAGATATTAGCATTCCCACATTCATTGAAGCACTATTCACAATAGGTAAGATGTGGAAATAACCAAGTGTCCACTGACAGATGAATGGATAAAGAAAATGTGGAATATACATACGATAGAATACTAATCACCTTTTAAAAAAAGAAGGAAATTCTGTAAGATGCAAGAACATGGATGAATCTTGAGGATATTACACTAAGTGAAATAAGCCAGTCACAGAAAGACAAATACTGCCTGATTTCACTTTTCTGAGGTATCTAAAATAGTCAAATTCATAGAATCAAAGAGTGGAATGGTGGTTGCCAGGGTCTGGGGGAAGGTGGAAATGGGGAGTTACTAATCATTGGGCATAAAGTTTCAGTTAAGCAAGATAAGTAAGTTCTAGAGAGCTACTGTACAACATTGTACCTATAGTCAACAATACTGTACTATACACTTAAAATTTTAAGAGGGTAGGTCTCATGTTAAGTGTTCTTACCACAATAAAATAAAATTAAAAATATTAAAATTACAAAACATGAGCTAAGAGAGATGGAAAAGGGTGGGGGGAAACACACATACTAGGGAAAGAAAATATGGTATAGAAATTCGAAATTGTTACAGTGAGGGAAGTGGGAAGAAGGAGGTAGCAAGGGCCCAGGGCTAATAGGAAGGAAGAAACATCAAGAGACTTATGAGTGAAAACAGTTCTTAGGAGCTAGATGAATGAAAACGAGCAAAGTTTGACCTTTCAGAATTGAGGGGAGAAATAATTCAGTGAAAAGTAAGCCTTTTTAAACAACAGGCAAAGTTCAATTGAGTAACATTGGTGTCAGACTAATAATTTTCATTGGAGAGATATTCTATTTTCTTATCATACTGTAATTTGATTCAACATATACTTGTTGGGGCATATGATATGTCAGACTCTGGGCTGGTTCTGAGGACCTAGAAATGAAAGACACACTCTATGCCCAGAAGGAACTCATGGACTAGGACAAGATATAGAGAGATCAATTGTGCATACAGTTAAGTGCACACCTATGGGGACATAGTGGAAGGTCAACTAACTTGCTCTATAGGTAGGAATTAGTCAAATGAAGAAAAAGGGGAAAGATATACTTGGCTCGAGGAACAATATAAGTTAAAACATGGTAGGGAAAGATTAGGTTGAGTTTCTTTAATGCTTTAATATCTTCACTTCATGAGTGAATATTAATTTAATCTGTTTCTCAATTAAATGTTGGTTATTGATTACCATTAAAGGATGAGACTACCACTCAGTATCTGAAATCAAAAAAGCTGAACTTATTGCATACTTAGGTGCAGGAATGGTGAGCTGGTCAGAGATATTCTCATTGAGCAAAGCTGACTGATAAATGGGATCATGGGCAGGAGTTTATTTTGGATTAGCGTTATTACAAAGGTGGGAGTGGGTGGTTGTCAACCTTAGAAGTGTGGTTTGTATTCTTTACAGAGGCAGGAGTGGGTCAAATCAGCCTTAGCAGAGGATTCAGTGGAGTGTCAGCTGCTGGTTGGCTGCCTTTCACAGTGTGAGGCTCCATCTGACTGACTGGTTCCAGAGGCATGTTCACTGAAGCAAGTTGTCATTGACTGATTAACCAAATTGAAAACCAGTTCTGATGTTGATTTGTTCCCGTGGCTATAGAACAATTAGTCTTTCCCTAGGAGTGCAGAACTTTTATATATTCTCACTCTCCCCTTTTAGTCTTCCATCTCCAAAGCAACAGGAAAGACCATCATGCGTTGTCCAGATGTTCTCCACTGTTGTTGATTCTTCTTGAAGACAAGGTTTTATTTGTGGGTCTGATTTTCAGTTTGTATGTCGATCAGCATGAGGTCATCCTGTTTTTGTCTTTAAACCATTTATTGAAAATTTGTTAGGACAGTGGCTATGTAGATTTAAGACTCTGGATAAACAAATCAAGCTGCTCAATATACAAATATAACAAAGTATTACAAGAAGGGATTGGAGGACATTCTAATGGCACGATGTAGATTTTTCCAGGTCTGACCATGAAAACAAGTCCCAGCAACTCCCTGAGTTCTCCTTAATAGTCAGTTTGCCTTTTCTTTTTGTGTAGATAGAAATTGTTCTGCCTCATCTGTGGTGTTAATCCAGGTACAAAATGAAGTGTTAGCGATAACACAGACTCTCTTTGGTTAGCAATAGAAAAATCCAAGGTTAGGCTAATTTCCATGACTATTTGGGCAAAGGAATTTTAACTAGTTAGTTTCCTATTTTCTATAGAGAAAGATTTTTGAGGATCACCTGAATTGAATAGCACCTGTGGGTGGGATTGTTATCCTCGGGAATCTGTCCCACCAGTGTTCATTTATTCTGCTCCGGAAGGGTTTTATCCCTTCAGACTCTTTATAAGAATACATAGCCTCCTGAGGGTATTGGAGAGTCATACACTCGAATGGTCTAACTAATAGTCTGATAGAACAATTGGTCCTGTCCTGGATTGGCATCAAAGAGCCTGATTCCCACACAGGAAAAAAGAACCCAGGAGCTGCCTTAGAGATATGATCAGTCTTATTGGAGCTGTAGGTATACGGTCTTTAGGTTTCATGATGAACAGTCACTATTACGTCCCAAGAAGATTTTTATCCCCCCATCTCAGTGCAAGGACATTTTTTTAATTTTTGTATTTTATCATTATCGGTAATGTTAGTATAATGTATGTCTATACCATACTTCAAATTAGCTACACAAGCAATAGTTCGGGAGAGCCAAATTAGAAAGTTAGGATAAGTATCGCCCTTAGTAAGCCAATAAAGAGAAAAAACATGACCAAAGGGATAAAGAATAAAAGTACGCAGAGCAGAGTGTGACAGTGGGTTTAGTAGAATCTTGTTCTCATGGTCTTAGGCAGAGTGCTTGCTTTAGACAGCTGTCTTCTTAGTCCAAGGATTTTCCATGGACCAACTGCTTCTGGGGATTATCTGGAGAACCTCAGTTTAAGATCCCTAACAGGTGTGTGTGCAATTATGTTTACTTTCTAAAGCTCTTTGAAAATGTTCAGCCCATGTTAGAGATCTTCTAAATCAGCAATTTTCCATTCCAATTTATTTTTTCTGAGACTCCTATTTCAGGTTTGAGTCCATTTACAAAAAGAGAAGACAAGGTTTACTTTACCTTAGCTGTTGGGTGTTCCCCAGAAAATTGTCTGCAAGTTTCCTAAAGTCTATTTTTAAAGTCTCCTATTGATTCACCTTTATTGTGTTTACAATTTTGAATCTTTGTGTTACTATTACTTATCTAGCACTAGGTGGATAATTACATTGACAAGACTCCTGTCCACAAAAAGTCTATCATTTTACTTATGGGGTAAAACATACCTTTAAGTAAGTAGATAATCCACTATGACAGTCTGAGTTCTGAGTAATGCAAAAACTGTTTTTCTGAAAATGGAAAATGAAAAAATTTATAGTTACATTTTCCAAATAATTGATGCTAGCACCTTTAAGTGCCAGAATCTGATAACATTTTTAACTAGAAAAAAATATTTTATCATACTCTTCTCTGCCTCATGAAAAATTTCTTTGAGGGAAAGTAATATTTGTCGAAGAACTACTAAATGCTAGGTGCTTCACACGTACTATCTCAGTTCTCATAATATCCTACAATAGTAAGTTCTTTGTTTATTTTTATCACACAAATAGTGTGATTAAACCCAGGATTCAAATACAAATCTGTCCCATTTCTAAATTAAAGTAACTTTTAAAAATAACTCAATCATCATGAGCATCAAAAATTGTGCTCCTCTGTATGTAAGTACCGTAGATTGGGTGTTGAATTATGTAAGACTGCTCCTTGAGCTAGGAGGCCACCAACTGCTATGTTCTGATGGTTCTTCCTTTTGTTTCCACTGCTCAGTTACCATTTCTTCACTTTTCGTTGCCATCACCATATTGTACATACAAGATTCTACAAACAGTTGTACATACATATTGTTCATACAGTTGTATATACAAGATTGTACATGCATACAATTGTGCATACATACAGATTGTACATACAATTAGGCCATTAGGCCATGTGTTTTTAACAATGTCTCCAGTTTTTCAGAATAAAATTCAAGGTCTCTTTCACGGCACTGTTACTCACTTTTTTTTACTTTGTTCAGGGTTTGCATTTGTGTTCTGGGCTGTCGCTTGAAGTCTGGCTTCCTTTCAAATGAGAGGTTACTGTAACAGGTTAGCTGGAACCTTAGGGGCCTGAAAGCCCAAAGCATCTAACTACCATGAGGAGTGATTTAGACATGAGGGATCATCTAGCTCATTTGATTAATGTCCCTTGCCTTTACCTTATTATATTTTTATAAATCTGAGTTAATCCCATCTGTGCAAAGATTTCCCAGGCATCTTCTTTACCTCAAATAAAGTTAAGGTCCTTCTGCATACGAATCCTATCTCTTTAACTTATTAACACCATATGATTTTGAGCAAGTTGCTTAACTTGTGTGAGTCTGTTTTCTTCATTCATAACATGAGGATGATAATACATTATCATCTCATACAGTTGTGAAGCTTAAGAGAGAGTATTATGTCAAATGATGGGTACTGTGCCTGGCATATTGTTCAATAAATGGTATAGTATAGTAATTGTTATTATTTTTACTTGTAATAAGTGGCAAGAGGTCCAATTATACTTCAGTGCCCTAATAATGCTCAGCCCTATTCTTCTCTTGTCTTCAGTAGCCTGGAACATTCCAGCTTCTCCCCTGACATGTCTCTGTGCTGGCCACATGGCCTAACTGACGAGGCATCATTGTGCTGGGTTGACTCTTTCCTCATGCATTTGGAGTCAAAGGACTGCTTCTTTCTACTTTCTTCATTTCTTTCCATTTCAAATATACACCAATGACGTACTACACATTCAGACAACTGGCTTTTCCATATGGAGTAGGTACACATTTTCATATGAGCGACTCTGAGAATATTATCCAAAATGTATTATTCTTATAGGAATTAAAGATGAAAACATTAAACTACTGGACATTGTGGCTAATGCTGACCCTGGAGGTTTGATTTGAGTTGTAAAGATTTTAGAATACTGGCCTCAGTCAAAATCTGTGCTGAATTTTTATTGTGGAAATGCTTGTCTTTGAAAAGCATGTCATCACAGATACCATGAATAATTTGAATTTAGAAGAAAACAGCTTGTGGAATTATGGCAAACTAGCCAAAGGGCAGTTGGTCAGATACTGGATAGTTTTCCTAGAAATCTAAAAATTTTCTTCTTAACAGAAAAATATATGGCTAGATTGTTTGCTTAAGTGACTCCATTGTTGATGCAGTTGTCGGTGTATTTTATCAGCTTTACCACTCTATAATTGGCTCTTCTGTTGGATAACTGCCTGAAAGGTTAAAATAATTTAAATAGTCTATCTAAACCTTATGAGTAAATGATACTCTTATTGAAAACCTAAGTATTTAAAACTGGCTGATTTTCATTTTGACTCTTTTTCTGAGGGCTTTCTTGGGAATGTAACCATTTTTGTTAGGAAAGAGAGGTGCTGAGTACTTAATGACAGAACCGATTGAAATCCTCTGCGAGAAGATCAAATGGAAGGGTGCTGTTTAAGGCCATGCATTTTAAGATGCTTTATTTTTTAAGAAAAATCTTTTGTCATTTGTACTGTGAAAGCTCATTATAAGAGATGCTTAAGCTGCTTTAATCCAGAATATGTCCTAACCTTCTAAAAAATGTTCTTTAAAAAGATATATAGGGCCGGCCCCGTGGCTTAGCGGTTAAGTGCGCACGCTCTGCTGGTGGTGGCCCGGGTTCGGATCCCGGGCGCGCACCGACGCACCGCTTCTCCGGCCATGCTGAGGCCACGTCCCACTTACAGCAACTAGAAGGATGTGCAGCTATGACATACAACTATCTACTGGGGCTTTGGGGGGAAAATAAATAAATAAATAAAATTATTTAAAAAAAAAGATATATAGGTTAATATTTATTATTATAAATATATGACCTAAAATATATTAGGTTAATATTTCCTATTGCTATGAGAAAATGTTAACTCCTTGTTTTCGAGGTTTTAAATCCTACTTTTGTGAATAATAAAGTAGGAAATGAATTAAATGCAGACTCCTATTGGTAAAGTTTTGAAAAAGATAGAACCTTCTCAGCTTCACCTCATTAAAACTTAGTTGTGAGCACTTGTTGAGTGCCTCGATTATAAAATACTGATTTAAATATGGTACCAGGGGTTCTCTCATTGAAAAAAGTTTTTGTGAGATAAACCAGGGAGCATTTTAGATCTAATACTATTAGTTGTGCTTTTAAATATATTATGCTTGCTTCTGAAATGACAATATATATTCACAAATATACTTTGGATTTCCATCAAATGTTCTTAAAAAGTCAAATTGTATTCAGAAGTTGCTTCAGCTTGATGGGTCAGGAAAAATCAAATATAGAAAGTGAGCACCAGAATCTATATATGGAAATGTTTAGACCTTTCGCAAACTGGCCCCAGCCTGCCATTGCAGTCTCATCTCTTCCAGCCTCTTCCCTCCCAACCCCACAAAAGGTGAACTCCAGCCACAGGGACTGAGGGTCATTTCCTAAACTCGCCTCCCTTCTGTGCCTTTGTTTACTCTTCCCTCTGCTTTTAATGCCTCCTCCTCTGTTTAGCTAACTCCTACACATCCTTTAAGGTCTGGCAAAAATGCTACCTCCTCTTGGTGGTTTGTGTGACCCCTTGGTGAGAATTAATTGCACTGGTTCTCTACAGCAAGCTACTCTACCTGTCATTGCCCTCATCACACTATGCTCAGACTATCTAGGGAAAGAGACCCTGCCTTATTCATGTCTGTGTCTCGTCTAAGAGCCAGCCCAGGGCCTGGCTTATGTGATAGATGCTTAGTAAATATCAGTTTACTAAATTGACTTTTCTCTTCTCTGTAGCCTGTCCTATTCTTCCATTATGTAAAAAGCCACAAAAATAATCAGAGTTACAGGTCTCGTGGAGAATTTTGTAAAGTAGGGACTTTTCATTTCCTTGTCTGGGGACCCAGCTAATAATAAGTCTTCCCACACAGCTAATGTCCCAAACTATCAGTGGTGTTTTCTCCAGGAGACCATTCTGTGCCTCACTGGCTTTCTGAAACAGCAGCCTTGTGTGAGTCTGACTCTCAGCTGGAGTGCCATTGAGGGTGATGAAGGGAAAATTACACAGAAGGTTCCAGTTACTATAGTAAATGCATTTCAAAGATCACTTTAGAGGTCAGTTATTTTATGAGAGGACCAAGTTTCAATGTGGTAAGATTTTGCCTTTTTCTTTCTTTTGATAAAATTCTAAGCAATTTTTAAAAAATATAAGTGTTTCTCAAATTACCTACGTTGTTTATTAAAATGGCAGATTTCTGGCCTTCCCCCCTGGCAAATTCTGAGTTAGTGGGTCTAAAGTGGGACCTAGGAATCTGAATTTTAGGAAGCATACAGGCAGTTCTGCTGTGAATAATCATATGACTGCACTTTGAGAAATACAGATATAGTGGGGAAAGGGAAAAGATAATATCATGTTAATGGAGGTATCGTATGCTCAGAATATTTACTAAGCATATGTTACATAAGCCAGGCTCTGGGCTGACTTTTACAAGAGATACAGAGATGAATGAGACGATGTCTCTTCCCCTGGACAGCATTGTGTATTCGAGCATTCTGGGAAGATGGGTAAGGTTATTTGGTCAAAGTATCCTGGCATTCATAAGTTATCAGAGTAGGCTGGCAGGTATGTTCTAATCTAATTCTAAGGTATGTTCTTAGCTTAGATACACATTTCTTAAGCTCATGCTGAATAAAGAAAGAAATATGCTTTTACAATGGCCAAAGAAGTCAGACGGTATTCCTAGTGCCTCCTTTTGCTGAGAAAAGACTTGGATTTAGAGATTCAGCAGCTGAAGTGGCTTTGAACTGGAGTAAATGACTCACCATGTTTTTTCTGTAAGTATCCATGAAATGTACTTCCAGCTAATTATATGAAGGCACTGATTATCTGCCACTCTTAATGGGGACCCTAGAAATAAGTGCTCTAAGAGACCAAAATTTGCCTACGGCTCCCAAATTGCCACTTAGCTATGTGGTAAATTTTATCATTGATATCCTAGAAGTTCACAGAGAGTTGGCAGTTTCACATTTCATTGTAACAATTAGAATTGCACTTCATTCAATCAGTGTATAATTGTAATGCTGCATTGTAAATGGTTTCGTATCTGCCTTTGATTTCCCAGTAAACTATGTCTTAAGAACAACAACAAAGGGCCGGCCCGGTGGCACAAGTGGTTAAGTGTGAGCACCCCGCTTCAGCGGCCCAGGGTTCGCGGGTTCGGATCCCGGGCGCGCACCAACACACCGCTTCGTAAGCCATGCTGTGGCAGCGTCCCATGTTGGGTGGAAGAAGATGGGCACGGATGTTGGCTCAGGGCCACTCTTCCTCAAGAAAAAAGGGGAGGATTGGCATCGGATATTAGCTCAGGGCTAGTCCTCCTCACCAAAAAAAAAAATAAGTAAAACAGCAAAAAATTCTTAAACTTGTTTTCTGTGACACCTAGTACAAGCATGAAGTGGATGTCCAAAATATACTTATAAATTGCTTAAAATTAATTAGAAGCTTAAAGTATTTTTGAAATCAGAGAATGTTTGGAAGCCTCTACAATGTGAAAGCCCCTGATGAACAGTGCTGATAATGTTACTAAGAGTAGATGAGAAATATCTTAGGAGAATGTTGTCTTGGCCTCTGATTTAGTTGTGTATGTTTGCAAAAAAGCATAGTGTTACACAGCCAAAGAGTTGTGCAACTACACATTCTATGCTTTGCTTTTATGAAAAAGAGGTAAATTGCAAAAAGCCACACCAATAGCAAGGATTTGTTCAAGAAAGCAAATCTTAGGTATGTCTTCATGCAGCCTAAAATATAGAACCATCTTTATCTATGGCATATTATGAGAACAGATCATATTGCTACTCCTGAATCCTTAAGAAAATGTTAAATTATATTTGGTATATTCAATTCACTAAGGCAGGGAATAATGTAATATATGTTTTAAAACATCATAAAGAGTTGAAACAGGAAAATTTTGATGCTTTAATGGAGGAAAATATCAATTATCCAAAAATCCTATCATTTTGAGTAAAATGTATTATCTTCAATTAGTTTATCCTAACTCATATATGTGATCACTTTTTTTTATCACTCCCTTCCTCTACCAGTTCTTGGATAAATATGGAAGTGAGCACAAATTATCACTTTCTGTAAATCATTTTATTTACACACAAGATGAATATGCCAAAGACTTATGATCATTTTTCTTTTTCTTCTTTTTTTTTTTTTGCTGAGGAAGATTCACCCTGAGCTAAGATCTGTTTCCAATCTCCTTCTTTTTTTGCTCAGGAAGATTCACCCTGAGCTAACATCTGTTGCCGATTTTCCTCTGTTTTGTATGTGAGCCACTGCCACAGCATGGCCGCTGACGAGAGGTGTAGGTCCATGCTTGGGAACTGAACCTGGGCCACTGAAGCAGAGCGCACCGAACTCAACCACTAGGCCGCCAAGACTGGCCCGTAATCTTTTTTCTTTAATAGTTATTCAACAAATGTTGTCAAGCATCCTTTAGAAGAAAGACATTATGCTTGGAACCTAGGAATCTTGATTTATGTTCGAGGACAGTGGAAGCCCAAAGGAAGGAATGGCCAGTTCTATGTAGAGAGACATGAAAGATTTCTTAAGAGGATGACTATTGATCTGAGCCTTGAAAGAAGAGTAGGAGTTTGTCAAGTTGAGGAGGAGGAGAAGGAAGAGAGGCTGTTCTAGGCAGAGAGCAGCCTAAGGAAAGGCGTAGAGGTAAATAATCTTGCCTCTTTGGGGAACTGCAAGTAGCTGAGTGTGCCTGGAGCATAAGGTGCTGTGGAATGTGGGAGGGAGATGGGAAGGGCGAGGAATGTGAAGAATTGGGTGGTGGCTGGGTCATCAAAGCTTTGTATAGCTTTAGAGGAAGGGATAGATCTGAGAGGTGTTGAAAAGGTACAATCAACAGAATTGTATGACTGATGAGATATGGAGGGTGCTAAATCAAGGAGGACAGTGGTGATACTCATCTGAGGCTGAGCCTTGTCACCTCAGAACCTGTTGTGACATTGAGAGGTCATTGGCTAAGCTTGCTCCTACCCACTGTTCCAAAGCTCTCCCTTTGTTCTCCCTTTATATGCTCAGCCTTCAGACCTGCTAGGACCTGCAGGACAAGCTCTTGAAGAGGGATGGGGAAGAAACAAGGAAAAGACAGGCCCAGGGTTTGATGGGGTAAGACCTAGGCTTGACTCGCACATTGAAATCCACTGAGTCCCAATGCTAGGTTGAGACATAAAGCCCAGGGATTATTCAGAATCAGGTGGGATAGCAATTTTGTAATTGCAATTTATTTGGCACCCAGAGCTCAGTACCAGAACTTTCTATTCAACTATCTACATTTCCACTTGGAAGTTGTGATACATTTCAAACACTTGATTTTCCCTATAAAATCAAGCAAAGTCAAGCTCTAACAAATGGAACTTGGTCTTCCCTTTCAGCTCTTTTCTTTGATTTTAATGGTAATCTGTTTGAGGAGCAAACAAAATGCACACAGATGATTGTGTTTTCTTAGCTTGGCAAGAAAAAACTGGCAAAGCACAATGAAGGGTTAGCAGGTGAAGAGAATGTCCTTAATAGAAATGAGGACTATCAGCCTATGTTATGTGAGCCCAAGACACACTATAGATTAGCATTACCTGGCCTAACCCAGAATTTTGTAAAAGGCAGGTAAGCCTGCTTTCAACCCTGTCCTGAAGGACTTTTTTCTGAAAATACCCAAGAGACCCCTGTGTTAGACTAAGACAGGGACAAGAAGCTAGGTTCATGTCTTCTAGGGTCTTAGGCTCCAAATCTGGAACTCTAAAATGAGAGTAGAAAAAAATCAGAGAGCAGACAACTCGAGTGAGAATGAAATTGTCACAAGTATTATATTAGCAATGAATAGATTGTATTTGACATGCAAGTCAGAAAGTAGCCCATCCGCTCAACTGTGTAGACCAGCTTCACTCCTGGAAGCCTATGGATTACAAAATCTTTTTCTAGCTTTTATGACGTCACCTGACAGTTCCTACCTCTCTGAAATGTTTTAGACCAAATGAGTTACTCTAAATCATGTCAGGGAGCTTTTCTCCCCACCTGAAGGCTGAGAGGAAGCCTCAGCTTATTTCTCAGCCCTTTAACTTTCTGATTATCTCTATCCAACCTTGAAAGAACCTTTTAAGAGAGATTTCACTACATAGTCAGTAAGCCATCAATTATAGAATAGACATAGCAAATAATTAAATTGAGAGTAAGCAAACATAAGATTTCAGCAACTTCAGTAAACACTGGTTTACTTACACAACATCCTAGAACATGAAAGAGAAAGAATGAGCATTATTGAGTAGCTACTACATGCTAGCCATTTTGTTTACATGCAGTACATGAGAATAAATAAAATTCCTATAGTAATACTTGTGAATAGGTATACAGCAAATGTGAGTTCCTCCTTTACATAGTTATCCAATAATTTAATCTTTGCAACAACTGTGAAATTGGTCTTATTGTCCTTAACTTACAGATGAGAAAATTGAGACTTAGAGAATTTTATTGACCAAAGTTGTCCAATTAGTAAGTGGTAACACAGGCATACGACCAGGATCTGTCTGTTTCCAAAAGCCTGCACGCTTTTTCAGTGACACATGGGAGCCTACAACAGTGGATCTATTTACTAAAGCTTGTTAAGCAATGCAAGCAACTTTGGGAGCTTGCCAGAACAATTACAGAATCCCCCTTTTCTTTTAGGGGGAGAACAGAGTAAGGGGAGAATAGAGTAAGCCTGCCACCTGAAGGCAGCCCAGCAGGCAGAAGGGCATTTGAAGCCAGCACCATTGTAGTTAAGGCACCATGGACAGCATGGCAAGTCCTTGGAGAATGTCAGAGAATTACCACTCCCTCTCTGCCCTCAGCCAGCTCCCTGCCAGGCTTTGCATGGGGAGAGGTTTCCTCCCGCACCCCACAGAAAGGAAAGAATCTATAATAGCCAAACACAAGAAGAGTAGGTCTTCATCTTTGTAGAAATGAAAAAGAGGAGAGGGAAGCATTATCCTCTTGTCTAATTTTCTCCCCACCAACAACCAAAAAGACCTAAGGTATATTTTGCATTTGAGGTCCACTTGGGAATGACTCACAAAGATAATTTCTATTCATTTGTCTGTTTTTGAATAAAGAAACGTCAGGCTCAGAGGTTCTGATAGCATATAAATTAAAGATACGGAGGTATCTCATTGAAATTCTAAAGATGTGCTGATCCTACCCTAGGAGTTCTCTCATCAAAAGAGTTCTCTTGTATTGCTGCTGTTGACTTATGAATAAAGATCATGCTTTTATTTGATTATTTATCTAATCAGGATTCACCTTCGGTTTAAGCTCATTAAGTCTGCTGTTAATAGAGTGATGCTGAAAGTGTACTTGATGGTAGAATTACATCCAAGTGAGACAGAAAATGTGTTCAGGCGTTAATGGTCAGAAACAAAGACAGAGCGCCCTGTAAACCCACGTCACCCTCGAGTGGAGTGTGTGAACTCTCTGCCAACCAAATAGAAAGGGCACGTATTTAAAAGGTTAGTTTTGTAGAGTAAGAGATGTACATTATAATTAAACACACTTAGTAACAGAGAAACGAAAATGACAAGCACTCTAATTATTCCAAAAACCAAGAGAATAAAACCATTCTTTATATGCATTATGTTGGGGAAGCTTTTCTATGGGCTTTTATGTGAGATTTCTGAGTTACGTTAAAGATGTTGGTTTCTTGATGTGCCCCAGCCAGACTCCCAGTGACTTGCATTTAACCTGTTTGCTTCCACTTACTGGTCTTCTAAAGTGGTCGTAATATGAACCAGCCTAGTAACATCTCTTCTGGGTCTTGCAGAACAGGTAACTATATCATCTCATTCTTACCTGATGGGTGGTTGCCAGGTTCAATTGCTACGGATAAATCCTCTTCTTTAAGGCCCTCTTGCCCCACAAATAGGAAATTCCACTTTTTGTTGGACTAAGAAACCTCTAGCTACCACAGCGCCACTTTGAAAGAGGACCCATGCACAGCAGAGCTGTGCAGTTAACCGAGGCCAGTGTGTCCCCTCCTTGGAAACGCTGCAGCTCAGACTTAGCACTGTAATGGACTAAATTATTTACCTAGTCAGATAAGAGAGAAAGCAGTTAAGAGCTTCCTGAGTTTATAGCCTTAGTTCCTGGATTCAGACTGAGACAGGAAACAGGCCAGTCTCCATCAGCAAGGAGAAAAAAAAAACTTCCTCCAAAGCCCTCTTCCATCACCTCTTATGCCTGGCAGAAGTCCCAACCATGGAGAAATTAAGCAGTTCCTGTCAATCTTCTTGGATTCATTGAGTACTGTGTGCCAGGCACTGTGAAATAGATGTGTAAAAAATGGTCTTTGCTCTCAATAAGCTTACAATACATTCACTTGGACAGACAGAGAAAGCTTAGGAAAAGTTAAATTTCTCATTCATTCGTTCCAGACACACATTCGTCAGGCACTGTGCTAGGTACTGGGGATGCAGTACTGAAGTGATTGAAAACTGAGTGATGATGACAACGCCGTCTGACTAGTGCAATGATGGGTAAAAGGTCTTAAATGACAGTGAAAGAAGAAATGCTTTGAGACGGTATGTGATTGATTTCTCAGTAAGTGAGACATTTGGTAAATGCCATGAGATCAGAGCAGTTCTTAGTTTTGGTTTTGTCATTGCTATAAACAACATAGCCAAGCACCGTCAACACCCCACAAGTGCGATGACTCTTCTAGGACCCTCTCTACGGGAAGGAGAGCTGGTTTAGCCTGAGGCCAGCACTTTAAAGTCTTTTTGATTGGTCATGTAGATCAGGGTCATCAGATTGGGTCTGCATTGAATGAGGTCACCAGTGAAAGGAGTATCTGCACGTACAGGAGTGTCTCTCCTACCAGGGAATTCACCTCAGTCTCAGGAGCCATCCTTCAGGTCAGGAAATATGGCCCTGACGTTTCAGACCTTTCATTGTGGGACTTCAGGGGAGAGAACAAAAAAGATCGCCTACAAACTTGTATTTCTAATTACAGTGGATTGGAAATTCTTACACAATTACTTTTCTTATGGAGGGTTGTACTTAAAGTCATAATTATGTAAAAGACATTTCCATTTCTTGTTACAGTCTCTGGACTTGTGAGTCTAATTTGTATCTCTTTTAAGGTACCTGTCATGATGTCCTCTATTCGTTTGCATACATGGCCCTTTCCACCCCATTAATTTCTTAGCGGCAAGAAACATGCCTTATTCATCTTTCTAAACTCCTTATCAGTTAGCACATTGCCTTGCATATAATAGGCAATCAATGAATATCCGTTGAATGAATTGTATCATTCAAAAATGGAAGATGCACTAGGCTTTTGGGTTTGGGGCCTTCCTTTGACCCCAAACCTGAAATTTACCAAATAATGGCCCTTCCTAATGGGGAAAAATTCATGCAACTTAAGGAGAGAGGGAGAGACAGGCTTGCAATGATGAGGAATGGAAAGGACACATCCCTAACTAGCCAGATCAGTGAAATCATTGTTAATGATCAACAGGAAAGCAGATGTCAGAGGCAAGTTATCCTCACATTCAAACCTGAAATGCTTATTCTAAAGGGGATGCTCATTGTGTGAACCAGCGTTGCATGTAGTAGAATATAAAGCCTGCATTGGAATCAGCCTCATGCATAAGCACAAGCAGATGGAACACTGAATAAAAATAATATTAAATTTGGCTATGGAGTACATAGAAGATATCACTATTGCTTAGAAATTATCTTAGAAGTAGCACCAGGCAAGGAAGAGAAGTCAAAGGCCCATGAACCTGTGATTCAAACCATAGCTGGAAGGGGGTGCTATCCACAGTGAAGTTTCAGTTCTTGGTCATCTCATTTCTGTGTATCATTCTCTGTAGGTGGAATTGGCTGTGTAGGTCGAGACAAGGGCCAGGTTCGAAAGTGCCTTGATGTGGTGGAAATCTATAACCCTGATGGGGACTTTTGGAGAGAGGGCCCACCTATGCCAAGTCCCCTGCTCTCACTTCGAACGAATTCTACCAATGCAGGAGCAGTGGATGGGAAGCTGTATGTCTGCGGGGGATTCCATGGAGCAGGTATTGATCCAGTTGTAAACATTTGTAACCTTTGGTATTGATTTTGACCTCCCTTAACTGACTCAACCACCAAAGAATAATCTTGAGATCAGTGTGACCACTGTCAAAAGCATGGTTTTGAGAGTTCAGTGACCTTGAGCAACACACCAAACCTCTGAACTTGAGTTTTCACGTCTATAAAAAGGAAGTATTACCTCCACAGGCTATTGTAAGAATTAAATACCTAGTTTATAATGTGTCTGGCACATAGAAGACACTCAATAAATATTAGTTGAATATGAGAAGAGAAGAAAAGAGAGAGGGAAGGCTAATGCCTGATTATAGGACTGAAGGAGAGAGTTAAAAATGTGAAGAACGGGTGGAAGTAGAATGATGACCAGAAGCATTGGGTTTTATCTCCGCCTGTATTGATCAAGAGATTTTGCCCTCAGAAGACTCTCTGATTCCTTCTCCACTACTGCCACTTGAAATAGATTGCTTGAAAGCATTTCTAAAATAAAACGCAATGGATAT
The DNA here is from genome assembly GCF_057802395.1 of Ceratotherium simum simum. NCBI lineage: Eukaryota > Metazoa > Chordata > Mammalia > Perissodactyla > Rhinocerotidae > Ceratotherium > Ceratotherium simum. The sequence goes on from NC_141904.1 coordinate 92,898,407, forward strand.
AGTTATTACTGAACTTAATTTCCATATACCTAATTGTAACATCATTGCAATCTACAATATAGATTTATAATTTTTTAATGTAACAGGGACATTTTTAAATATGCACAAATCTAAAAAGCTACTGTCTCCAAAATTTGATTAGTTGCATCAGTAAATAAGGCAGGAGGCAGTTATATTGAAAATGACTAGCCTTAATTCTAACCTTACTAATAGAAGCACTAGACCAGTACATATCCATGAAAAACATGCCTCAAGAGCACTTAAAATTTTGGAAGTGTGCCAGGTTAAAATAAAGCTGACATTGCAGCAAGGAAAAGGTTTTTATAAGTCTACTTTCATTTTTAAAGTACATAATTATATGTAAGTTAAAGAACAAAGTTTTCAGTACAAATTAAAAGAGACTTAGGAAATATATGAACCAGATACAATGAGTGGGCCTTATTTGGCTCCTGATTCAAACAAATCTTCTGTAAAAAGATATTTTTCAGATGATTATCCCAGGATTTGAGAAATTTTAATATGGACTGGAATATTAGATAATATTAAGGAATTATTAATTTTGTTAGGTTATGACAATAATGGCATTGTAGTTTTATATAAAAGAGAAAGAAAAAACAAAAAATGTTCTTAACAATTAGAGATTGTTTGGATGAAAATGATATGCTGTCTGAAATTTGCTTTAATCTACTCCAGCAAATATTTTTTAAAAAGTGAACGGAGGAAATGGAGGGGCAAGAATAGATTTTACAACATTGGTAAAATGTTGATTGTTGATTTTACCATTGGTAAAATGGTCATTGTTGAAGCTGGATAATGGTTACATGGAGCTTTATTTTACTACTTTTGTATATGCTTGAATTTCCCATAATAAAAAGCTTTCATTTTTCTTTCTCTATTTTTTCTTCAGATGACTTTTCAGAGAGGTTTTTAAAAAACTGTTCTAGTATATTTTATATTAAACATCACATGCTTGTGTAAAGGTAGTAATCTATCATAGTAGCAAGAATGACATAGCAAGGAGATCTAATAAGTACCCCCTTGGTCAAGCTCTGTGTGTAAGGGGTTAGGAGAGAGCTCGCAGGTGCTGGACCCACTCATCCACCAGGGCTCTCCTCCCACTGCGGATCACATCCCCTCATCTCCATCCTCTGGCTTTTGGCTTTCTTTTGACCAGAAGAGAAGGGCAGAGAATGCACAAGGTAGCCTCAGGGCCTCCAGAGGGATAGGTGGTAATTGGTGTCTAAGGATCTAGAAGATATTCTGTTTTGTCTTGTTTCTTTATCTCATCTTTCTTTGTATAATATTGAGTTAGCAAATTGATATCCTCTAGTTTTTCAAGCATGTCTAAACTTGTACTATGAGCCAACCTCTTTTCTTAGGACAATAATGGACTAATAATGCTTTCAGCCAGAGGAAAAGAGATTTACTATATGTTCTCTCAAAGTCCATTTTAATTATATGGTTCTAAGATGGTAGATTGTCTGGGATTAGCTGAATGAGTCGTCACTGGGGTGTTATGAAGAATAGAACAATTGTATAATATCGTGCCCATTATGAACTAGAGATCTCAGCATCAGACCTAAAAACAGGCACTGAATTTTCTCTCCTTGTGTGATACAAATCAACTCATCCCATTTATTTATTCAGAAAACCACAGTCAAGAAATTAATCTCTTTTAATTCAATAAAAATGTATTGAAACATATTGTTTGCAGGCATTTGGGATACAATTTTGAGATATTCAACATTTGATGGGAAATCAGATACATTAACATGTAATAAATATAGTAATTTGATTTTGGTTAAAATAGTAGGTGGAACATCTCTATTTTCTCCTCACACCTCACTAAAATGATAGTAAATGAAATAAACACAGTCAGATAAAGAGAAGAGGAGGGAGGATAACAGCAACAAAATTTTGGAAGCAGGAAAGCAGATGAATGAGTAGTAACTAACTAGACCTGAGCAAGTCCAATCTTAAACTGGCAACAGGAAAAGAAAACAAACCAAAAAACCAATTTGTACTGCAGGACCCCAGATAGTCTCAGGAATTGGCAACAGGTAACTCTGGAAGAGGGAATGAAGGTGACACTGAAAACACGAAGATTAGTTGAAAGACAGGAACTCTCCAAATCTGCCCTATTCTCAATAGTGAGATAAAGCCCCTCCTCCACCCCCAACAAAGGCCAAAGTTGAGGTCATGCATCCAGTACTAAAAGCAGAGATTAAGTGAAGAATTGCATACTGAATATTGATATAACCAGCTTTCTTCCTGGCTCCCAGAATGTGGGCAGCCATACCCTCCAGGCAAGAGACTGGAAGATTCTTCTTTGGGGATCTCACCAGCCCAAAAATAAGGCAAAGCCAAATCACTCTGTAGAGAACTTCACAGAAAAAGCTTCCATGGTATCTCACTCTTAAAGATGAGCAAACATCTGAGGATCATCAGACATATGATGAAACCGTGTATATAAAAGACAGAAATCAGAACAAACAAACGAAGAAAAGCAACCTGGAGGAAACAGAGACTATGCCAGGAGAAGAAGTATTGTCAGAGAGAAGAGAGAAAATATTGCATCAATGGAACAGGAAAAGGATATTTAAAAGAGTTCTTGGAAGTTAAAAATATGGTAGCAGAAATTAAATAAATTTGGAGTGTATAGTGGAAGAAACTTCTCAGAAAGTAGAGCTAAAAGCAATTAGATGGAAAATGAGAGAAAGAGAAATTAAGTCCAGGAGGTCCAATGTTTGAATAATAGGAGTTCCAGTAATAAAGAACAGAGAAAATGGAAGGGAAATAAATCATCCATGAAATAAATTAAGAAATTTTCCCAGAACTGAAGTCACCAGATTGAAAGGATACACTGAGTTCCCAGCACAGTAGATGAAAACAGACCCAAACCAAAGCACATCATTGTGACATCACAGAACACTGGGAACAAATAAAAGATCCTAAAAGCTTCTAGAGAGAAAAAAATAGTTTCATAGATAGTGTTAAGAGTTAGAATGGTATCAGATCTCTGAACCATGACATTGGAAGCTAGAAGAAAATTAAGCAAATGCCTTCAAAAATTCTATGGGAAAATTATTTTCTACCTACACTTCTATGCCTGCTGAACTATTAATTAAGTGTGAGGGCACATTTTCAGAGATGCAATGTTTCAAAAAGTTATCTCCTATGTGCCCTTTTATTACGATATGCTTCACCAAAAATGAATATTTAAACCAAGAAAGAGCAGACATGTGATCCAGGAAACAGGATTAAACACAGTAGAGGGAATAGGAGAGCTCCAGAAGGATATTGAGGCAAGATTCAAGAATGACATCTTGTACAGCAGATCTAAAAAGCTACCAGTACAGAATGGAGCTGGTCAAAAGGCTCTGGGGAGATGACTTCCAGAAGAGAAAACTGATAAATCTTAATGTTTTGAAAGATTTAGACGTTTAAACATTTGGAGAAGAGCAATGAAAACTAACAAAAATAAAACAATTAACTTGAAAGAAAACAAGAAGTTGCACAGGAAAGGAAAAGTATGCTCTATGGTTCATCTGTGAATAGAATTTATAATAATAATGTCTAATAATATAAATATTAAATATTGAACTAACCAAAATTATGCCTTAACTGTACTGGAAAAATGGGAAACAGAAAGTAGACAGATATGGTGGGGATGTGAAAGAAAGCTATGACCACATTTTCCACAGTGCATCAAGAGTTAATGCCTTCATCTGAGAAATCAAGAAGTGCGCTATAAGTCATGTGCCGCATAATGACTGTTTCAATCAATAATGGACCACATATATGACAGTGGTCCCATAAGATTAGTACCATATAGCCTAGGTGTGTAGTAGGCTATACCATCTAGGTTTGTGTAAGTACACTCCATGATGTTCACACAAAGATGAAATTGCCTAACAACACATTTCTCAAAACATATCCCCATGAAGTCATTAAGTGATGCATGACTATAGTATAAAAAATGTTATTATGGTGCTCAATGCCAGAAGAATCAGCCAGAGTTGAAACAGGAGCAGTAATGAGGAGTAGGGTAGAAGACAACTGTTTTTAAGGAATAAGCCTTGTAAAGCTGTTTAACTCTTTAAACCATGTGCATGTATAACTGATAAACTGAAACTAAATTTAAAATATATAAATATAGTACATATAGTAGAGGAATAATAAGGGAAGTATTAAGGAAAATATTAACAGGTAAGTCTGTTGGGAGATAATTTTCCATGGGTCTCATGCATTTCTGCATGTCTTGTGAGCAGAGACACTTGACTGTCTTTGTGCTGGACTATCTTTTTAAGCATGTTCCTATAGCAGACAGCCTTAGAGGATGGGGATAGTGTCTCCCTCCACAGCAAAGGGCAGACATGCCTGCTGGCCATTATAAGACCTTCAGGTTCCCTAAGCTCAGGGTTCCTCTCCTATAAAGCAAGCCACTGATTATATAGGTGTCACCTGGCACTCTTCATCTTGGTCTGTGGGAATTGGGGCTCAAATAACTGACATTTTTAAAATGCTAAAACACTGGCTGCTACTATTGCTATAAGTGACACTGTCCATCTCTGACCTAGGAGTTTCACGCCGTCTATGAAATGTCCATGAAACTGTAGCAAGCTCCCTTGTAAAATCTCTGACTCTTCATAGTTCTTGACAGAGTCCCCGGACTCACCAGGAAAAAAACAAAACCTCTCTTCTCCACCTCCAGTACAGAGTGAGGATGCCAACATTAAGTTTCCAAAAAGGTCATAACACTAATCCGTCACAAACTTACAAAATATAGAAAATGAGGAAACATTTCCCAACTCCTTCTATGAGGCCAGTATTTCCCTGATAACAAAACTAGACAAAGACATTGCAAGAAAACTACAGGGCAATATCCCTTATGCATATAGATACAAAAATCCTCAACAAAATATTAGCAAACTGAATCCAGCAACATACAAAAAGAATTATGCACCACGACCACGCTGGATTTATCCCAGGAATGCAGAGTGTGTTCACAATGTGAAAATGAATCAATGTAATATACCATGTTAGTAGAATAAGGGACAAAAACAGATTGATCATCTCAATAGATGCAAAAAAAGAATTTGACAAACTTCAACACCCTTCCAGGATACAAACTAGATAAACTAGAAAGAGAAGGGAACTTAATCTAATAAAGGACATCTATGAAAAATCCATAGCTGACAGACAAAAGACAAAACTTACCCCTAAAATCAGGAACAAGACAAAAATGTCTACTCTTGCTACTTCTATTTAACATCATATTGGAGGTTCTAATCAGGACAGTTAGGAAAGAAAAAGAAATAAAAGGTATCCAGATTGGAAAGGAATAAGTAATTGCATATGACGTGATCTTTTATTTAGAAAATCCTGGGGAATCCACAAAAAAAGCTATTAGAGCTATTAAATGAGTTCAGCAAGGTTGCATTACACAAGATCAATATACCAAAAAAAACTGGATTTCTATACACTAGCAATGAGCACTCTGAAAATGAAATTAAGAAAACAGTTCCCTTTATAATAGTATCAAAAAGAATAAAATAGGAATAAATTTGACAAAAACAATGTGCAGGACTTGTACACTGAAAACTACAAAACATCACTAAAAGAAATTGAAAACCTAAATAAACGGTAAGACATTGCACACAAAAATTGACAAGCTGATCCTAAAATTTATACGGAAATGTTAGAGACCCAGAATATTCAAAACAATCTTGTAAAAGAAGAACAAAGTTAGAAGACTCATACTTCCTAATTTCAAAACTTACTTCAAAGCTATAATAATCAAGACTGTGTGGTACTGGTATAATAATAGACATATAGATCAATGGAATATACTTGACAGTTCAGAAATAATCCCTTATATTTATGATCAATTGATTTCAACAAGGGTACCAAAACAATTCAATGAGGAAAGAATCCCTTTTCCAACAAATGATGCAGGAATAATTGGGTATGCACATGCAGATGAATGAGGTTGGCTCTCTACTTCACACATGTACGACAATGAATTCAAAATGGATCAGAAACCTAAACATAAGAGCTAAAACTATAAAGCTCTTAGAAGAAAACCTAGGCATAAATCTTCGTCATCCTGAATTAGGCAATGATTTCTTAGATATAGCTAAATCACAAACAAAAAAGAAAAAAATAGATAAAATGTACATCAAAATTAAAGACTTTTGTGCCTCACAGGGCACCATCAAGAAGGCGAAAAGACAACCCACAGTATGGGAGAAAATATTTGCAAATCACGTGACTGATAAGAGACTTGTATCTAGAATGTATTAAGAAGTCTTACAACTCAATAATAAAAAGAAAAATACCCATTTTTTAAAAAAATTGACAAAAGACCTAAATAGACATTTCCTCAATGAATATAAACAAATGGCTATGTGTTCAGCATCATTAGCCATCAGGGAAATGCAAATCAAAACCATAATGAGATAACGCTTTACACCCATTAGGATGACTATAATCAAAAAAATAAATAGCAAGTGTTGAGAAGGATTGGAGAAATTGGAACCCTCATACACTGCTGGTTAGAATATGAAATGGTGCAGCTGCTTTGGGAAACTGTCTGGCAGTTCCTCAAAAGGCTAAACATATGACCCAGCAATTCCACTCCTAGGTATATACCCGAGAGGATTGAAAATATATGCCCACACAAAAACTTGTACATGAATGTTCATAACAGCAGTATTTGTAACAGCCAAAAAGTAGAAACAACCCAAGTGTCTATCAACTAATGAATGGATAAATAAAACAATAAAATATGTTGCATTCATACAACAGAATATTATTCGGCAATAAATAGGAATGAAGTACTAATACATGCTACACACAAATGAGCCTTGAAAACATGCTAAGTAAAAGAAGACAGTCACAAAAGACCCCATATGATCCCATTTATATGAAATATCCAGAAAAGGCAAATACATAGAGACAGAAAGTAGATTTGTGGTTGTCGGGGGCAAGGGGAAGTGTGAATGGGAAGTGACTGCTAATGGGTACAGATTTTCTTTTTGAGGTGACTAAAATGTTCTGAAATTAGATGGTGGTAATGGTTGTGCAACTCTGTGAATATACTAAAAACCGCTGAATTATACACTCTTAAAAGATGAATTTTATGGTATATGGATTATGTCTCAATAAAGCTGTTATTAAAGAAAAAAAGTCAGAGCTCTGCCACTTCTCTGCCCTCAAAGTAATCAGCCTTTGTGTTTGACACTAATAGGGAGAATTAAACTGAATTGCCCGTAGGGAGAGTGCATGGAAGCTGGTTCTTTGAGTGGAAGAGGCAGAAATGGCTCATTTCAGGGACAGAAATTTAGTTTTCCAGAGACAGAGAGAAGACAGTGGTGGCAGATGACACCTAGTGGCAGGAACCTATTCTCTGCTCATAAGAGCTTCCAAGAGATGAAAACATTGTGGCCTTAGGAACTTGCAAAAGATTCCTGTGCCCATGCTTGGCACACAGAAGTCCTGCCTTTCAAGGGACCACGTGGGCTTAGACAGCAGGCACCTTGCTGATAACTGTAATTAACTGAATACAGAAGACCCACTCCCCTGTTTTCTAGCTGGGGGATGCCCCCAGGATTCTTGCATATCCCACAAGGAGGGGTTGCTCCCAGAGGGCTCAGCTGGCTCCCTGCTGACAAAGCCCCACTTTGGCTTTTGTTCTAGCTACTGGCTCTTTAGTCTGTTTCCCCCTAAATCTCTGGTGCAGGGTCCTCTCCCCCAGCCCCTACAGCAGCCAGTTGGCACACACACTTATGTGCAACCTGCAGCTCCTCTTCCCTTCCTCCAGGGTAACACTGGACAACCATGAGCATGCTGAGGAAGCAGGAAGGCCTGCTGTGTCTCCATTCCAGCTTTGCTCAGGCCAGGGCTCTGGGCAGAGATTTCCCCCCGAGACCAGTCATAGTCCCTTCTGCTTTCAGCCCCACTCAACCCATCTGAGATGTTTTCACCCTTGGCTAACTTCTAGGGAACTCGGGAAATGTTTTGACCTTAGTCCCATTCCCTCCAAAACTGTCCTTCCTCCGCTCAGGACTGGAGAAGCTCTCTGCCTCCCCTATCCTCAAGAATTTCCCTCAAACCACTACTCTGTCTTCTCTAGTCAAGCCCATGGCCCAGTCTTAATGGTGGAAAGGCTACAGAGGACAAACCTGAATTATCAAAAAGACAAAATGCATTGGGAAGTATTTCAAAAAATAAATTATCTGACTAACAAATAGAGAATAAAATTGACAGCTAACAGTTACCTCATGTTGACTCTGTTGGGGGCTGTTCTAAGCACTTTCCATGTGTCTATTTGATTTTCACAACAGCCTGCGAAATAGATGCTGTTATTACCTTTATTTTATAGACAGAGAAACTGAGGCCACCTGAAGAGGTCACACAGAGGGTAAATGTTGAATCTGGGATTCAAACCCAGATAGTCTGGCCCCAAAGTGTATATTTTTAACCAGTAGGCTAAACTGTCTCTCCATGCCAGACAAATTAAAGCAGAATATTTGGGTATGGGGCCTGGGCATCAATCTTTTCTAGAAGCTCTTCAGATTATTCTAATATGCAGTCAGGATTGAGAACCACTGCCTGGCTGATGTCTGTTGGTTTTCATTTATTCAACAAACCTTTATTGAATGCCTTCTAGGTAATGAGCCCCACAGATTCAGATATAAACATATGCAGTCCCGGCCCTGAAGGAGCTAAATGAGGGCAAAATAGGAAGTTGCTACGTTAGTGGGATAACGTTTCAGCCAGCTGCTTAGAATGTGGCTATGCTCCGTAGAGAGATAGATGATTCCTGGTTTAGAGCACAGAAACTACAAGGTGAGCTTAGGATAGCTTGTTATACCAGAAAGCAAGTGAGCTGTCAAAGACTTAAGGGAATCATATCAAAAGACAGAGAAGCCAGCCTTAAAGGGCAGCCACTGGCCAAATTTGGAATAATTTAAATATCAAAAATCATAATTGATTATAGGTGATTGAAGAACATTGAATAAAAAGCCAGCTAGGGGCCGGCCCTGTGGCATAGTGGTTAAGTGCGCGTGCTCTGCTGCTGGCAGCCAGGGTTCGGATCCCAGGCACACACTGATGCACCGCTTGTCAGGCCATACTGTGGTGGCGTCCCATATAAAGTAGAGGAAGATAGGCACAGATGTTAGCCCAGGGACAGTCTTCCTCAGCAAAAAGAGAAGGATTGGCACGGATATTAGCTCAGGGCTGATCTTCCTCACAAAAAAAAAAAAGAAAAAGCCAGCTAATAAATGTAGAAGGAATGATAGAATCATCATTTTGTAACCTGTTAATATAGTAATTGGTTCAGGCAAAATCATCAATAATGCTAAAAGCAATGGTTGAAAGGTTATGAAGAACAGGATATTCACATGGTGCCAAAGTATTACCCAATATTAATCACAATACTAGTACTAATTACAATGAGAAAAAATAAATACTTTTACAGTGGCAAAACTGTATGGCCACCATTGTAACCAAATAATCATCATTAATAATGGGATAATTTTATAGTATTTTCTTTCTGTGTAATACAGTGAGAAGTGTTCTTGCCTCCCGCACAGCCAAAATACTTAACTTGTATCTAATCAAGCCTCTAGACTTCCAGTTTATAGGAAATACGAGGGAGAGGAACAATGTAAATGACCCGATGAGGAAATAAATAGATAAATTCAGAATGTGGCACATTCAACAAGAAAACTAGCCCAGACTCTTTAAAACGTTGTCGTGGGGGGAAAAAAAAAAAACAAAATAGTGCTATATGAAATGAAAAAGGACAAAAGACACATAAAAACCAGATATAATATGTGAGCATTTATTGTATTCTGGTTTGAAAAGAACAATTACGTAAGACACTTTGGGGCCAACTGGGGAAATGAGAATATGAACAGGATATTATTCAATGTTATGGAATTAATGTTGTTTTTTCTTAGGTATGATAATTGTATTGTAATTATGTAAAGGAATATTTTTATTCATAGAAGAAGCATGCTAAGTATTTACGGGTGAAGTGTATGTCTGCAATTAATTTTTAAGAGTTTCAGAAAAAAAGTATGTGTGTGTATGTGTATACATGGGGGGGCGGTAAAGCAAATATGGAAAAATGTCAACTATTACTGAATCTAGAGGTAGAATCTACAGGTATTCGTGTACTATTCTTTCAACTTGTCTGTTTAAAATTTCTCAAAATAAAAAGCTGAGAAAGAAACAAAGTTTTAGTGGCCACTAGCTATGGTGGCCACTACACTATCAGCTTTTGTTTTACCCTAGAACTATTGACTACAGAAAGAAATATAGTATGGTTGAATTTGTCTGTTTTACTCTTGGTATTTTCGTCCTTCCTGGTGAAATTGTACTGAAATTGTGATATCCTCAAGGAAAGTTGCTACTTTTATTTTCAACTTTAAATATTCTATATATTTATACTGTAGGTATCATATATCCCACATCTGTTTCCAAAAAGAAGGGAGACAATTTCTAGAATAAGCATAGATACAATAAAACTAAAAACATGCTTAGTAGTAAATAGAGGGGGTAATTTTATCAGAAAACCTAAGCTAAGAAAAACTTCCAGAATTTAGCTCAGCTTCCTAGCCACCAAGGCAAAGAAGGAAAAATGAAGGGTTCTAAAGCTCTTGTTGTGAGAGGCCTATGAGTGTTCTACTGCTTCACATCCCAAGTGTACCTTATTCTTTTCTTTCTCTTCCATCTGTGTTCTTCTCAGGGACCCTCCATGATACAGAGCAAGATGGCTCAATAGCCACCAATTTCACCCTGCTCTGCCACTCTGGTCTTACAGCACTGCTCCTCTAGATGCTAGAGCAATAGACTATGGATCAGTTCATGTGTGGGCCATCAGGAAGGTAATATCGTCCAACTGATAGGACCACCTGCCACTAGAGAGTGAGAAGCTAAAATGCCATCCTGAAATCTTATGGCCTCACTGCATCAGTTCATGTCCTGACTGCTAAGGGACTAGTTCCCTGTGCCACACCGTTGGACCTATTCTTTCCCCTCCGCACCATTTGGCTTCATTTTCCAATTAAGTTTCCAATAAATAAAAGTAATCATCTGTCTTAGGTTGAGCTCCCCCAGAAGCAGATGCTGAAACAGGATTTGAGTGTAAATAGTCCCAGAGGCACTAGGAGGGAGAAGAGAATGAGATAGAAAAGGAAGGGAGCCATAAGGGAGTATTAACTGGCAGGTTACTGCTGTGGGCCACTGGGGCTCAATCCCTTTGGAAAACTCGGGGAGACTCTATGGATCATGCCTCAGAGTTTTTCCCACCCAGAGGGTGAGGAATCTGAGGTATTTATCCTCCAACTTATTTCTAGGCACTCTCGATTTGCCCCTCTTGAGCTGAGAGAAAATCTTCAGGCAAAGAGTAGCAGGTGGATGTAATCACCATGTTCTGGAACAGTGATCACACAGGGGCCATGGCTGACAGCTATGTCAGTGATATTACTGACAGTCTTCTACGTCATCTCAACCACCCACCTTTAAACAATGAAAGTTTATTACTTTTAACTAAAAAGATATATCTGAACAGATTCAGCTTGTGGTGGGTTTAGCCAACTGTCATTGTCTCATCTTCCACCAGCGTCTTCCTACCATGTAATCACTGGTTTTGCATTCTTTGTTCTAGAATGCATCCAAGAATAGGAACTCAGCCTCCGTGCTCTGTGCTAAGCTGACGTACAGATCTATACGTTTTGTAAGTTTTTTCAAATTTGAGGACTGACATTGATTTGTAAGCATTAAATAGAATTCTCTCTCCAATCACCAGCAAACTAGGAAAGGCTGAAGAAGTCTGCTACTGGCTGGACTTCAGGCAGCAGAAAAGGCCTGAGATTGGTTACTGCTATTTCCAATATTGATTGACATCACAGTGGTCATGAGAGAATAGAATTTAGGGGATATCTGTTCTTTTTTTATTTGGAAATAATTTCAAACTTACAGAAAAGTTGCAAAAATAAAAATAGTATAGCGAATACATAGATTCACCTATTGTTAACATTTTGCCCTGTTTGCTTTATTTGACATTTGCTCAGTCACTCAATCTATCTAGCTATATGTGTATATACATTCATACAGACAGACAGATACATAATTCTGTTCTAACCATATGCAAGTAAAGTTGGATACATCATACTCTTTCCTCCTAAATACCTAAGTGTGTAGAATAAAAATATTCTCTTACATAACCACAGTATAACTCACAATTTTAGGAATTTTACATTGATTCCATACTTTTATTTATTCTACTCTTAGTATTCTAATTTTGTCAGTTGACCTAATAATGTCCTTTATAGCATTTTTTTTCTTTCCATACCAGTCTCAGATAATGTAGTGTACTTTGTTGACATTCTCTTTAGTTTCCTTAAATCTGGAATATTTCTACAAGCATTTTTTGCCTTTTATAACATTGACGTTTTAAAATAATACAATCTTCCCCCCTCTTAAATAAAATATTCCTCTTTTGAGGCCCATCTGATGTTTCCTTGTGATTAAATTCAAGTTATACAGTCCTGGCTGGAATATCACATAACTGCTATTATGTCCTTTGCAGGGTATCACATCTAGAGGCAAATCAAGGCAATCTGCCCCTCCTTGGCAATGTTAATTTTATTTACCTGGTCAAGATACTGTCTAATTTCACCACTATATAGTTACTATTTTTCCTTTGCAACTAATAGGCAATGTGTAAGGAGATCCTTTAAAACCATGCATTTTATTTTTTTCACTTAGCAATATCTCCCGGAAATCATTCCAGATCAGACATCTTCTGTGTTCATTTTTATAGCTGTATAGTGTTCCATTGTGTGTATGTATCATAGGAACTCTATTCTTTATTTTTTGCTAAGGCAACATCCCAGCATATCTTTGGACCAAAAACTAGGGCCATCCTCCTGATTTTAACAGACTGGAATACTGGGTTCCAGTCAAGATGGAATAGCACCTTTAACCCTGTCTCTCCCACTGAATGCAAATAAAACCCCTGGACGGAATGCATGGAACAGCTATCTGAGAACTCTGAAAAGTAAATAGTAGTGGGAAGACTGGGGAAGGAAACCAGAACTGGAAGTACCACCAAATCAATGATAAGTTTCCCGTTTTTTCTCCCTCAATATTTCCTGACCTGGACTCAAAGGCAGCCTGAAACCTGGAACTTCACACCAACTGTAGACAGAAAGAGCTCCAAGACAAACCCTCTATTTCTGTTTCAAGCATCAAGAAAGAGGACCCCTTGGGTCAGAGAGAGTAGGGGAAAGTTTTTTTTCTTTTTCCATTCTCTCCCACCCTAGCCCTCAGGCAATCCCAGGTGATAGCAGCAGGGGTTGGGCTGGCCCTTCTCTCTTGACCAGGGGAACTTTGGTCCCAAAAGGAGTATGAGGAAAGTCCCCGTTGCTTTTCTCTCTCAATCCACTGGCCACTTAGCCCTGGAGGCATACACGTTTGTGGAAAGTGTGCAGCAGAACACGCTCTAAAGCCGCAGCTTTTTAACCAGAAGACCAGGAAGGAGAATAAGGGAATTCCTAGGATCAGAAAAGTGTCAGAAAGATTGTAGACAGGAGCGAGCGCAAGAAAGTGAGCCCATAAAGTTGCATGTGAACTCCTGGGCTCACACTCAAGCTGCACATGGATGATTTAGCCCTAAACAATATACCAAAGTTTTTGAGAACTGACCTGAAAGGTAAACCACTGCTTGGTCCCAGCCTGGTCACTTTATGATGCACACATGGAGCAGATCCAAATAGCACTGCAAGGGCTTTGAAAACTGAACTGACATTAGAAACAGCCCACAGAAGGTAGGTAGGGACTTGTGGCCTCCCTAACTGGGTCAGTTTTCTGCTTTGAAAAAAATCAACATTTTTCATAGGATTTAAACAAGACCCAGAATCATATAATATGGTATTCAAAATGACTAGTATATAATTCAAAATTACTGGACGTACCAAGAACCAAGAAAATATCAACATCTCACAAGGAAGAAGACAAGACAATCAACAGATACCAACCCTGAGATGGCACAGATTTTGAAATAGCTATATAGATACTTTAAACCAGTTATTATAGTGGTGCTCCAAAAAATAAGCATGAACACTTTTGAAAGATATGAAAAGACAGAAAATCTCAGTAAATAGAAAGTATTAAAAAAAAAAAAAAGAGCCAAATGGAAATTTTAGAACTGAAAACTAAAATAACAAAAGAATTACTGAATCGCTTAATAGCACTGTGGAGATGACAAGAGGAAGTGAGTGCCCTTGAGGATATACAAATAGAAATTATCCATCCAATCTGAATAAGAAAGAGAAAAAGATTGAAAAAAGTAAACAGAGCCTCGGGGATCTATAGACAATACTAAAATGTCTAGTATTAATGTCATTAGATCCCAGAAGGAAAAGAGAAGGAATGTGAGCAAAGAAAAAATATTTGAAAAAATAATGGCTGAAATTTTGCCAAATTTAGCAAAGATATAAACCTTCAGATTCAGGAAACTCAGCAAACTAAAAACAGGATAAACTTGAAAAAATCCACACCCAGACACATCATGATCAAACTTCTAAAAAGTAAAGATAAAAAATCTTGAAGGAGCCAGAGAAAAACAACAGATAACATCTGAAGGAAAAATTATTAGAATAACTGTTGATTTCTCAAACCACAGAGGCCAGAAGGCAATGGAACAAAATTTTTAAGCACTAAAAGAAAAGAACTATCTGGAATTATATATCTAGTAAAAATATCCTTCGCGATTGAGGGCAAAATTATGATAACATTCTCAGATGAAGAAAACCTAAGAGAATTTATTGCCAGCAGACCTGCTCTAAAAAAGAAAGTTAAAGAAAATTTTTCAAATGGAAGGCAAATGACACCATAGAAAAACTTGGAACCTCAGGAATCAAGGAAGAGAAACAGAAATGGTAAATACTTAGATAAATATAATGGACTATTTTTCTCCTCATCAGTTCTTTAGAATATGTGTGACAGTTGAGAGCAAAAATTTTAACATTGTCTGATAGTTTTTCAGTGTATCTTAATGTTACACAGAGGGGATCATCTCCCCTTTGGTGACAATTACAACATGAAGGGGGCAGGGCGAGAGACTATATGATGGTAAGGTAGGTACCTACATTCCACTTGAAGTGATAAAGTATTAATTCAAAGTACTTAAAAGTTAAGTATGTATATTGTAATCCTCAGAACAATTACTAAGAAAATAAATACAAAGAAGTGTAGTTAAAAACTCAAGATAAATTAAAATGGGATATTAAAAATATTCAAATAATCCAAAAAAGAATAAGGAAAGGGGAAATAGAGGAACAAAAATAAAAGAAATAGTAAAATAGTAGACCTAAATCCAAACATATCAATATTTACATTAAATATAATGGTCTTGATCAGATAATTTCTGATAGACCTAATCTCATAGACCTTACACTTGTGCTTAGGGAAAGCTTAATCTCATTAAAAAAAAAAAAAAAAAGACATCTTTCTCTTAAGAAAATCAAAAAAATAATTTTCTTGAGAGAACCATTTTCTATTTTAGCTCTTACATGTAACTTTAAGCATAAAACACATTCTATATTTCTTTTAAATAAACCCAGAATACTTAGTAGGAGTTTGTTTACAATCAATTACACGGGATGCCAATTATCCCTTGATCAAAAGTGGATTTACCTAAACTTTCTTCAATTTGGTGGCAAATATAAAATTTTTGATTAACTAATTGGATTTATAGACAGAGAAAGAATGTTACTGTTCAACATTATAATTATGCTGATATACTCTAGAGGACTATAAAGAATTGTTGCTCCCCCCACCTCATTTGCAGATAGGCAACTACATATATTCAGCCATTAATTTTTCTTTTTTGCCCACTTGAATGGACCATTGGCCTCCTCCACTAGCCGAAGCGATCATCTGCTAGTCATGCCTATTTGTGACACTCATGACCCTCTTCTTTCTGCTTGAGTCAGGGCAGCTAAATTACCCCTTTCACTGACTGGTGGCTCCTTCACCACTAGAGAGGGTCAATAATACCCGTCACCTGAGGACAAGCCAACTTAGCCTGCGTCAGTTACTCATTTTATGATTTATTATCTATTCACATACTCATTCAAAATGAAATTGAATTTGACATGGCTTATAGAGATGCATATGACACAATAAGATAGAAATTAAAATAGATCAGGAAATGGGATGAAGGGAAAATAAAGATAGAAAAATAAAATCAAGCGACACAGGGGTCAAGTTGCCCAAAGCTCTTATGCACTGGCTATAAATAGACCACAGTTTATATCTGATCTGACTAGAGACCAGAGCAAAAAGGAAGGCATGCCATGTTAGAGATTTGCAGTGTCCTGAAGGGAAGAACAAACCACTGCTTAGAAGGTGCTCATCTTTTATGCATGGGAGATGTTTCTCCCCTTAGCCTCATATGCGGTGGTGGGAAATGTCCTCAATAATATTCCTATAATAAATAAAATGGCAAGTTAACATTTCATCAAAGAGCAAGTCAGAAAAAAAAAACTCTACAGGGGCCTAAAAAATATCCTGTTTTCAGTTTTCTGATAGTCTGATTGAATTCAAGGATGAAATTTAGACTAATATGGTGCTTCTCAAATTTTTCCACTCAAGAACCTCCAACAACAGAGAGCACTCCCAAAAACGCATAGGGATACAGCCCAAGTCAATCTACCATACACATGAAATTTCTTTGACATCTCATTATTTACCTCAAAAAATCATGTGAATTTTTTATTTACTTCATATAAAATAATGTTTTAAATTGCTTACTATTGGAGGTGGCAGGATGCAGGGAGAGTTTCCTGACTCCTTTAATAATTAAGATGCTGTTGCATTGTGTGTCTATTTTTAGAAAATTAACAGAATTGAAAAGAGCTGACATTGAGTTCAACTTCCAGATTTCTTTTTCCTTGTTCGTATGATAATATTTCAAGAACCCAAACTACGTAAATAGGTAGATACAAATGCCACCATTGTTTCCTTGCATTATGAGCTCTGTAGGGTAGAAACTTAAGATGACACCCAGAATGCCCCACAAGGATATGCAGTGCTTTCAGACGACTCTGGGCGGGAGCTTTGACTAGGGTGCATTCTTCCTGAGAGTTCAAGTCTCTGCGTCACACAAAAAGTCTGGGATCTTGTACACTTTCTCTTTCACAGTCAAGAAAGCTTGCTGATTATCTTCTTTACTTCTTTGCCACTAATGTGGTAATTATCATTCCATGTAATTAAAATAAGAGATTTCTAGGAAAGATGGCAATATGCATGAAATTATCTCCCCAATAAACACTGAAATGAGTGAAAGGAAGCAAAATTAATGAAGAGGGGGCCGCCTAGTGGCACAGCGGTTAAGTGCGCGCACTCCGCTGCAGCGGCCCAGGGTTCAGATCCTGGGTGTGCACCAAAGCACCACTTGTCAAGCCATGCTGTGGTGGCATCCCATATAAAGTAGAGGAAAGTGGGCATGGATGTTAGCCCAGGACCTATCTTCCTCAGCAAAAAGAGGAAGATTGGCATCGGATGTTAGCTCAGGGCTGGTTTTCCTCACACACACACAAAAAAAATTAATGAAGAAAACTCTGTCTACTTAAATTTTAAAAGGCCCCAGCCTGCATTAATTTGAATAAGGACACTGTAAGCCTTCATCTGGCTAAAACAAAACAAAACCAAAAACCCAGCTGTGGCAATGGTAAAAGACACATTCCAAGACAATGGCAGAAAATAGGAAGGAGAAGGCTACTTCACCTCGATAGGCAGAACAAGCAAGAAGCCAGAACAAGGGAACCCTCATACGCTGCTGCTGGGAACGCAAACTGGTACAGCCACTATGGAAAACAGTATGGAGATTCCTCAAAAAATTAAGGATAGAACTACCATACGATCCAGCTATTCCACTGCTGGGTGTTTATCCAAAGAACATGAAAACACTAATTTGAAAAGATACATGCACCCCTGTGTTCATTGCAGCGTTATTCATAATAGCCAAGACTTGGAAACAACCTAAGTGCCCATCAAGGGATGAATGGATAAGGAAGATGTGGTATATATACACAATGGAATACTACTCATAAGAAAAGATGAAATTTTGCCATTTGTGACAACATGGATGTACCTTGAGGGTATTATGCTAAGCGAAATAAGTCAGACAGAGGAAGACAAATACCATATGATTTCACTCATGTGTGAGATAAACAAACAAACACATAGATATGGAGAACAGATTGGTGATTACCAAAGGGGAAAGGGGTGTGGGGAGGGCGAAAGGGGTAAAGGGGCACATATGTATTGTGACAGATGGAAACTAGACTTTTGATGATGAAGACAATGCAGTCTATATAGAAGTGGAAATATAATGATGTATGCCTGAAATTTATATAATGTTATAAACCAATGTGACCTCAATAAAATTTTTAAAAAAGGTTATGGACAGAAAGCCAACCAGGCCTTATTTAACTCCTGATGAAGTGCACAGCACCTTTGAAATACCCTTGCCAAAAAGTCAAACCTGAATCCAATTAAGGTTTTGCATCCAGCTACTAATTTACAGGAAATATAGGAAAGAAAGCGACATGTTAAAACAACCTCATGAGGATGCGAGCAGCAAAACCAGATTATGGGAATCTCTACAGGACAAACACCTTAGTTTCTTTAAAAAAAAAAAAAAAGGCAACGAAAAGAAAATTCTGAAAGAGGAATCGTCAGATTAATAGAGACTAAAGAGACAAATTAACATATCACAATAAAAAAACATTCTGGGAAATGTGAATGCTGACTGGATATTGGATAATGTTAAGGAATCACTATTAAATTTGGTGGGGGGGCGGTGTTGGTCTTGGGGTTATGTTTTTTCAAAGGAAGTACCTTAATATCTCTTTTAAAAGAGATACATATTGGAGGAAGTCAAGATGGCGGCATAGACAGACTCTGAACTCACCTCCTCCCACTGACACAGCCAATTTACAACTAATCGTGGAAAAATTACCCCTGAGACAGAACTGAAAACTGGATAAGAGGAACTCCTGCAACAAAGGACAATCCTAATTGAGGTAGAAGAGGCAGAAACTCCCTTCTGGAGAGGACAAATGCCACCTTCACAAGCCCCAGCGCCTCACAGCCGCCCGGGAGCAGCCCACAGGTATGCACCCTCCCTGGAGGAGCAGGGCCCCGAGCCAGGGAGTGCCCCCACTGTGGGCATTTTGTGGACCCAGCACAGTCGAGGCGAGTGGCATAATATCTGACTTTGCCTGCTACTAAAACATTGGGGAGCACCCCCAGAAAAGCTGGTTCACAAAGAAATTAAAACCGGCTCTTAAAGGGCCGACACACAAACTCACCCATTTCAGAAAGAAACCTAAAATCACCAGAAAGAAAGGTGCACAGTGCTTTGGTGAAAAGAGACTCACCTAATAGGCCCTGAGTGCATCTCGGTGAGAGGTGAGACCTCTCCAGGGACTGGGACATTGACGGCAGCCATTGTTGTGGCCTGGTGTGGGCGTGCTGACACAGACGCCATTGGAGTTCTCCCTGGGGCCTGCTAGCCCAGGGTCTGCCCCACCACTAGAGCAATGATTTAATCCAGCTCAGCCAGGGTGGGCAGCCCACCATAAAGACTGGCCCCACCCAACAACAAACCCTCAGGCAACTTGTGAGCCTGCATAGATTGGTGACTGGATTCTCTGCAGCCTGGCAACTGAGCCACTTCAGTGGGGCAGGGCGTGCACAAGGAGTGGGTGGAGTGTGTGGGGCTCCCGGAGTGGAGAGACTGGGTCTGCTTCTGGAGGTCAGGGTGCACACACGGGGCAGGACTGTGTTGACTGTGTGTGTGGACCTGTGGGTGGCAGGGCTTGTCAGCTACAGAAGACTTGTGCTTCTCAAAGACCCACATAGGGGGTTTGCCCCACCTACCCAAGCCTGAAACAATTGGGTGCTCCCGTGCCTGAGGCAAGCTCCACCCAGCTGCAATCCTCAGAGAGCTGACAAGAGACCTAAAGGCGGGAGGCTTATAACAATTGTAAGCCCCTGAGCCTAACGATCTGCCACGCTGGGGGCCTACTCACTTAAAAGAAATACTGCAACACAAATGTGGTATTAGAAATTGCAGCCAACTGTGCTGGGGCTCCCCACACCTGATAAAGAGACTAAAGGGCCCACAACAACTACAAGCAGCTGAGCATTACAACAGCTGGCCAGGAGCATAACTCGGCCTCCCTGGGTGCCTACAGGGAGAGCAAACAGGCCACAACAGAAGGACACATGTAGTCCACATAGGGGTCACCCCTAGAACATTGAGAACTGAGGGAAGCACACTGCAGGCCTCCTAAGGCATCACTTACATAAGGTCACCTATCCAAAAGTAGGAGACGTAGCTGACCTACCTAAAACGTAGACACAAGCACAGGGAAAGAGGCAAAATGAGGAGGCAAAGGAATACATTCCAAGTGAGGGAACAGGACAAAACCCCAGAAAAGGAACTAAGTGAAACAGAAATGAGCAATCTACCCGACAGAGAGTTCAAACAAAGAGTGTTAAGGATGCTCACTGATCTGGGGAGAAGAATAGAGGAACACAGTGAGAATGTCAACAAAGAAATGGAAGATATAAAAAAGAACCAATCAGAAATGAAGAATACAATACTGGAAATGAAAAATTCACTAGAGAGACTCAAAAGCAGAGTAGAGGATACAGAAGAATGGATCTGTGAGCTGGAAGAAAGACTAGAAGAAATTACCCAAGCTGAACAGGTAGAAGAGAAAGAATTAAAAAGAGTGAGGACAGTCTAAGGGACCTCTGGGACATCAAGTGCACTAACATCCATGTTATAGGTGTGCCGGGAGGAGAAGAGCGAGACAGAGGGGCAGAGAATCTATTTCAAGAAATAATAGATGAAAACTTCCCTAACCTAAGGAAGGGAACAGACATCCAGGTACAGGAAGCACAGAGAGCCCCAAACAAGATAAACCCAAGGAGGCCCACACCAAGACACGTCATAATCAACATGTCCAGAATTAAAGATAAAGAGAGAATCCTAAAAGCTGCCAGAGAAGACAAGTTACATACAAAGGAAGCCCCATAAGGCTATCAGCTGACTTCTCAGCAGAAAACTTACAGGGTAGAAGAGAGTGGCACAGTATATTTAAAGTGCTAAAAGGAAAAAGCTTACAGCCAAGAATACTCTACCCAGCAAGGTTATCATTCAAAATGGAAGGAGAGATCAAAAATTTCCCAGACAAGCAAAAATTAAAGGAGTTTGTCACCAAGAAACCAGTGCTACAAGAAATGTTAAAGGGACTGATTTAAAGGAAAAAGAGAAGACCACAAATAGGAAAAATTATCTATTTCCATGATAAGAGGGCAATGGATACAAATGCACAAAAAAGAGGTTAGATATGACATCAAAAACATAAAATGAGGGAGGAGGGGAGTTAAAGAGTAGAGCTTTCAGAAAGAGGTCAAACTAAAGAGACCATCAATTCTGTGTAGAAGAAGAAAGGAACAGAGAAGGACTACTAAAACACTGAGGGAAAAAAAGTTAAAAGATGGCAGTAAGTACATACTTATCAATAGCTGCTTTAAACGTCAATGGACTAAATGCTCCAATTAAAAGACATAGGGTGGCTGATTGGATAAAACAACAAGATCCATATATATGCTGCATACAAGAGACACACTTCAGACCTAAAGACACTCACAAACTGAAAATGAAGGGATGGAAAAGGATACTCCACGCAAATGGCAATGAAAAGAAAGCTGGGGTAGCAGTACTCATATCAGACAAAATAGACTTTAAAACAAAAACTGTAAAAAGAGACAAAGAAAGGCATTACATAATGATCAAAGGAACGATCCAACAAGAGGATATAACACTTGTAAATATCTACGCACCCAATGTAGGTGCACCTAAATATATAAAGCAATTATTAACAGACATAAAAAGAGAAATAGACAGTAACACAATAATAGTAGGGGACTTTAACACTCCCCTCACACCGACGGATAGATCATCCAAACAGAAGATCAATAAGGAAACATTGGCCTTAAATGACACACTAGAACAGATGGACCTAGTAGATATATACAGAGCATTCCATCCAAAAACCAAAGAATACACATTCTTTTCAAATGCACTTGGAACGTTCTACAGGATTGATCACATATTAGGCCACAAAACAAGTCTCCATAAATTTAAGAAGATTGAAATAATACCAAGCATCTTTTCTGACCACAACGGTATGAAACTAGAAATCAACTATAGGAAGAAAATCAGAAAAGCCACAAAATATGTGGAGATTAAACAAAATGCTACTGAACAACGACTGGGTCAACGAAGAAATCAAAGAAGAAATCAAAAAATACCTGGAGACAAATGAAAATGAAAATACGACATGCCAGAATTTATGGGATATGGTCCTAAGCGGTTCTAAGAGGGAAGATTATAGCAATACAGGCCTATCTCAACAAACAAGAAGAATCTCAAATAAACAATCTAACAATGCACCTAAAGGAACTGGAAAAAGAAGAACAAACAAAGCCCAAAATCAGTAGAACAAGTGAAATAATAAAAATCAGAGCAGAAATAAATGAAATAGAGACCAAAAAAACAGTAGAAAACATTAATAAAACCAAGAGCTGGTTCTTTGAAAAGATAAACAAAATTGACAAACTGTTAGCTAGACTCACCAAGAAAAAAAGAGAGAAGGCACAAATAAGTAAAATCGAAATGAAAGAGGAGAAATTACAACAGACACCTCAGAAATACAAAAGATTATAAGAGAATACTATGAAAAGCTATATGCTAACCAATTTGACAATCTGGAAGAAGTGGATAAATTCTTAGAATCATACAACCTTTCAAAACTGGATCAAGAAGAAGTAGAGAATTTGGATAGACCAGTCACCAGTAAGGAGATCGAAACAGTAATCAAAAACCTCCCCAAAGGGGCCGGCACCATGGCTGAGCAGTTGAGTGCGCGCGCTCCGCTGCTGGCGGCCCGGGTTTGGATCCTGGGCGTGCACCGACGCACCACTTCTCCAACCAGGCTGAGGCCGCGTCCCACATACAGCAACAGGCAGGATGTGCAGCTATGACAAAACAGCCATCTACTGGGGCTTTGGGGGAAAAAAAATAAATAAAATTATAAACAAAAACCTCCCCCAAAATAAAAGTCCAGGACCAGACAGCTTCCCTGGTGAATTCTACCAAACATTCAAAGAAGACTTAATACCTATCCTTCTCAAACTGTTCCAAAAATTGAGGGGGAGGTAAGCTCCCTAACTCATTCTACGAAGCCGACATTACCCTGATACCAAAACCAGACAAGGACAACACAAAAAAAGAAAATAACAGGCCAATATCACTGATGAACATCGATGCAAAAATCCTCGACAAAATACTAGCAAATCACATACAACAATATGTTAAAAAGATTATACACCACGATCAAGTGGGATTTATTCCAGGTATGCAGGGATGGTTCAACATTTGCAAATCAATCAACGTAATACACCACATTAATAAAATGAAGAATAAAAATCACATCATCATCTCAATAGATGCAGAGAAAGCATTTGACAAGATACAGCATCCATTTATGATAAAAACTCTGAATAAAATGGGTATAGAAGAAAAGTACCTCAACATAATAAAGGCCATATATGAGAAACCCACAGCTAATATCATCCTCAATGGTGAAAAACTGAAACCTATCCCTCTAAGAACAGGAACCAGACAAGGATGCCCACTGTCACCACTCCTATTTAACATAGTACTGGAAGTCCTAGCCAGAGCAATCAGGCAAGAGAAAGAAATAAAAGGGATCCAAATTGGAAAGGAAGAAGTGAAACTGTCACTATTTGCAGATGACATGATTTTATATATAGAAAACCCTAAAGAATCCACCAGAAAACTTTTAGAAGTAATAAACAAATACGGTAAAGTTGTAGGATACAAAATCAACATGCAAAAATCTGTTGCATTTCTATACACTAACAATGAAGTAGCAGAAAGAGAAATTAAGAATACCATCCCATTTACAATTGCAACAAAAAGAATAACATACCTAGGAATAAACTTAACCAAAGAGGTGAAAGATCTGTATACCAAAAACTATAAAACATTGCTGAAAGAAATTGAAGAAGACACAAGTAATGGAAAGATATTCCATGCTCTTGGATTGGAAGAATTAACATAGTTAAGATGTCCATACTTCCTAAAGCCATCTATAGATTCAATGCAATCCCTATCAAAGTTCCAACAACACTTTTCACAGAAATAGAACAAAGAATCCTAAAATTTATATGGAACAACAAAAGACCCCGAATAGCTAAAGGAATCCTGAGAAAAAAGAACAAAGCTGGAGGTATCACACTCCCTGATTTCAAAATATACTACAAAGCTATAGTAACCAAAACAGCATGGTACTGGCACAAAAACAGACACACAGATCAATGGAATAGAATCGAAAGCCCAGAAATAAACCCACACATCTATGGACAGCTAATCTTTGACAAAGGAGCCAAGAACATACAATGGGGAAAAGAAAGTCTCTTCAACAAATGGTGTTGGGAAAACTGGATAGCCATATGCAAAAATGAAAGTAGACTCTTACCTTACACCATACACAAAAATTAACTCCAAATGGATTAAAGACTTGAATGTAAGACCTGAAACTGTGAAAGTTCTAGAAGAAAACATAGGCAGTACGCTCTTCGACATCAGTCTTAGCAACATCTTTTCAAACACCACATCTGACCGGGCAAGAGAAACAATAGAAAAAATAAACAAATGGGACTACATCAAACTAAAAAGCTTCTGCACAGCAAAGGAAACCATCAACAAAACGAAAAGACAACCTAACAATTAGGAGAAGATATTTGCAAACCATACATCTGATAAGGGCTTAATCTCCAAAATATATAAAGAACTCATGCACCCCAACAACAAAAACCTAACAACCCAATTAAAAAATGGGCAAAAGACCTGAACAGACATTTCTCCAAAGAAGATATACAGATGGCCAACAGACACATGAAAAGATGTTCAAAATCACTAACTATCAGGGAAATGCAAATCAAAACTACAATGAGATATCACCTCACGCCCGTCAGAATGGCTATAATTAACAAGACAGGAAACAACATGTGTTGGAGAGGTTGTGGAGAGAAGGGAACTCTCATACACTGCTGGTGGGAGTGCAAACTGGTGCAGCCACTATGGAAAACAGTATGGAGATTCCTCAAAAAATCAACGATAGAACTACCATATGATCCAGCTACTCCACTGTTGGGTATTTATCCAAAGAACTTGAAAACACCAATTTGCAAAGGTACATGCACCCCTGTGTTCATTGCAGCCTTATTCACGATAGCCAAGACTTGGAAGCAACCTAAGTGCCCATCAAGGGACGAATGGATAAAAAGCTGTGGTATATATACACAATGGAATACTACTCAGCCATAAGAAACGATGAAATCCAGCCATTTGTGACAACATGGATGGACATTGAGGGCATGATGCAAAGTGAAATAAGTCAGAGGGAGAAGGTCAAATACCGTATGATGTCCTTCATTAAGTAGTAGATAATAACAACAATAAACAAACACATAGAGACAGAGATTGGATTGGTGGTTACCAGAGGGGAAGGGGGGAGGGAGGAGGGTGAAAGGGATAATTGGGTACATGTGTGTGGTGATGGGTTGTAATTAGTATTTTGGTGGTGAACATGATGTAATCTATGCAGAAATAGAAGTACAATGATGTACACCTGAAATTTTTACAATGTTATAAACCAATGTTACTGCAATAAACAAAAAATTTAAAAAAAAAAAAAAACAAGAAAGCCCAGAAATAAACCCACACATCTATAGACAGCTAATCTTACACAAAGGAGCCAAGAACATACAATGGAGAAAAGAAAGTCTCTTCAACAAATGGTGTTGGGAAAACTGGATAGCCACATGCAAAAAAATGAAAGTAGACCCTTACCCTACACCATACACAAAAATTAACTCCAAATGGATTAAAGACTTGAATGTAAGACCAGAAACTATGAAACTTCTAGAAGAAAACATAGGCAGTACGCTCTTCGACATCGGTCTTAGCAACATATTTTCAAGCACCATGTCTGACCGGGCAAGAGAAACAATAGAAAAAAGAAACAAATGGGACTACATCAAACTAAAAAGCTTCTGCACAGCAAAGGAAACCATCAACAAAACGAAAAGATAACCTAACAATTGGGAGAAGATATTTGCAAACCATACATCTGATAAGGGCTTAATCTCCAAAATATATAAAGAACCCATGCATCTTGACAACAAAAAAACTACCAACCCAATTAAAAAATGGGCAAAAGACCTGAACAGACATTTCTCCAAAGAAGATATACACATGGCCAACAGACACATGAAAAGATGTTCAAAATCATTAACTATCAGGGAAATGCAAATCAAAACTACAATGAGATATCACCTCACACCTGTCAGAATGGCTGTAATTAACAAGACAGGAAACAACATGTGTTGGAGAGGATGTGGAGAGAAGGGAACTCTCATACACTGCTGGTGGGAGTGCAGACTGGTGCAGCCACTATGGAAAACAGTATGGAGATTCCTCAAAAAATCAAGGATAGAACTACCATATGATCCAGCTATTCCACTGCTGGGTATTTATCCAAAGAACTTGAAAACACCAATGCGTGAAGATACATGCACCCCTATGTTCACTGCAGCGTTATTCACAATAGCCAAGACTTGGACGCAACCTAAGTGCCCATCAAGGGACGAATGGATAAAGAAGATGTGGTATATATACACAATGGAATACTATTCAGCCATAAGAAACGATGAAATCCAGCCATTTGTGACAACATGGATGGACATTGAGGGTATTATGCAAAGTGAAATAAGTCAGAGGGAGAAGGTCAAATACCATATGATTTCCTTCATTAAGTTGTAGATAATAACAACAATAAACAAACACATAGAGACAGAGATTGGATTGGTGGTTACCAGAGGGGAAGGGGGGAGGGAGGAGGGGGAAAGGGATAATTCGGCACATGTGTGTGGTGATGGGTTGTAATTAGTATTTGGGTGCTGAACATGATGTAATCTGTGCAGAAATAGAAGTATAATGATGTACACCTGAAATTTATACAACGTTACAAACCAATGTTACTGCAATAAACAAAAAGTTTTTTAAAAAAAGATAGATATTGAAATACAGGTGTAATGATAGGATGTCTGAGGTTTATTTCAAAATAATCTGCAGGGGTTGGGGGATGGGGAGATGGCTGAGGACAATGTGGGAACAAAATTGGCCATGAGTTAATAATGGTTGAAGTTGAGTAATAGTATTGCAAGTTCATTATACTCTTGTGTTATGGACTATATGTTTGTGTCTCCCCAACATTCTTATGTTGGAGCCCTAACCTCCAATGGGATGGTTTAGGAGGTGGAATTTTTGGAAAATAATTAAGTTCAGATGACTTCATGAGAGTGGAGCCCCCCGTGATGGGATTAGTGCCCTTATAAGAACAGGAAGAGACACCAGAGCTTCCTCTCTCTGCCATGTGAGGATACAGAAAGAAGGCAGCCATCTGCAAACCCAGAAGAGGGCCTTCACTAGGACTTGACCATGCTAGCACCCTAATCTCAGACTTCTCAGCCTCCAGAACTATGAGAAATAAATGTCTGTTGGCTAAGCCAAAAAAAAAAAGAAGAAGCCAGAACAACTGTACTGGACATCTGTGATGTTTTTAGCCACCTGTTGTCCAAGCCGTCTCCCTTTACTGTTAGGATGCAGTGCCCTACTACCACTGGGAGGGTGGAAGTGGGAGCTTTCCTCATCTTCCCCTCTGACAGTCCCAGGGTTGGGCCA
Source organism: Ceratotherium simum simum (assembly GCF_057802395.1). Classification (NCBI taxonomy): domain Eukaryota; kingdom Metazoa; phylum Chordata; class Mammalia; order Perissodactyla; family Rhinocerotidae; genus Ceratotherium; species Ceratotherium simum. The sequence goes on from NC_141904.1 coordinate 92,926,347, forward strand.
ATCAACCTCTCACTCCCAGGATTCTGAAGGGAATGGTAGTGTTTCCAGCAGTAGCTTCCCCCAGCCACAGCAGCCGGCAGTGTGTAGGAGTGGAGGTAGCACTCTGGCCTGATTGGGCCTACTGCCAAGCCTCCAGCTTTCCTCAGTCTGGTGAGCTACCTTCCTTCCAATAAATCCCCATTTTGCTACAGCCAGCCAAAACTGGTTTCTGTTGTGCCACCAAGAGCTCTGATACAACAGGCATGACCCCTTTTGCATTTAACAGCACAACTTTGAAATATATAAAACAGAAACTATTACAAATCATAAGATAAATGGATAAATCTACAAATGGACTTTAAGACACCTTCCTCAGAAATTGACAGAGCAAAGAGATAAAAAACTAAAGCAGGGGCCCGGCCCAGTGGTGCAGCGGGTAAGTGCGTGCTCCGCTTTGGGGCCCAGGGTTCGCAGGTTCGGATCCCGGGTGCACACTGATGCACCGCTTGTCAAGCCATGCTGTGGCTGTGACCCATATAAAGTGGAGGAAGATGGGCATGGATGGTAGCCCAGGGCCAATCTTCCGCAGCAAAAAGAGGAGGATTGGCATGGATGTTAGCTCAGAGCTGGTCTTCCTCACAAAAAAATAAAAAACCTAACGCGAAAAGAGATTTAGAGCTTTGTGTCTATTTAAATTTTAATTTAAGCTAATTGCAATTAAATAAAACTTAAAAATCAGTTCCTCAGTATCACTAGCTACATTTCAAATTACTCAATACCACATGTGTTTAGTTGTTACTGTATTGGACAGCATGGATTATAGAACATCTCCTTCATCACAGAAAGTTCTATTGGACAGAACTGGTATAAAGAAAGTGTGGTGTACAGGCAAACCTCGCATTATTGCACTTTGCAGATATTTCATTTTTTACAAATTGAAGGTTCGTGGCAACCCTGTGTCAAGCAAGACTATCAGCCATTTTTCTAACAGCATTTGCTCACTTCACGTCTCTGTGTCACATTTTGGTAATTCTCGTAATATTTCAAACTTTTTCATTATTATTATATTTGTTATGGTGATTCATGATCAGTGATCTTTGATGTTACTATTGTATTGTTTTGGGACCCCACAAACCATGCTCATATAAGATAAATGTTGTGTGTGTTCTGACTGCTCCACTGACCAGCTGTTCCCCCTTCTCTCTCCTTCTCCTTGGGACACAACAATATTGAAATTAGGCCAGTTAACAACCCTACAATGGCCTCTAAGTGTTCAAGGAAGGAAGAGATGCACATCTCTTTCCTTAAATTAAAACCTAGAAATGATTCAGCTAGTGAGGAAGGCAGGTCAAAAGCCGAGATAGGCTGAAAGCTGGGCCTCTTGCACCAAACAGTGAGCCAAGTTGTGAATGCAGAGGAAAAGCTCTTGAAGGAAATTAAAAGTGCTGCTCCAGCGAACACATGAATGATAATAAAGTGAAACAGTCTTATTGCTGAAATGGAGAAAGTTTTAGTGGTCTGGATAGAAGATAAACCAACCACAACATTCCCTTAAGCCAGAGCCTACTCCAGAGCAAGCCCCTAACTCTCTTCAATTCCCTGAAGGCTGAGAGAGGCGAGGAAGCTGCAGAAGAGAAGTTCGAAGCCAGCAGAGGCTGGTTCATGAGGTTCAAGGAAAGAAGCTGTGTCCATGACATAAAAGCGCAAGGGGAAGCAGCAAGCGCTGCTGTAGAAGCTGCCGCAAATCATCCAGATCTAAGTAAGATAATCAATGAAGATGACTACACTAAACAACAGATTTGCAATATAGACAAAATAGCCTTATATTGGAAGAAGATGCCATCTGCGACTTTCACAGCTAGAGAGAAGTCAGTGCCTGGCTTCAAAGCTTCAAAGGACAGGCTGACTCTCCTGTTAGGGGCTAATGCAGCTGGTCACCTTAAGGTGAAGCCAATGCTCACTTTTTTTTGTTAGCATCCGCAAGTTGATTCTGACTCCTAGTGACCCTGTGTGCAGCAAAGTGGAACCATGCCTGGTCTTTTTTGCGCCATCCTCTCATCTTCTAGTTCTGTATCAGACAATGCTCCACTGCTACTCACAGGGTTTTCATAGGCAATTTTTTCAGAAGTGGGTGGCCAGGTCCTTCTTCCTGGTCTATCTAGTCTGGAAGCTCCACTGAAACCTGTCCCCCATGGGTCACCCTGCTGGTGTTTGAAATCCCGGTGGCACAGCTTTCAGTGTCACAGCAACACGCACCTGCCACAATATGATAATGAACAGATGGGTGCTGTGGTCCCCTGACTGGGAAACAAACCCAGGCCATGGCAGTGAGAGTGCCAAAGTTTAACCCCTAGACAACCAGGGCTGGCTATAATGCTCATTTACCATTCCAAAAGTCCCAGGGCCTTTAAGAATTATGCTAAATCTACTCTGCCTGTGCTCTATAAATGGAATGACAAAGCCTGGATGACAGCACATCTGTTTACAACATGGGTTACTGAACATTTTAAGCCCACTGTTGAGACCTACTTCTCAGAAAAAAAAAAAAATTCTTTTAAAAATATTACTGCTCATTGACAGTGCACTTGGTCACCCAAGAGCTCTGATGGAGATGCATAATGAGATTAATGTTGTTTTCCTGCCTGTTAATAAGATATCCATTCTGCAACCAGGATCAAGGAGTAATTTCAACTTTAAAGTCTTATTATTTAAGAAATAGATTTTGTAAGGCTGTAGCTGCCATAGATAATGATTCCTCCAATGGATCTGGGCAAAGTAAATTGAAAACTTTCTGGAAAGTATTCACCATTCTAGATGTTATTAACATTTGTGATTCATGGGAAGAGGTCAAAATATCAGCATTAACAGGAGTTTGGAAGAAGTTGATTCCAACCCTCATGGATGACTTTGAGGGGTTCAAGTCTTCAGTGGAGGAAGTGACTGCAAATGTGGTGGAAACAGCAAGAGAACTGGAATTAGAAGAGGAGCCTGAAGATATGACTGAATGGCTGCAATCTCAGGATCAAACTTTATGGGATGAGGAGGTGCTTCTTATGGATGAGTGAAGAAAGGGGTTTCTTGAGATGGAATCTACTCCTGGTGAAGATGCTGTGAAGATCGTTGAAATGACAACAAAGGATTTAGAATATTACACGAACTTAGTTGATAAAGCAGCAGCAGGGTTTGAGGGACTGACTCCAATTTTGAAAGAAGTTCTACTGTGGGTAAAATGCTATCCAACAGCATCACATGCTGCAGAGAAATTGCTCGTGAAAGGAAGAGTCAATGGATGCAGCAAACTTGTCTTATTTTAAGAAATTGCCAGAGCCACCCCAACATCTAGCAACCACCATCCTGATCAGTCAGCAGCCATCGACATCAAGGGGAAGACCCTCCACCAGCAAAAAGATTATGACTCACTGAAGGCTCAGATGATGGTTAGCATTTTTTAGCAATAAAGTATTTTTTAATTAAGGTACGTACATTGTGTTTTTAGACATACTGTTATTGCACACTTAGTAGACTACAATATAGTGTACACATAACTTTTATATGCACTAGGAAACCAAAAAATTCATGTGACTCACTTTATTGTGATATTCACTCTATTGTCGTGGTCTGGAACTGAACCTGCAGTATCTCCTATATATGCCTGTGTGTGTGTATATATATATACACACACACACACACACAATGGAATATTATTCAGCCATAAAAAAGAAGTAAATACTGTCATTTGCCACAACAAAAATGAATCTGGAGGATATTATGCTGAGTGAAATAATCCAGACACAGAAAAACAAATACTGTATGATCTCACTTATATGCAGAATCTAAAATAGTAAACTCACAGAAGCAGAGAGTAGGAAGGTGGTTGCCAGGGACTTGGGGGTAAGGGAAATGAGAAGATGTTGGTCAAAGTCTCCAAACTTTCAGTTATAAGACAAATAAGTTCTGGGGATCTAAGGTACAGCATAGATCTAATGATGCTGTATTGTACACTTGAAATTTGCTAAGAGAGAAGATCTTAAGTATTCTCACCACACACACACACAAAGATAACTATATGAGGTGATGGATGTGTTAATTAGCTTGATTGTGGTAATCATTTCACAATATATACATATATCAAATCATCACATTGTACACCCTAAATATATACAATTTTTATTTGTCAATTATACCTTAATAAAGCTAACAATAAATATTCACTTTCATACCTAATTTTGTATTTGTAATCTTGTAATATTTTCCTTAAAGAGGGCCACCAAAATTGTATAAGCTCTAGGTCCCACAGAACCTCTCTGCTCCTGGCCTCATCAACCAGCTATGGAAAGTACAGTTACACTATGTCCTTCTTCATTCGCTAAAGCACAGGTTTTGAGAATCAGATCTGGTTGCATATTCTGGCTCCGCCACTTCTGACTGTATGCCTGTAGGCATGGCATTTAATCTCTCTAAGTTTTTCCCAATCTGTAAAAAAGGGATAATAATAGTACTTGCCTCACAGGGTTATTATGAAGATGATATAACATAATGCCTCGAAAGCAGCTGCCGCAAGGTGAGCATAGTACACATAGTACACAGTAAGCATACAATGAATCAATTACTACTTTTTTGGTGTTTGGGGAGTGAAAATTCTTTCAGGAAATGCAAGTGAAAAAAGACATTTTCAGACAGAAAAAAGCTGAAAGAGTTTGCCATAAGACCTCCTCTAAAGTATATACTTAAGGTGTAAGGAAAATTATCTCTGATAAAAAGTCTAAGAGGCAAGAAAGAATGAAAGTGTAAATATGTGGGTTATTCTAAATAAGCATTTACTGTATAAAACAATAATAAGAATGTCTTGTGGAGTTAAAAAATATATAGAATTAAATTGTACATCAATAATAGCCAATAAATTGGCGAGGAAGTAAATACAATTAAACTATTCTAAGGGCCTCCAAAGGAGACTCAGGTATTGATTATCTTTAGATCTTGATAAGCTGAGGTATGCATGTTTTACTTTCTAGGATAACCACCAAAAGAATAGAAACAGGGTTTATAACTTCTGAATCAGTGGAGGGAAATAAATGGAATGATAAAAAATACTCAGCCAATCCAGGGGCGTGCCCAGTGGCGCAAGCAAAGTGTGCACGCTGCACTGCGGCGGCCCAGGGTTCGCAGGTTTGGATCCCGAGCGCACACTGACGTACCGCTTGTCAAGCCATGCTGTGGCGGCCTCCCATATGAAGTGAAGGAAAGATGGGCATGGATGTTAGCTCAGGGCCAGTCTTCCTCAGAATAAAAAGAGGAGAATTGGCATGGGATGTTAGCTCAGGGCTGATCTTCCTCACAAAAAAAAAAAAATACTCAGCCAATCCAAAAGTCAGCATCAAAGAAGAAAAGAAAGAACAAGAGAGATAAGGACAACCCACAAATGGGATGGTAGATTTAAATCAAAATATATCAGTAATTGCGTGAAATGTAAATGGACAAAGATTGTCAGAATAATTTTTAAATTCATACTTTTTACTATTTATAATATTAGTCAAAAGAATTCTGATGGAACTTATTCTAGAGTAAGAGGATCACTTACAATGATAAATTTATAAATGATAAAATTTATATTAATAACAAACTCAAAATGTATACACTAAAAATTGACAGAACTAAAAGAAGAAATAGACAAATCCATAATCTTAGTGGAATATTTTAACACAGCTCTCTCAGTAACTGACAGAACAAGCCCCCAAAAGTCATAAATATGTAGAAGAGTTGAATAACACGACCTAATGAACATATGTGGAACACTGCACCCAACAACTGCAAAATACACATCCTTTACAAGCACACATAGACCATTTTCAAATATTGACTTTTATATGCCAGGACTAGGCACTTTACGTACATTATCTCCTCTAATCATCATAAAATTGTGAAATACACATCTGGGCTGGAAATCTTCCATTTGTCTCTTGCGACTCACCCTGTTCTCTTCTCTATTGTGCTCTGTGTCCTCTGAGGCTGACCTGTAGGGGCTGCATTCATAGACTCTTTTCTCCTCTGGCTTCTGGTTGGGTTCAGCCAGTGGGAGGCAACAGCAGAAATTGTTGGGTGAAAGGAGGGTAGGGTAGGGTGTTTATTCTCCCTGTTCCCTCCTTGTGGGGTTGCCAAGGACAGCTGCATCCGTCTTCCCCTAGCTAAGTCTGTTCCTGCCAGGCAGCACTCTCCAGACAGCTGCCCTCTCCAAGTTCTAGTATCCATTCCTCCCCATTGTTTTCTTTCAGATCCAGGGGTGGTAATGGTCCTTGCTATTCTTAGTCCTAGAGTACTCTGCCATCCCTTGTGGGTCTTCCTAAACCCTGCCCACACCTTTCCAACAGTCCCTTTACTAAACTCTCTTCAAATTACTCAGTTTGAGTGTGCCATCTGTCTCCTGCAAGGACCCTGGCTGTGTATGGGCATCCCATCTACATTTAAGGAAACATAAGCTCAGGGAGGTCAACAACATGCACGAGATCACATTACTCTGGCTGTACCTCCTCTCACAGGTGTAGAAATAAGGACAATTTCATTCCTTTCTCCCATCATTAATAAATCATTAGCATGGTATTGGAACGTCCTTTCAATTTTAGACAATAGTATGCCCTGTCAGTATGTCCTGAATAATTTTTTAATGTGAGTTGTAACATGGCCTTTCTTAGTTTCTTAATTATAAGGAACACTGTGTCTTCCATTTCAAGTATCTTTATTTGATTGTTTGTTAATTAATTTTTGGTGCATAATGCCTTTTGGAGCAAGTTGTTTAATACAGGATAATGACCTCTGAATTTAATACCCCCATGATATTTTGTCTTCCTACTTTGCTGTTTTTCAGATCGCCATGAAGTTATCTCCAAAGAAATATTGGAGCTGGACCCATGGGAAAACCAGTGGAATGTTGTAGCCATAAATGTCCTCATGCATGACAGCTATGATGTCTGCCTGGTGGCCAGGATGAATCCCCGAGACCTCATCCCCCCGCCTTCAGATTTGGTGGAAGAAGGCAATGAGCACTGAGGTCAGCGTTGCTGTAGGGCCTCCGGTTGTGTCTGAAAAGGAGGCTTTAGGAATGGAGTGAGCCCATAGGCATCTGTCAGTCCCCCGGGACATGTGTGTTGCATGCATCGTGATCTAGTGCAAAGCAGCGTGTGGTGGGCACTGCAAGGGGGAGTGTGCAGAGTCCACCCTCACGGACCTCCAGTTGGCTAGAGTGGGCAAGATACTGCAAGGCCAAGCATGGTGACAGCACAAGAGAAGCACGGGGTGAGTGCCGCAGGAGTGCAAGGGATGGAGGACCTCACACTGCTGGGGACTCAAGGACAGCATTGCCAAAGAGCAGGGCCTTTGGGTACAGTCCCATGGGTGGAGTTGATGGTGAGGTCACAGAAAGAGCTGAGCAAAGGCCCGGAAGACTGAGTTTGGACCTAGTCTCTGAGCAGGGGATTCATCTCAAAACAGTGTTGTTAAAAGAAGACTTCTCTTTGGGCACTGTTCTGGCTTCAGTCTTATAAAGACTGTCTATTCTCATGCAGTATACCCTTCTACTACAGTGACATTGCCCAAAACAGGGCTAGCCGTGGACTGCAAGTTCACTGCAACCCAGGCACTCAAGCCTCACCACAGCGAACAGTGGAATTCTGCCCTGGGTCACATCTGTGTCAGCGACAGCGACGCGGGCTTCCACAGGGGGTTGGTACAGAGTGTCCTGGACTGGTCTTACTCGAGCTGCCCTTGGCCAGCTCTCAAATACACACGACCTTCTGCAGGTTGACCCTGGCTGAACAAAACTGGCCTAGACCACCCAACCCAGCAATAGACCAGGCTCTGGAGTGGAGGAGAGAGAAAGCACATCCCTTTGATTGTCAGTGCCCTATCTGACCCAGACTTTGCAATATCTTTCCCAAGTTTGGAGAGTAAGGATAGAGCTGCCTGCTTCAGCCCACAACTGAGCATAATCAGAAAACAGCCATTCCCAAAATATATTTTAGTGACAACATTTAAACACGTAGAAAATCATCTGTTATTTTACTTACCATCTATACTTCTGGAAGCACAGTGGATTCAAAGAATCCATTTTAGGAGTTGTTCTTCAACAACTTCTCAAGAGTTTCATGTTGAATGAGTCTCTTTTTTAAGCGGGAGTGGTCAGTAAAATTCCCTAGAATTTTCTCAGAGGGAGACAATCCTAGACTGTAACAGCTCTTCTTTGTCACAGAGCTGTGTGACTGTGCTGACCCTTAGCCCTTGTCCCCAGGTTCCAGCTGTTAATCTAGGCAGGAGAGGCAGGTCCATGGAAACAAGCCAGGTGGAAACTTGCTTCTGCCACCATGAAGGGGGGACCACTTAAACCCAGGGGTGGCTGTCCCTGAGTAGGTTAGACTCTGTGAGGGCTGCGGCCATGTCTGTCTCTCTGCAGTTCTACCCCAAGTACCCATCGCAGTACCTGGCACATGGATGGATCTTTGAGTGGCCAGCATGGGGTAGCATTTCTCAATTCGAGGCTTGGTCTCTGAGCATGTCTGGGAATCTGAGTTAAAATGAACTAATTCTTTCCCTGGTGAAGGGTCATAATCTTGGATTCTTTTCCTTGTTGCAAAGGCGGAGCAGTTGCCCTCAAGTGGGCTGTGCTGGCTGATGGCAGCCATGGTTGAGGACAGACCCTACAGCTTCCCCAACTTCCTCTTAACAGAACCATGCACTGGCTCCACCTACTTGAACATACTAGAAGCTGTCACATTTCCCTGGATCAAGGAGGCCTTGTTGGCATGTCATGACACATTTCTAGATGAATTGGGTCCAAGATCTAGGCTCTAGTCCCAGCTCTGCTACTTAGGCAAGATAACCTTTCTAAACCCTTATTTTCCTCATTTGCAGAATGGGAAGAAAAATACTTTATAGGGTTGGTGTGAAGATTGAGTGAGAGAGTGCTGAGCAAAGTGCCTGTTAGACACTGAACCAGTAAACATTCTTTAGCTGCCATTATTTTTATTATCATTATCATTGTAATCAGCATTTCCCAAAGCATAGTGCCCAAAACAACCAGACGCAAATGCTTGAATGAAATCTCTTGGGATTTTAGGGAGAAATGTCCGTATTATTTAGATGGTTCTTAATTTCCCAGCCCCAGCCCCTCAGCTCTCCATTTGGTGTGCTGACCAATAAGGCAAAGTTTGCTTCAGTGTTTACTCTAAGCCCTGGCTGCTGCTTGTCTGACTGTCATATTTGTAACTGAAAACAAGCCACCCCTGCCGTCCCGTTGTTAGATATTGTGAGAGTCACCTCTGAAACTACATTCTCCAGTCACTCTTTTGTTCACTTTAATTGAAGGCTGTCTCAGTATTGCATGGAGGACTCATAAAACTTTGACTATTTGCTAGTTCTTATCTTTGTGAAACAGCAATGGTTTGACACTGAGCTGCGGAACACAAGAGGGAAGTGATCTGGATGCTGAGGCTGATGGAAGGCTGCAGCTGCCGGCCACCCCCGGTTCAGTTTGTGCTCATCGAGAAAGCGTCATTGTTCTCGCTGATTAACTTTATAGTGAGCAAATGCTTTAAATTTGAATGTATAAAATATAATTTTACTAATAAAGGATTGTTTTTGTTTTGTTTTTCATATTGCAACTCAATGTAAACCTCATCTGAAGAAGGGGTTCTCATGCCTCAGAAGTGCTGAGAGTCAACAGAGTGGGGGGACTGACCAGCCAGAGGATCATCAGGAGCAAGGCCCAGAGGCCAGGACATGTGAGGTGGGGGAGGGGCAGGAGGTCCCATTTCCAGGGTGGCTAAAGCACCAGAGGATGTCAGGGACGGGAGGTGATGCCAATCACAAAAGACCTCGAGTGACACGCCAAGGAGTCGGCCTTTATGCCTCAGCAACACACTTTCAGGCAAGGAAGTCCTTTAAGCACATCCCTCCACAGCCCAGTGTAGACGAGCAGGGTGAGAGCAGACATGGGCAGACAGGCAGGAGGCCTTGCAGGAGCCGGTATCAAGGAAGCTGAACCATCCTGGTGGCAGTGGGAACCGTACAAGTCCTGTGCAGCCGGAACTGGAGGGGGTCAGCAGTTTGCTGGCCGATTCAGAGGAGGGAGATGGCAGGAGTGTGACCTCAAGAGAACGGCCAGTCAGCCAAAACCAAAGACCAGAAAATATTTGAAGGGGTCCCCTCCACCTTAAAGTGTTCCTTAAAGACAGCCACCACCCAGATGGCTTCAGCTGTTCACCCCAGGCCTGGCTGGAGGCACCAAGAGAGAGAAGAGGCATTGGGGTATATTCAAGTCACCCACTTCCTTGCCAACCCTAGCAGACCCGGCTGGATGTGCCCCCCTCAGCCATTCCCCTATTCTTTCCATTGACAAAGACCCTGCCCCAGCTCACTGGTAAATCCTGCGTAGCATGAACCAGCTATAGCAATCCCATTCCTTTCCACCAGTGGTTAGTTTAATACAGCCATATGGCAGAATCCTGACCAAAGAGACACAGAGGGAAACCTGTGGAGGGGCTTTTGGGAAAGGTTTTCTCACTCTTTAAAAGAGGTGTAGAGGAAGAGATGGGCTCTTCTTCTGCTGAGTCTTTTCAAATCTGGACACCCCTGGACCTGCAGTGACTGACCTGCAGTGAGGAACTAGACAGAGACTGCGGCAGTTGATCCACAGAGGGTGGTGGGATGGGGGGATGGAAAGACCCACGCGTCCTGGGTGGTGTGATTGAGCCACTGAATGAACCAGCCATGGGGCTTCTTGCTAGATGCTAACTGTCACAACAAATGTTCCTTATTGTTCAGGCCGCCTTGAGTTACTTGCAGCCCAAGATTTCCTCGTGATACTCCAACCTTCCCCTGCCAAAGCCACTTTCTCTTGGGATGACATTTGATACCCCTACCAAAGGGGAGGGCTTAACCAGTCCTGGCCCCTGGGATGTCTGGTGACAAGGCGTTCTAGTTCCCTGCAGTGAGGTAAATTCTGCACACCCAGAGAGTGCCAATGCTTCACAATCCCAAGTCACTTCTTAGCTATTTCTCAGATATTTTTCTCTCAGAACTTCAACATTTTTTTACTGTAACTCCCACCCACCACTTGTTTTTGTAAATAAAATTTTATTGGACACAGTCACAGTCATCATTTATGTGCTGTCTGTGACTGCTATCGCACCGCAACAGCCAAGCTGAGGAATTACATCAGAGACCTTCTGGCCTGCCAAGTCTAAAATATTTACTATCACAGGAAAAGTTTGCCAACTTCTGGTGTGTTCCATCAAATTTTCTTGAAGAACAATACTGAGCTAAGGGAATATATAAATTATAAAGGAATATATATATGCATATTCCTTTATTTTTACATATGCATAACATTTTTACATATATATATAACATGGTTCTAATCCATTCTTTCACACAACAAAATATCTTAAAAAAACTGTTCCATACACTCTTTCTTTTTAACAGCTGCATAGTATTCCATCATAGCTACAGCATAATTTCTTTAACAAATCACCTAGAGATAGATATTTTGGTGGTTTCCTCGAGCTGTTATTTGAAGGGGGAGGGGACTCCATTCTTTTGCTATAGGCTCTGGCACTAAATTCCAGGCTGGGGGTTGTTTAGAAGGTGGGCTTTGCTTTGATTCTCTCTGGGAGCCCAGGAGCATTACAGTCAGATGCAGGAGCCTGCCTGGCTGTGCTCTACGTGGCCTCAAGCCACTTAGAGTCTTTCGGGCTTATTGAGAGACATTATAGTCCGCAGTCAAGCTAGGAAACAGACCAGTCTCCTGCAGAGAGAGGAGCACTGGGAGGGAGCAGGCAGACGCCACTGAGAAGAGACCCGGATCATGCAGGCACAGTTGCAGGATCTCATTGGAGGCCACGCCTGTCCTGCGGCATCGGGAAACAGTAGTGGATGATCTCCACTGGCGTGCAGCATAGGAAAGTACATGGGTCGAAAAGAGCAACCGAAGCTTCAAGTTCAGGCCAAACACGAGGCAGTCCACCACCAAGGGCGCTTCCTTCAGGTCAGAGGCATGATTTATGGCCCAGCAGCCCCACCAAAAGCCTGTTTCTCTGCCTCCTCAGTGCTGTGGGTCTTTAGAGCAACACTCTAACAAGGAATCATGCCAATACCGGATCTGCAGCATCTGGGGGACCACACCATGAGAGAGTGGGCCAGGAGAAGGCAGGGGCAGAGAGTGTCCCCATGGCACGGAACCAACAGCTTCTAGCTCCAGATGAAAGCCACTCTCTCCCCACTTCTCCGTCTCGACTCAACATGCACGGGTGCTCAGCCCTGAACCAGGCACTACCAGGACATCCAGAATAAAGCCTTGCTGTTGAGGAGTTGCTCAGAGGACAGACACACGAGGAAGATGGAAAGGCGTCAGTAGTCAGTCAGCATGTTCTGACTGCTTTTTCTGAGCCCGGCGCTGCGCTGTGCAGAGAGACGCGACGCAAGGTCCTGCTCCTGACAAGTTCACTTTCCGGAGGAGGGAGATGTGCAAACACAGTGATGGGACATCCTATGAGGGGTTAGAGTCTACACGCACGTCAGACAAAAATGCAGTGTAGTTCACGTTGTGCCTGTATTCGTTTCCTATCACTGCCGGGTCAAATCACCACATGTTTAGTGGTTTGATACAACATAAATTTATTATCTCACACTTCAGTAGTTCACAAGCCTGACCTGGGTCTCAGTGAGCTAAACTCAGGGTGCCAGCAGGACTGCACTCCTTTGAGGGTCTGGGGAAGAATCCGTGTCCTTGCCTTTTTCAGTCTCTAGAGGCTGCTGGCATCTCTTGGCTTTGGCCCCTTCCTCCATCCTCGAAGCCAACAATTACAACGTGCTGCCTTGCTCCCGTCATCACATCTCCTCCTCAGACTCCCTCATCCACTTTTAAGGACTCTGTGATTACACTGGGCCCACCCAAATATCCAGGATATTCTTCCCGTCTCAAGGTCAGCTGATTAGCAACCTTAATTCCCCTTTGCCATGAAACATTGTATATTCACAGGTTCCATGGATTGGGATGTGCCTGTTTGGGAGAAATCATTATTCTGTCTACCACACCACCTGATGCCTAAAACTGCCCATAAAGTACATCTGTGTACAACCTGCACAGGATTTCTTGTGTACACCAAGGGTGGGGGCCACAGGGGTGACAATGGCAAGTGTAAATGCAGATGCATAACCAGTGACAGCCCCCATCTCAGAGACCCCCGCGCCATCCCCGTGGAGGGGACAGTGAGGGGAGTGGCTCCTCCTTGCCCGCAGGATTACCTCCATGCTGCTTTAGCAGCAGTCTCTGATACGTGCCCTAGGATTCAGAGAAGTGCAGTAACAGTTAAGCACGAATCATCACATAAGCTAAACACTTCCTGGTACAAGCAAAGCGACTGACATGGCTGAGGCGTCCAAGAGGGAGTACTCAAAGCTTAGGGGGTCTGGGGGGTGGGAGGTGGGGCTCTTCGCATGAGCAGGTGACCAGTGGGCTTGGGTTTGCTGGATGGACAAGAAGGAGGAAGGGCGTTCTAGGCACAGCAGCAGCCTGTGCAAAGGCCCTAGGATGGGAGAGGGCCTGGTGAGTCCGGGGTACAGAGAAGGTTTGTGGGGGCCATGTGAGAGCAGGTGGCTGGAAAGGCGGACTGGGCCAGGCTGGGAGGGGCCCTGGGTGAGGACTCAGGGAAGCCAGCATGGGATTTTATGAAGATCACCTTGGCGACCACACCTCAGGATGGACGAGAACGGGCAACCTGATAGAAGGCTGTCGGCAGAGTCCAGGGGAGAGGGCAACTAAGGCAGGACAGCGGGGCTGAAGAAGAGGGACTGGAGGCCAGGGCTGGAGTGGAGTAGGGTGGACAGGACATAGGACCGGAGGCGCCCCACTGCCTGACTGTGTGGCTTGGCTGGTTGCCCTTTCCCATGACCACCCTCCCCTCGCCATCTGGAGTGTGACGCGCAGATGCCCCTCTGCATCTGTTTCCTCGCCTGCACCACTCCCTAGGGTGTCTGAAGATGAAAGATCATGCACTGAGGCTCTTGCACAGCGCCAGGCACAAAGAACGCCCTCAGAAGCCTTACCTGCTGTGGCCATTAGGCGGAGGGTGAGGGGAACCCTCAGCCTTCTGTCTAGACAGGTGGCTTCCTGCCGTGTCCAGAGCTAACCCCTGGGCTGCAGGTGTGGTGGTGGGTTCCCCAAGGTCCTGATGCTGCCCCCTTTATTCCGTTAGGAATAGGAATTTCTTGTTCTTTTGAAGGGCAGGGGGCCGGAACAAGATTCTCTAAATTCATTTCTCAATATAAAAGCAAACCAAAAAAAGAAAGAAAAACCTCAAGAGAAATCACTCCCTGCTTTCTTTGCTTGTTAAAATGCAGAAGCGATCACCGTCTTCACCACCCTACGTTTCTCAATCGAACGTGCACCAAGAGCTCCCCTTGCTCCCGTACCCAAACCCCAGGGGAGGAAGAGAGGCTTTGGACATCTGCTGTGACTTTCAAGTGTGTTTTTTTCTCAGAACCACACCACGACCCCTGCCCCATCCCGTGCTTTGTTCTTTCGGTAATGCCGTTGTACACAGAGGCATGTGTCACCCTGTCACCCAGCAGCTTACTGTAAGTGCTGGCCATACAGAGGTGAGGAGGAGACAGGTGGGGCGGAGAGGCATCAGGGGATCTTCCTCAAAGAAGAAGGGAAGCTTGCCAGGTGTACGGGGCATGGCTTGGGGGGCCAGAGGGACCAGGAAAAGCTTGGCAAATTCTGGGAACTGTACATAAAAGAGAATGGTGCAAAGAGGAGAATGGAGGGGGTCCAAGCAGGAGAGTTTGGCTGGCCAAGATCTCAGGGCCTGGGGGTCCAGGTTGCTGAGTCTAGACTTTACCAGGTATCTAGGCTCTAGGAAGGGGAGCAGCTGACAAGGTCTGGAATTTGGAGAGACACCTCCTACATATGGTGGAGGCGGACCAGAGAGCCCTGGGGGCGGAGTCTCTCTGGTGTCCCAGTGTCACACAGGCCCCTCAGGTGGTCCCAGGGCGGAAATGTCACACTCCAGATGGCGAGGGGAGGGTGCTCATGGGAAAGGCTCTAATACTCGGGGCCTGGTTCCGTCTTGGCCCAGCTCACTGAGTGACCTCGGGGAGAACACTGGCCCTCTCTGAGCCACAGCTGGGGGCTTCTGTTAAAGGGGCAGTTGGACACAGTGCATTCTTCTCACCATCCCCACGGCCCTTGCCCCCAACATCTCACTAAAATGAGAGTAAAGGAAACTGAACGCCTCATGCAGAGAAATGGATGAGGACAGTCAGGGCTTGGGGACCACACATGCTGTGGAGAAGAGAGCCGAGCACAGGGCTGGAGGACGGCCCGACAGACAGCCTGCAGGTGGAGCAGCTGGGCCATAGCACCTGCTGCCAGGCATCCCCCTGAGGGAGAGGAGGAGTCCACGCTGGAGGAACCCAACAGTCCCAGAGAGAAGACTCCTGCCCGCCAGCATTTGGGCCTGCCCCTGTTTGGATGCCTCCCAGCTTCTATTGGTGAAGATACCCTAGATGACCACTGGAATTCTGCCACCGCCCTGAGGTTCACAAGGCATTGACGTCCACCTCCCGTCTAGGGAGCCTGGCTGGACAAAGCCCCACCTGTGCAGGCTCCTAGGCCCAGCTGCACACACCGCAGGCTGGACCAGTAGGAGGGGCCTGCAGAGAAGTTCTGGGACAGTCTACTTCCCTGGAGGAGGTCAAAGAAGCATGCACACTTGGGTTGGCTGGCAGCCATGGGGCATCCACAAAGGACCAGCCCCAGATGCAGCTGGTACCACGGAAGGAAAATGCAGAGCAGAAAAAACTAGGTCGCTCATGGTGTTATTGTGCCCCTGAATTAGCCTGCCCCACCTCTGGCCTTTCCCGGTTTGTGAGCCAATAAATCCCCTTTGTGAGGGGGGTTTTATGTTTCTTACATCCAAAAGCTTCTTGATAATGGTGCAGAGAGTATGATGTTTTGAGTGGGAAGTAGGCAGTGGGGTGGAGGAGGTCACGAGATCACAGTTCCAGGCTAAGGAGCTGGCATTCTGGTTCTGTGATTACGCAGTCAGCAGTTGAACTGTATCTATCACACCTGGGGACGAGGAGGCCAGGTGCAGGCAGAGCTTCAGCATTCAGGGGCCTGCTGAGGAAGACTCAGGATGATGGCGCACAAGGCTGCCTCATAGGACCTTATGGTCTCTGTCTTAGGGGACTTCTGACCTATAAGGCAGAGACACTTCGAAAGTGGCCTATTCGAAAACAGAGAAGGAAGAAAACGTATTTGTTAAGAGATGCCCTTTCTGGGAAACTAGTAGAGGCTGCACGGGATCTCTCTATATTATTTCTTACAAATGCATGTGAATCTACAATTATCTAAAAATTTTTTAAAGTTTAAGCAAAAAAGAGAGATGCTCTTTCTACCTACAGTACTAAAAACAGCTCTGGAAAGTCCCTTCTTCTGCAGTCTGCCAGGGTCATAAAAACTAGGGGTAAGAATATAGATTCTGAGCCACGCAGGTTCTTAACTTGGCTGCACCACTTACTAGTTATGTGACCTTGGGTAATTTAACTGCTCTGAGCCTCATTTTTCTCATCCATAAAATGGGAATAATGATAGTACCTACATATACATAATATAGTTATTTTGAGAATTAAATGAGATAATACATGTTACACTCTTAAAACAGTGGTTGGCACACGGTAAGTGCACAGAAATATTAATTAGTGATGGTAGCAGTTGGCATAATTCCACCCCAGCTATGGTCTGTACAAGTAAAAGCAGAGAAGTGGGAGACTTAGCAGCAGATAATATTGGAGCCCAAGATAATCCTGACTCTCCTAGAAGATATTCTCTCCTCAAAGCAAAAGAAGATAAATTATGAAAAAAGAAGAAAGAAAAATAACTATTAGAAATTTATCTTTATGAAAGCCAAAATAAACAATTCAATAGAAGGGTAGGAAAATGGTCCAGAAAGTGGAGCTAAAGGACAGGAGAGGAAAGAGGCCTAGGGACTCAGTCCAGGAGATCCAACAGGCAGCAAGCAGGAGCTCCGAAAAGAGAGGGCAGAGGAAGCCGGGGGAAGGAAGTGCCCTGTGGAGTGACAGGTTTTCCCAGGACTTGCCTGATGGAAAGGACATCTTGAAACCCAGGATGAAGGAGTTAAAATTTACCTAGATTAGGGTGAACCATGCCTGTACCCACAAGGTTGACCTGGGAAACAAAGTAACCAAAGTTTCCCAGCTTGCCTTGCAGAACAGCAGGAGGACTGCTGATAAGAGAGGAACTTGCCGACAGCCCTGACTAAGCATCTTGCAGGAACGTTGAGAAGCTAAAATGACCGATTGTAAACTTTAGACGTCAAAGACTAAAGATCCACTGCGTGCAACACACAGAACAGACAGTGAGCTGCACAGAGGACTCTTAGAACTTCAGCCCCAAGGCCACATGGATGCTCCCCCTCCCCTACCTAAAACCCCAAATAAAAACCCTTTCATGTAGCTTTTCAGGGAGGTCAGGATTGCAGCGTTGGCTGCCCGTTCTCCTTGGTCAGCACTTTGCAATAAAATTCCTACTTTCTTCCACTACACCCCGTGTCAGAGATTGGCTTGCTGCGCGTCGGGTGAGCAAACCTACTTCTGGTTCAGTAACACTCTCACACAACAAATGAGCAGTGTCCTACCCTGAGCCACCTCCTGGGACATTTCAGAAATCCAGGATAAAGTGAAGGCCCTAAGGGCTTTGGGCAAGTGGAGGGAATTGCATTGAAAAGGATGATAACCAGAGTGCATCAGACATCTCAAAAGCCAACACTCATGCTGGAGACCAGCAATGGAGCAATGCCTTTAAAGTTTGGTGGGAAATTCATTTTCAATCTATACAGATCTTCCTTGGCTTAGGATGGGGTTACACCCCAATAAACCCATTGTAAGTTGAAAATATCATAATGTCAACCTAAAAAGCAAAATTGCCAGTTATTTTACCCTCAAAATTAGTTTATTAATCAGGAATAGCCAAAGAATTTCAATTTGGGATGTGCGTGCTATGGTGAACCATAGACAAATCCAGAGAAGAAAGGAGGGGCACTGCTTTTATAGAGAAAGAGGGAGTAGGGAGGGGCTGTTCTACAGGAAAGTCACTGGGGGAAAGTAACAGTTCAGGGCGGCAATGGCATCTCATTGGCCGAGCTGTTGCCGGGTGGGGAGAGAAATCTTCCCTCAGTAGTGAAGTAGTTGTGCTTCCTGTCAGAGATGCAAGCGTCTGTCTCCTCCTATTTGGAATAATTGACGGTGTGTGATAGGGCACGAGAGCTCCCCCTACAGGCCTTCCCGTCTCCAATTTAGTTACAGTTTCTTTTATTAATTTCCACATTTTTCCCTTTTGATCAAGATCTTTCTCCAAAAGCATTGCTGATCAACAGTCAGATTCTCTGCACATACTGGTCTTGTCCCTCGGTGCCAAGAAGGACCTCTCCTGGTTGTCACGTCTGACATTGGAGGGAAAGTGCATAGCAGTTGGAAACCCTTTAGGCCACATGTGAGTAACAAGGAAGGTTAGGAGGGAGACCTTTCAGGATTTCCCATCTAAAGTCTATATTTCCCCAAAGTTGTAGGCATTGAAAATCATCTCAAAGTGCTGAGCCAGTATCACCTTATTGGGCACATCATTTTTACAGAGGCTTAACAGATAATAGGCACAGAATTTCACAATAAGCGTACAGAGTAAGATTAAGACAAATAGTATAAGCCCAATCTGCAAGACGGTTCTAGACCAGGAGCTCAGACTTGAAGGTAACCAGCTGAACAAATCAAAAGACAGTGGATTGTTAGACAAAATTTGTTGTAGCCAATGTGCTTGCTCTCTAATCTTATGTAATTGGGTTTCTACTTCCCCAGAGGCATTTATCCATGTGCATTAGGAGGTGTTGCCACTGCACAGACACCTTCTTGTTCGGCAAGTAGATAAACAAGGGCCATACAATTATCCAAAACGACCTTGGCCAGTGAGTTAAGTGATCATTGCTGAGCTGAAATTGCTTTGGCTGTGGAGTCGGCAACTCCTCTAGTGTCAGAGAGAGAGTCCTGACTCTTCCCACAGAAGGGAGGCCAGAATTTTCTTTGAAAGTGATCTGAAGTCAATCAAAATCATCAGGAACAAGTTCATCAGGCTTTTGTACACAAGCCTGAATTTTGTTCCAATCGGCAGGCTTGGGAAAGGCTACTGGGATTGCTTGGTGGGGTTTTCCAGCAAGTGTTCTAACCTCTTGCCAAAACTTAGGGGTTCGTTTTTCTAAATCCCATTCAGGATGTTCCCATTGGACAAGTTTCATCCAATGATGGGCCTAGCCTTCCCCAACAGGCATATGAACTAGCTGATATAAATCTGAAAACGTCAGCTGGCCAGTCTGAACAACTATATTAAATTCGTCAGCTAATCTATGGGGGTCCTCTTTTGCTTTTGGAAAATCGTTAACAATGGCTCACAATTCAGCTTTAGTCCATTGAACATGAGAGACCTGGGGTTTGTTTGGATCCTCAGAGGGGAGCCTGAGACAAAGGAGTCTGGGAAGACAAACAAGATGGCGCCTGAGACAAAGAAGAAGGAGGAAGGGAACATGAGGCTTCAGAAGCTATTTTGTTCTCCCTCCATTTTTCAGTTGTTTTCGTTAATTTAGACACAGTATCTTGCAGGGAGGCAGCTTTAAAGGTTTGTACGCATTTAAAAGCCTCTAGGTACCAATTAAAATAAACATACCATTCGTTTTGCTTAATGGTAGAGCCACAGTCTTCCAATTTGGTTTTAAGAAAAGCTAATTTGGGGAGATAGAAAGTTCCCCATAATGACCATTGCAATTCCAAACTGCTTTTGGTCTGTTTGGCCCACTTAGTTAATAACACTCATGAAACCAGTAAACAGTTACCTATTGATGATTACGTAGCTATTAACAAAAGTTTTTTGTAACTATTGATTATAGCTTTTGGTTGTTCCCCAGCCCGTTGTTAACTGTGTTGTTTAGGTAATATGCTATCTGACTCCCACTGAGTTCCTGCAGACAACATCTCCCTGGTGCCTGGGTCACCATGGTAATGGGTGTTTGAGCTGTTTTTCAAGAATTAGAGCCACCTTGTCCAGTTCGGGCCAGTTGAGACCACCAACCCATTTACTGGGCCCACGCAGATGCCCAATAAGTGACCTTCTGACGTCAAGAGGCTAAAAACTCCACCCTCAGGTCATGCTGATGCCACTATTTTCTGAACATGCGACCTATGAAGAGGCATGAAGTCTGACTACACTTGTGCAGATCATCAATTACCTCCTCTCCCCTTACCTTCAATCATCTATCTCTACACTTCAGACCACCTTGCCCCCTACCCCATAAATATCCCTGAGTCCCTATTTTGGGGGACTCAGTTCCCATTTGGCTTTCTGGGTGATGGGCAAAAATGAACCTGGTTCAGTAAACACTCATGTAGAGGGCCCATAGTTTTTAAACATAAATGCAGCTGGGGTCCCTGAAAGAGAGTTTCCCTCAGAACACTTAGATCACTGGGATCTCATTTCTGAAATTTCCTCTGAAAACCCAAAAAAGATGCTAGAGTCCTAGCCTTGATCCCCAAAGGAATCTAAAAACCAAAGAAAGTTGCTGGATTCCCAGCCCTGATTCCAAAAGAAATCTGAAAATGAAAGAAAAACTCCTGGATTTTCAGCATCTGAACTCCAAAAGGAACTGTGCTATCTTCAGAAAATAATGAAGTATTTACCAAGGGTTATACCTTGAATCCAAGGACAGAGCCTTGAAGCCAAGGACAAAGTCCTTCCCCAGAAAGGTCAAAGCCTCTCCCAATCCCAAATAAAGTCTGAGAGCTCAGAACACAAAGGGAGTGGAGTTCAAAATCTGAGAGAAGACTTGTCAAACCAAAAGCAAGCAGCAACTCACCGAAGCAATGAGCACAAGGGGCTCAGAGCGGGTACCTCACTCAGTTCTGGGGGTTACCATCTCTTGGGGGTCACCTCCCTCAGACCCCACTCTTCTGACACCAAATTTGTCAGCTTAAAAAGCAAATTTGGGGGCTGGCCCAGTGGCACAGATAGCGGTTAGGTTCACGTGCTCTGCTTCAGTGGCCTGGGGTTCGCAGGTTCGGATCCCAGGTACAGACCTACACACCGCTCATCAAGCCCTGCTGTGGTGGTGTCCCACATACAAAACAGACGAAGATGGGCACAGATGTTAGCTCAGGGCCAATCTTCCTCAAGCAAAAAGAGGAGAATTGGCAACAGATGTTAGCTCAGGGCCAGTCTTCTTCACCAAAAAAAGAAGAAAATTTGCCAGTTATTTTACCATCAAAATGAGTTTATTCAGGAATAACCAAAAGAATTTCAATTTGGGATGTGCGTGCTATGGTGAACTGTAGACAAATCCAGAGAAGAAAGGAGGGGAGCTGCTTTTATAGAGAAAAAAAGGGGACTAGGGAGGGGCTGTTTTAACAAAGTCCATTGGGAGAAGTTCAGGGCAGCAACAGCTTCTGATTGGCTGGGCTGTTGCCGGGTGGGGAGAGAAAGCCTCCTTCAATAGTAAAGTGGTTGTACTTCCTGTTGGAGATGGAAGCATATGTCTCTTCCTTGGAGTAACTGGCAATGTGTGACAGGACACAATAGCTCCTTCTACAGGCCTTCCTGAACCCAGTTTAGTTAAGGTTTCTTTTATTAATTTCCACAGTAAGTTGAAAATGCATTTAATACATCTAACCTACCAAACATCAGTGCTTAGCCTAGTCTATCTTAAACATGCTCCAAACACTTACATTAGCCTACATTTGGGCAAAATCATCTAACACGAAGCCTATTTTACAATGAAATGTTGAGTATCTCATGTAATTTATTGAACACTGTACTGAAAGTGAAAAACAAAATGGTTGTATGGGGACAGAATGGCTGTCAGTGTATCGGTTGTTCATCCTCGTGATCATGTGGCTGACTGGCAGCTGCAGCTGGCTGCCACTGCCCAGCATCATGAGATAGTATCATACCGCATATTGTTGGCCCAGGAAAAGATCAAAATTCAAAATTTGAAGTACCATTTCTACTGAATGCGCATGGCTTTCACACCATCGTAAAGTCAAAAAATCATGTCAAACCATTGTTGAGTGAGAGACCGTCATATTTCTATTCCCAGCCTTACTATTCATCAGCAAGAGAGTAGAATAAAGACATTTATAGACATGTGTGATATTGTGATTTATAATAATAAATATATATTTTGTTTTCATTCCTGTTTCTGACACAGAGCTCCTAAAATTCTTGGGGTTTCCTAAGTGATGAGAGTGATAAAGGTGTATTTTGTTATGTTAATGAGGTGACTTTTATCTAGCACCTTCGGATGGGGGCTGGTTGCCAGGGGAACCAACCACATGATTAGAGGGGTTGAACTTTCAGTCCCACCCCCACCCCCACCCTGACCTCCCGGGAGGGGAGAGGGGCTGGAGGTTGAATCAATCACCAATCACTCCTGTGTAATGAAGCTCCATAAAAACCCAAAAGGATGGGGATTTCAAGAGCTTCTGGCTTGGTGAACACGTGTAGATTTGGGGAGAGTAGCGCTCCTGCAAAGGACATGGATGCTCCATGCCCTTTCCCCATACCTCGCCTCATGCATCTCTTCCAGCTGGCTGTTCCTGAGTTATATCCTTTCATAATAAACCAGTAATCTAGTAAGTAAGATGTTTCTCTGAGTCCTGTAAGCCCCTCTAACAAATTAATTGAACCCAAGGAGGGTTTGTGAGAACCTCTAATTTATAGCAAGTTGGTCAGAAGCAGAGGTGACAATCTGAACTTACAATTGGTATCTGAAGTGGGGGGAGCAATCTTGTGGGACTGAGCTCTTAACCTACCTAGTAATCTACCAGGTAGATAGTGTCTGAATTGAATTGCATGACACCCAGCTGGTATCAGAGAATCCCTTGGTGGTGTGGGAAACTACGCCCCCGGCCCACCAATGTTGGAATTTGGTCCCAGAATCACTTTAAAAATTTAGAAAACATTTTGTCCCAGTTGTCTATTGTTACGTGCCAAACTTAGCAACAACCTTTTTACCACATCTCACTACTTCATGGACGAGGAATTCTACCATGACCCAGCTGGGCGATTTATCTGTTCTGTGTCATTGATGGAAGTCCTTGGTGGTATTCAGACCTAGCATTGCTCCCAAGCCTGGAACAATGATGTGGATGGCTAGAAGGCCAGGGTCACCTGGGACCCCATGGCCTCTCCAGAATGGCAGCCTCAGAGTTCCAAAGTAAATGCTCCAGCAGGCAAGGCAGAAGCAGCATGGCCTTGCATGACTTCCCCTCAGAGGTCACATAATGTCACTTCTACCATACTCTATTAGTTGAAACAGTCACAAGGCTGCCCAGACTCAAAGGAAGGGGCCTAGACCCACCTCTCAATGAAAGGCATGTCAAAGAATGTGCAGCCATTTTTAGAACTGACCCATCTACCTTCCATGCCCTTTATTAGAGGCTCCTCAAGGATGTACTCAAGCAAAATGAGGGCATAAACTGAGAAAAAGGACAACATGGGCCCTGGAAAGAGTGGATTCTACTAAAACAGTCATAGTTAGTCCCAGAGGCCAACTTGCTGTGGGCCCAGAAAGCATCCACTCCAGGAGGGAGTTCCAGGATAAAACAACAACTAGAGAGACCAGATGAGCTACTGATGAAGTGATAGAACATAAAGAAAAAAATAAGTATGTGGATGGAGAGAATTATGCAAGTGACAACATGAGGCAATTACCATTTTCAACCTACAAAAACAGAAACCAGTTTAACAGGAAAAGCGTTTATTTAGGATTGAAGAGTTGCAATTTAGGGAGCACAGATTCCCAGGTAGAAATTCCCAGGGTTCCTAGGTAGAAACCCAAATAGTGTCCACTAGGGAGTAAAAGGCAGGGGCTTTTAAAGGCAAAGAAGGGAGGTTGTATCACAAAGAATGTTAATTGGAGTTGGAGGCAGGGAGCTAGTCTTGGCTAAACATTGATTGACTATTGAGTCTATCTTCAGAAAGTCCACAGTCCTCAGTCTTTGTGATCAAGATGTCATTCTCCTGCTGACTTCTCAAACAATTGCTGGTAAAACAATTGCCATTTTGGCCCAGGCAAAGGTTTGGCCCAGTCCAAACTTCAAAACAGCAAGGCAGTTTCTCTGGAAAGTCAGCTCTGGCTCCATTTTAAAATGGCTCCACTAAAGTCAATTTTGACATCTTCCCCTTTGATTGAGATCTTTCTTTGAAAGCATTGCTGATCAACCATTTGAAAGCACAGCTGATCAACTGTTGGAAAGCATTGGTGATCAACCATTGTAAAGCATTGCTGATCAGCCATCAAAGCATTGTTTGTCCCTTATCACCAGGAAGGCTCATGCCTGGTATGTCATGTCCTACATAGGAGAGAAAGTACTTTCCATAGGAACCTTAGGCCATTTTTGAGCAAGGGCACCAGAGCAGAGAAAAGCCTTACCATCAAGTTCCTTTAAGGGCAAACGTTGTCTGTAGTTCCTCAGAGTTTCTCAAGTGAAGGCTAATAAGCCTTAGTGATCATTCTAAAATGCTGAGCGACCATTATCCAAATGGTGTTTTATAACATTGAGCCATGCAGACAAGACAAAATTTTACTACAGTGAGAATTCCTATAATAATAAGCAAAATGCTAAGTCCAAATTGGAGAATAGATCTGAACCAGGAGGAAATACCCGAGGGTAGCCAGCTAGAGAGATCAGAGAACTATAGGATGTCAGTGCCCTGCATTTAACCATTCGGCTTGTGCTCAAACTCTATCTAGTTCTGTCTCCACCTTGCCAGAGGGCTTTACCCAAGTTCAACAAGAGGTATTTACCACAGTTACAAATGTTACCTCTTAAATCTCTGGAGGTTTGATTGTTTAGGCAAGAAGTTCTAGACACTTCCACAAGGAATTAGGGGAGGAATGGCAGAGAGATTGGTAATTAAATGTACTAAAGAATTCTCTAGATTCATTTACAGAAGAAGGCTTCTGATGACAAACCCAAGAGTCAGAATTATTTCCCCCTTTGTAATTGAGAGATGAGATATGAGTAATGTCTTTCCAAGAAAGAAAGGGAGAAAATAAGGTAAGAAGCAACAGTGAGTAAAAGTTGCACAGGCCTGATTCAACTATCTGGGGAAAGCTGTCTGCTACAGATGTTGCTTGCTTCTCTTCCCAGTCACTTTGATTTGAGGCCTCCAGCATTTGTACAGGACTAGATGTTAGGTGGAGCCTTCCTTAGCTGTGAGATGTGTCTCCAAGGTTAAACGCCGTCTAGTTCTGCAGCAGTGTCAGTGGTTAGGAGCACTTGGTAAGGTCCTTTCCAATGGGGCTTGAGGGCCATCTTCCTCTGATGATGTTTCCAGAACACCCAGTCACCAGATTCTAGACTGTGATCAACCGGATCCTTTAAACTGGAATCCAGGAAAGCTCCTTTAACTTGTTCTTGCTAGGCTTGAGTATAAGACATTCGAGACTTACTTACAGTAGCTGGTCATACTAGCATAAGACAACAAAGGGTCAGTAAAAGATTATGTACCAACAGACACTGATCTGCCAGTGAGCATCCCATGTGGAGTCAGTTTGTATTTTCCAAAGAGGGAATTGCGAACAGTCAGCAAGACCAAAGGCAATACCTTAAGCCAGGGGAGTCCAGTCTACAGTATATAACAAAACTTCAAAGACAATTAACAGGACTAGAATCTAATATCTACAAAGGTGTAAACATAATTTTTCTCTCTACACTTACACTCAATTTTTTTTAACCAAAGATAATCACAGTAAAACTAATTTGTTTATATTGAAAACTTGGCCTGATTAAATGAAAATAAGAATACTCACTGAGAGCTTCTGAATTCTGGAGGGATCGGGTAGGGAGAAAAAGTAAACGTTTTATCTTTGTTCACAAAAATATGTCTTACCAAATTGTTGATAACTTAAGAGAAAAGATTTCTTTAAATCTGGAAAAATGAAACATTAGAGACTCCTCCACAGTTCATGTAGTGTGATGTAATTAATACTTGTTATAGATCTTTTGTTAACAATTTTATGAAGCCATCAGTTTCTCCATTTGAGTTCTGTATTTCCTTACCCAGTTCAGTTTTATGATCTGAAAGTATGCTAGAGTGTCAGAGTCCTTTCCATAAATCTCTCTGAAGATTAAACCTATTGGCAAAAGATTCAGAGTAAAACAGTAACTGTCTGTATTTGACAAAAGACTTAAAATGGCATGCTTAAAGATCTGATTACAATGTAATTTACAAGGAAATTTGATTATTTCTGTAATACACATTTTAAGATAGAGACTAAAATTATGACTGATAACATTATACCAGGACATATCAGAATTTTATATAATTTTTAGAACACATATTAATAATATTTACCCATACAATATAACTGAAGAAAGTCTATTATATTTTAATTGACAATGCTTCTCATGTGACTTAACATACCAAATTAGCCTAATTAGTTTAATATCTCCCTTTTTATAGGAAGAGAGAAGAAACTCTTTGAGAAGTCCCAGGAGCCCTCTGGAAATTCTCATTGTTACTTTCAGGTTAAAAAACAACAACACCTTATTTAGGATTTGAATTTTGGGAAATTAGTCAAAAATATCAAAAGGTTTTAATACACTTGATCAAATAGGATTATAGGTCACTGTGAAATAAAACTTAGTTATCCATTTAACCAAAGTGACAAAGACTTTCAGGCAAATACAGAAATTTGAAAAAAAAACAAAACCTTAGCTCTCCTAATAGAGACGCCTCAGCTTTTTAAACATAGGAAATTCTTGTGACAAAACATAGAATCTCTGCTTTCCAGGCAGACCACTCTAAAAGAACATCTTTTACAATCTTTTATCAAGAGCAGACAAAGAGTCCAAGAAAACTGTCTTTTTAAGAGAGAGAAAACAAAATTCTAATTTTGTACCAGCTTACTTTTGATATTGAAACTCATGTACTTAATTAAATTAATTCCAGTCTTAACCAGATGACCATGCACAAACTCTTTTCTCAGGGTTCCTCTCTCAGAAACCTTCTATTTGTCCTTTCCTCTTTCCCATAACCAGTTTGTTTTACTTTAGGACAAATTTATTTCTCTTTGTTTGTTTGTTTGTTTGTTTATTGCAGTAACATTGGTTTGTAACGTTGTATAAATTTCAGGTGTACATCATTATACTTCTATTTCTGCATAGATTACATCATGTTCACCACCCAAATACTAATTACAACCCATCACCACACACATGTGCCGAATTATCCCTTTTGCCATCCTCCCTCCCCCCTTCCCCTCTGGTAACCACCAATCCAATCTCTGTCTCTATGTGTTTGTTTATTGTTGTTATTATCTACTACTTAATGAGTGAGATCATATGGTATTTGACCTTCTCCTTCTGACTTATTTCGCTTTGCATAATACCCGACATGTCCATCCATGTTGTCACAAATGGCTGGATTTCATCGTTTCTTATGGCTGAGTAGTATTCCATTGTGTATATATACCACATCTTCTTTATCCATTCGTCCCTTGATGGGCACTTATGTTGCTTCCAACTCTTGGCTATTGTGAATAACGCTGCAGTGAACACAGGGGTGCATGTATCTTCACGCATTGGTGTTTTCAAGTTCTTTGGATAAATACCCAGCAGTGGAATAGCTGGATCATATGGTAGTTCTATCCTTGATTTTTTGAGGAATCTCCATACTGTTTTCCATAGTGGCTGCACCAGTTTGCACTCCCACCAGCAGTGTATGAGAGTTCCCTTCTCTCCACATTCTCTCCAACACATGTTGTTTCCTGTCTTGTTAATTACAGCCATTCTGACGGGCGTGAGGTGATATCTCATTGTAGTTTTGATTTGCATTTCCCTGATAGTTAATGATTTTGAACATCTTTTCATGTGTCTGTTGGCCATGTGTATATCTTCTTTGGAGAAATGTCTGTTCAGGTCTTTTGCCCATTTTTTAATTGGGTTGGTAGTTTTTTTGTTGTCAAGATGCATGGGTTCTTTATATATTTTGGAGATTAAGCCCTTATCAGATATATGGTTTGCAAATATCTTCTCCCAATTGTTAGGTTGTCTTTTCGTTTTGTTGATGGTTTCCTTTGCTGTGCAGAAGCTTTTTAGTTTAATGTAGTCCCATTTGTTTCTTTTTTCTATTGTTTCTCTTGCCCAGTCAGACATGGTGCTTGAAAATATGTTGCTAAGACCGATGTCGAAGAGCGTACTGCCTATGTTTTCTTCTAGAAGTTTCATAGTTTCTGGTCTTACATTCAAGTCTTTAATCCATTTGGAGTTAATTTTTGTGTATGGTGTAGGGTAAGGGTCTACTTTCATTTTTTTGCATGTGGCTATCCAGTTTTCCCAACACCATTTGTTGAAGAGACTTTCTTTTCCCCATTGTATGTTCTTGGCTCCTTTGTGTAAGATTAGCTGTCCATAGATGTGTGGGTTTATTTCTGGGATTTCAATTCTATTCCATTGATCTGTGTGTCTGTTTTTGTGCCAGTACCATGCTGTTTTGGTTACTATAGCTTTGTAGTATATTTTGAAATCAGGGAGTGTGATACCTCCAGCTTTGTTCTTTTTTCTCAGGATTCCTTTAGCTATTCGGGGTCTTTTGTTGTTCCATATAAATTTTAGGATTCTTTGTTCTATTTCTGTGAAAAATGTTGTTGGAACTTTGATAGGGATTGCATTGAATCTATAGATGGCTTTAGGAAGTATGGACATCTTAACTATGTTAATTCTTCCAATCCAAGAGCACGGAATATCTTTCCATTTCTTTGTGTCTTCTTCAATTTCTTTCAGCATTGTTTTATAGTTTTCTGTGTACAGCTCTTTCACCTCTTTGGTTAAGTTTATTCCTAGGTATGTTATTCTTTTTGTTGCAATTGTAAATGGGATGGTATTCTTAATTTCTCTTTCTGCTACTTCATTGTTAGTGTATAGAAATGCAACAGATTTTTGTATGTTGATTTTGTATCCTGCAACTTTAGCGTATTTGTTTATTACTTCTAAAAGTTTTCTGGTGGATTCTTTAGGTTTTTCTATATATAAAATCATGTCATCTGCAAATAGTGACAGTTTCACTTCTTCCTTTCCAATTTGGATCCCTTTTATTTCTTTCTCTTGCCTGATTGCTCTGGCTAGGACTTCCAGTACTATGTTAAATAGGAGTGGTGACAGTGGGCATCCTTGTCTGGTTCCTGTTCTTAGAGGGATAGGTTTCAGTTTTTCACCATTGAGGATGATATTAGCTGTGGGTTTCTCATATATGGCCTTTATTATGTTGAGGTACTTTCCTTCTATACCCATTTTATTCAGAGTTTTTATCATAAATGGATGCTGTATCTTGTCAAATGCTTACTCTGCATCTATTGAGATGATGATGTGATTTTTATTCTTCATTTTATTAATGTGGTGTATTACCTTGATTGATTTGCAAATGTTGAACCATCCCTGCATACCTGGAATAAATCCCACTTGATCGTGGTGTATAATCTTTTTAACGTATTGTTGTATGTGATTTGCTAGTATTTTGTCGAGGATTTTTGCATCGATGTTCATCAGTGATATTGGCCTGTTATTTTCTTTTTTTGTGTTGTCCTTGTCTGGTTTTGGTATCAGGGTAATGTCGGCTTTGTAGAATGAGTTAGGGAGCTTACCTCCCCCTCAATTTTTGGAACAGTTTGAGAAGGATAGGTATTAAGTCTTCTTTGAATGTTTGGTAGAATTCACCAGGGAAGCTGTCTGGTCCTGGACTTTTATGTTGGGGGAGGTTTTTTTTTATAATTTTATTTATTTATTTTTCCCCCAAAGCCCCAGTAGATGGCTGTTTTGTCATAGCTGCACATCCTGCCTGTTGCTGTATGTGGGACGCGGCCTCAGCCTGGTTGGAGAAGCGGTGCGTCGGTGCACGCCCGGGATCCAAACCCAGGCCGCCAGCAGTGGAGCGCGCGCACTCAACTGCTAAGCCATGGTGCTGGCCCCTTTGGGGAGGTTTTTGATTACTGTTTTGATCTCCTTACTGGTGATTGGTGTACTCAAATTCTCTACTTCTTCTTGATCCAGTTTTGAAAGGTTGTATGATTCTAAGAATTTATCCATTTCTTCCAGATTGTCAAATTGGTTGGCATATAGCTTTTCATAGTATTCTCTTATAATCTTTTGTATTTCTGAGGTGTCTGTTGTAATTTCTCCTCTTTCATTTCTATTTTACTTATTTGTGCCTTCTCTCTTTTTTTCTTGGTGAGTCTAGCTAACAGTTTGTCAGTTTTGTTTATCTTTTCAAAGAACCAGCTCTTGGTTTTATTAATGTTTTCTACTGTTTTTTTTGGTCTCTATTTCATTTATTTCTGCTCTGATTTTTATTATTTCCCTTCTTCTACTGATTTTGGGCTTTGTTTGTTCTTCTTTTTCCAGTTCCTTTAGGTGCATTGTTAGATTGTTTATTTGAGATTCTTCTTGTTTGTTGAGATACGCCTGTATTGCTATAAACTTCCCTCTTAGAACCGCTTTTGCTGTATCCCATAAATTCTGGCATGTCGTATTTTCATTTTCATTTGTCTCCAGGTATTTTTTGATTTCTTCTTTGATTTCTTCATTGACCCAGTCGTTGTTCAGTAGCACTTTGTTTAATCTCCACATATTTGTGGCTTTTCTGATTTTCTTCCTATAGTTGATTTCTAGTTTCATACCATTGTGGTCACAAAAGATGCTTGGTATTATTTCAATCTTCTTAAATTTATGGAGACTTGTTTTGTGGCCTAATATGTGATCAATCCTGGAGAACGTTCCAAGTGCATTTGAAAAGAATGTGTATTCTTTGGTTTTTGGATGAAATGCTCTGTATATATCTACTAGGTCCATCTGTTCTAGTGTGTCATTTAAGGCCAATGTTTCCTTATTGATCTTCTGTTTGGATGATCTATCCGTCGGTGTGAGGGGAGTGTTAAAGTCCCCTACTATTATTGTGTTACTGTCTATTTCTCTTTTTATGTCTGTTAATAATTGCTTTATATATTTAGGTGCACCTACATTGGGTGCGTAGATATTTACAAGTGGTATATCCTCTTGTTGGATCGTTCCCTTGATCATTATGTAATGCCCTTCTTTGTCTCTTTTTACAGTTTTTGTTTTAAAGTCTATTTTGTCTGATATGAGTACTGCTACCCCAGCTTTCTTTTCATTGCCATTTGCGTGGAGTATCCTTTTCCATCCCTTCACTTTCAGTTTGTGAGTGTCTTTAGGTCTGAAGTGTGTCTCTTGTATGCAGCATATATATGGGTCTTTGTGTTTTATCCAATCAGCCACCCTATGCCTTTTAATTGGGGCATTTAGTCCATTGATGTTTAAAGCAGCTATTGATAAGTATGTACTTACTGCCATCTTTTAACTTCTTTTCCTCAGTGATTTAGTAGTCCTTCTCCTTTCCTTTCTCCTTCTATACAGAATTGATGGTCTCTTTAGTTTGATCTCTGTCTGAAAGCTCTACTCTTTAACTCCCCTCCTCCCTCATTTTATGTTTTTGATATCATATCTAACCTCTTTTTTGTGCATTTGTATCCATTGCCCTCTTATCATGGAAATAGATAATTTTTCCTATTTGTGGTCTTCTCTTTTCCCTTTAAATCAGTCCCTTTAACATTTCTTGTAGCACTGGTTTCTTGGTGACAAACTCCTTTAATTTTTGCTTGTCTGGGAAATTTTTGATCTCTCCTTCCATTTTGAATGATAATCTTGCTGGCTAGAGTATTCTTGGCTGTAAGTTTTTTCCTTTTAGCACTTTAAATATATTGTGCCACTCTCTTCTAGCCTGCAAGTTTTCTGCTGAGAAGTCAGCTGATAGCCTTATGGGGTTTCCTTTGTATGTAACTTGTCTTTCTCTGGCAGCTTCTAGGATTCTCTCTTTATCTTTAATTCAGGACATTTTGATTATGATGTGTCTTGGTGTGGGCTTCTTTGGGTTTATCTTGTTTGGGGCTCTCTGTGATTCCTGTACCTGGATGTCTGTTTCCTTCCTTAGGTTAGGGAAGTTTTCATCTATTATTTCTTGAAATAGACTCTCTGCCCCTTTGTCTTGCTCTTCTCCTTCCCGGACACCTATAACATGGATGTTAGTGCACTTGATGTTGTCCCAGATGTCCCTTAGACTGTCCTCACTCTTTTTAATTCTTTTCTCTTTTACCTGTTCAGCTTGGATAATTTCTTCTAGTCTTTTGTCCAGCTCGCAGATCCGTTCTTCTGTATCCTCTACTCTGCTTTTGAGTCCCTCTAGCGAATTTTTCATTTCCAGTATCATATTCTTCATTTCTGATTGGTTCTTTTTTATATCTTCCATTTCTTTGTTGACATTCTCACTGAGATCATCTATTCTTCTCCCCAGATCAGTGAGCATCCTTGACACTCTTAGTTTGAACTCTCTGTCAGGTAGGTTGTTCATTTCTGTTTCACTTAGTTCCTTTTCTGGAGCTTTCTCCTGTTCCCTTACTTGGAATGTATTCCTTTGCCTCCTCATTTTGCCCCTTTCCCTGTGCTTGTGTCTACGTATTAGGTAGGTCAGCTACGTCTCCTGCTCTTGGATAGGTGACCTTATACAAGTGATGCCTTAGGAGTCTTGCAGTGTGCTTCCCTCAGTTCTCAATGTTCCAGGGGTGACCACTATGTTGGCTACATGTGTCCTTCTGTTGTGGCCTGTTTGCTCTCCCTGTATGTGCCCAGGTAGGCCAAGTTATGCTCCTGGTCAGCTGTTGTAATGCTCAGCTGTTTGTAGTTTTTGTGGGCCCTTCAGTCTCTTTATCAGGTGTGGGGAGCCCCAGCACAGTTGGCTGCAAGTTCTAATACCACATTTGTGTTGCAGTATTTCTTTTAAGTGAGTAGGCCCCCAGCGTGGCAGGTTGTTAGGCTCAGGGGCTTACAATTGCTATAACCCTCCAGCCTTTAGGTCTCTTGTCAGCTCTCTGAGGATTGCAGCTGGGTGGGGCTGGCCTCAGGCACAGGAGCACCTAGTTGTTTCCGACTTTGGAAGGTGGGGCAAGCCCCCTATGTGGGTCTTTGAGAAGCACAAGTCTTCTGCAGCTGACAAGCCCTGCCACCCACAGGTCCACACACACAGTCAACACAGTCCTGCCCCGTGTGTGGCCCCGACCACATGCAGTGGACCCAGTCTCTCCACGGCGGGAGCCCCACACACTCCACCACTGCCCCACACTCTCCACCCACTCCTTGTGCACACCCTGCCCCACTGAAGTCGGCTCAGTTGCCAGGCTGCAGAGAATCCAGTCACCAATCTATGCAGGCCCACAAGTTGCCTGAGGGTTTGTTGTTGGATGGGACCAGTCTCTAGGGTGGGCTGCCCACCCTGGCTGAGCTGGATTAAATCGGTGCTCTAATGGGTGGGGCAGACCTGGGCTAGCAGGCCCCAGGGAGAACTCCAATGGCGTCTGTGTCAGCACTCCCACACCAGGCCACAACAATGGCTGCCACCAATGTCCCAGTCCCTGGAGAGGTCTCATCTCTCACTGAGATGCACTCAGGGCCTATCAGGTGAGTCTCTTTTCACCAAAGCACTATGCACCTTTCTTTCTGGTGATTTTAGGATGCTTTCTGAAACAGGTGAGTTTGCGCGTGGGCCCTTTAAGAGCCGGTTTTAATTTCTTTGTGAACCAGCTTTTCTGGGGGTGCTCCCCAATGTTTTAGTAGCAGGCAAAGTCAGATATTATGCCACTTGCCTCGATTGTGCTGCATCCACAAAATGCCCACAGCAGAGTTGCTCCCCTGGCTCAGGGCCCCGCGCCTCCAGGGAGGCTACGTACCCGTGAGCTGCTCCCTTGCGGCCGTGAAGCTGGCGGCTTGTGAAGGCGGTGTTTTTTCTCTCCAGAAGGGAGTTTCTACCTCTTCCACCTCAACTAGGATTGTCCTTTGTTGCAGGAGTTCCTCTTATCCAGTGTTCAGTTCTGTCTCAGGGGTAATTTTTCCACGAGTAGTTGTAAATTGGCTGTGTCTGCGGGAGGAGGTGAGTTCAGAGTCTGCCTATGCCGCCATCTTGACTTCTCCCCTCAGGACAAATTTATTTCTTAACAAAAATATCTCCATTCCTTCTTTTCTACCTTCTTTTACTGAAAACATACATTTTTCTCATACCATAAATTTTTAATGTGGCACAAGACATGTTTACTAATAGAGCCAAACATCTTTTAGTTTTTCTATAATAAGAAGCCAAAAGTAGAGAAACTTATGTTTAGTAATTAATGTCTAATACTTTACCTTATTTGGAAATGATCTAGATACTCAAAAAAATTTTGTCATTTTATCTAATTTAGCAAAAATCTAAGCTTTCAAGTTACCAAAAGATTTCTAAGTTATTTTTAATTACATATACCATAACACATAACTATTGTTAAAAAGTTCAACTAAAAACTTTTACTGTTATTTACGTCTATTTAGTTTACTTGTTTCCAATAATTATGTTTAGATTACCTACAAAAACTTTATGAAACATCAGACAAAGTCAGCCATCAATTATTTTTTTTTTGGCTGACATATTTTATAACAGAGATAACATGAATTTGTTTGGCCTTTTGGTTAACCTAGTGAGAACAAAAGTTTTATATTTAATACTAAGAACTCTAAAGACATGCCTATTTTAATTAACCCAACAAATTTAAATTAGCTTTAATACCAAACATTTTTCTAGATCATGGGATCCTGAAGTTCATTTGGGTTAGATTCTGTTATATTTTTAAGAGTATACTCTTATATAGCGCTTGTTTATTTTTAAGCCAATTAAATAGAACTCTCTTATAAACTAGTCTTGATAATACCATCTTGAGGTGGAAAAATATAACTTATTTATAACATACATATATAGACATACACATAAACACACAAACAGATGCAAACAGAGATTTTATAGCCTCTGTTTTAAAATTTTCCCTAGATTTTTGGGCCAGGGTGCTTCCACAGCAGTCTCCATCTCTTAAAGCTTCCCCCCACCTCATTTTTTCCTTCAGTCTTATGAATCAGAGATGGTCTATAATGGAGAGGTTACAAGCTTTTTGAGATAAACAGGAGAGGTCAGTTGCTTATCAAGGACTGACATACCCATCCAATTACATTATCCTTAATTTATTTCCTCCCTCTGGGTACATAGTTTTATTTTAGCTTAGGAGGAAAAGCCTAAAAAAAATTCCTTCCAGGCTCTGAATATCAGCTTCCAATTTGGCCAAATTTCTGATCATAAGTTACTAAATCCTTTCAAATACCTCATCTGGTTTCAGCCAGGACAAACAGTAAATATTCCTGACAGTATTAAATAACTCCATTAATTTTAGTTTCCACTTGGCTGTTTAAGGAATAATGTAGCCGTTTCCCAGAAAATCTGTCAAAGTCTCCTTAACTCTGGGAGGTGCCCATATGTAGGCCCATAAGTAGGTGCCCTACTTCAAAGGTAGGTATGAGGGTGTCTATAAAGCCACTAACTTAATGGATTTTTGTATAGTCTTTTCTTTTAGGTACATCTTATGTCTTAAATTTTCATTAACTTTTTGCAAGGAAACTTTCAATAGGCTGTTTTGGAATTTTGAAGCCTTTGCTTTTAAGTGCACTTCTTAAACGATCTTATCTAATTTGAACTTTCCTTCTAACTGTCCATGTAATGCCCCTGAGGGCTGGCAGCAGTTTGGTGGGACCTGAGCTGCAAATGGTGTTCAACTCCTATTTCTGCCCAGCCATATTTGACCACAAATGGAGTTGCAACCTACATTTCTGTTAGACCACATTTTGAGACCCCCAACCTAACGATTACCAAGCCAAGCTCTCAGGACTCAAAACAAGCTTAGTAAGATTTTGCTGTTCTCTGTAAATATTTACAGCTTCCGAGACCATAGTTTTTAAGCAAGTGTGCTGGAAGGTAGTGCACTTGACTCTAGAAATTAAAGATTGCATTCAATTTGTCTGGTCCACGGTTCTCAAATCTAGTGCACAAAAAGACAAGTTTTGGAAGATCAGAGAAGCCCCAAAGTGGCCACTGTAATTCTAAATCATCTTTTGTATTATTAGTCCAGCAGGACAAAAATTTACAAAAAGAAGGGCCATAGCTCTTAAATATAAATCCAGCTGGAGTTCCCAAGGGAAGAACTTCTCAGGAACTTTTAGAAGTTGAAATTCCCATGTTAAAGCATGGCAGGACAAAGAGACACTAGGTGCAAGCCCCAGGTGATTACCTGTGCTTCCGACTCACTGGCTATCACTATTTGGACAAACAACACGAAAGACAGAATTTGAGTACTCACCAGACAGGGAGTAAACCTTTACAGATGGCAACAGCCATGAGCCGGCTTGAAGACAATTGTCTTCTGGTTGGTCAACCCCAGGTTGGGCTGTTGCCCCAGAATCCCAAAGAAAGGCAGAGACCTCAACCAGAGGCAGGGGATCAGAGCCTGAGAGGACCCGTGATTGCAGGAGCCAGGGGTCCATCGGAGCCATGAGCACAAGGGACTCCTGTTGCACAGAACCCATTTCCAGCGGACGCCAGTCCGTGAAGGCGAGATCGTTTCTGGTCCCGCTTTCTGATACCATATGTCAACCTACAAAAACAGAAACCAGTTTAAGAGGAAAAGCATTTATTTGGGATCAAACAGTTGCATTCGGGGAGCACAGATTCAGGTAGAAATCCAAATAGTGTCTTCCTAAGGAGTAAAAGTCAGGTGCTTTTAAAGGCAAGGAAGGGAGGTTGTATTACAAAGACTTTTAGTTGGAGTTGGAGGCAGAGAGCTAGTCTTGGCTAAACATTGATTGACTATTGATTCTGTCTTCAGAAAGTCCTCAATCTTCAGTTTTCATGATCAGGACACCCATTCTCCTGCTGACTTCTCAAACAATTGCTGGTAAAACAATTGTCATTTTGGCCCAGTCCAAAGGTTTGGCCCAGTCCAAGGTTCTCTCAAGACGGGAAGGCAAGTTTCTCCGGAAAGGCAGCTCTGACTCCATTTCAAATGGCTCCACTATTGTCAATTTTGACACTACCATAATGAAGAAACTAAAAATACAATGTAGATGAATGGAAACTTAATTATAGTGCACCGCTTGGGTCTAAAATGAATAAGTCTATGGAGAGGTAATATCTAAGCACTGTATTTAAAAAAAGAAGAGTAAATACTTAAAAATTATTAAAAAATAAATATTAAAATTTTAAAAAAGAAAGATAACTATTTGGGAAGGGTAGAGGAGGGGAGGTGTAGGTATGTAAAAGAACTAAATCTTCGCTAACCAACCTATAACATCCAAGATTGATAAACCAAGAAGTAGCAGTATAAACATTATTTGGAAATATGGGGTAACTACAGAAAAAAATCAGCTAAAAAGTTAAGGGTGCCTGCCTCTGAGGAACAAGCCTGGAAGGAGGAAAAATGGGGCAGGACCTACTCATGTAACTATCAGCTTTCTGGAATTTTTATGTGCATGTACTAATTCATAAAATGCTAAACGTTTAAGACTTAAAATACATTAAAATAAAGGGGCAACTAGAAGGTCTCACGGTTCCATAGCATAATAGACTCTAGGCAGACAGGACTGTAAGGACGCTCTCTTGGGAGCTCAGCAGGCCCTCCAGCCTTGGAGGGGCTACCGAGGACTGAGAATGTGAGCCATGGGAGCTGGCAAGGAGCCAGGCCCCTGCCACTGGGAGCCCTGCAGGCTGGCGGTGGCCTGTCCGGAGCCAAGCCTCAACTGCTCCAGCCTGAGAGCTTTCTTTCCAGCAGTGAGGTGGTTGGCATGGCCCCCAGGATCTGATGAACCCCTGTGTTTGTTCCACAGCCCCAATTGGCTGGGGAGGCCAAAAGTCAAAGAAAAAGGAGTGTGATTATTTGGTCACAAAGTAACATTGATCAGATGCATTGTTTCCAGTGGGACAAATAACCAAACTGGGCTGGGCTGTTCACTCCAAAAGCCTGTGCCTGATCCCTTAAGCTTCTCTCCCAGCTTTGCTACCCCAACCCACCAGGCCAGTTCATGCCACATTTGGTCTGGGTGGGGGGTCGCCATCTGTCTTGGGGTGCCAGGAATGGTTTTTCCAAGGGAAGCCCAAAGATCTCTGCTTAGATTGGGAGCCTCCTTTCATTTGTGTTTAAGCTGGGGGCTTGGAACTGACCTGGTCCCAGAACCACTTTTTCCAGTTTCAAACACAGCTAGAGGGAGTCAGTCCCTCCTGTAGTCACCTCCAGTTCATCCACCAACTTGCATTGCCCCCTCTCGGCACCAGGCTGGCACTGGAGCCTCAGGGGAGGTGGCTCAGGATCCAGCCAGAAACAGCCATGGCCTTAATTACCCAGGCCCTATGTCCACTCTGTGACACACAGAGGGCCTGAAAACATGGACCAGGTGCTCTCACACACATTTGGATGCACTAAGAATTGACAAAACCTCTTTGGAGGACAATTTTAAATTTTAAATGCCCATCCCCATTGCCCAGCAGCTTTTTCTGTTTCTCTGAATGTACCCTACAGGTAGAGCCCCTTAGGTACATAAAGACATCATCAAAACATCCCAGCAAAGGCTGAAAACAGCCCCAGTGCCCATCAATGAATGATGTTGTATCTCTACCAGGAATACTCTGTGCGTGTTCTGCGGTCATTACAAAAAAACAAGGCTGACAGATAGCACTAAGGGACTAACTCCAGGATAAGCTGTTAAATAAACAGGATGAGGAAGTGTCTGTACAGGAAACCACCATTTGTGTAAAAAGGTAGGAGATATAAGTACAAATGAGCTTATGTGTGGATAGAACGTTCTGGAATGATACACAAGAAACAAGCAAGAGAACTAGAGGCTACAGACAGGGGTAGGAAGTTGAAATACTGTTCAGTGTGTATCCATTTAACACACAATGGTTTCGATTTTTTGCACATGCTTGAAAGCCTGTTTTAAAAACAATATTTTTTAAATCAACAAGGGCACAGAGAAGAGTTTGACAGAGGAGTGGTTGAGGGATTGGGGAGGTGACAGTGGCCCACCCAGCCTGGCAGTTTGAGAAAAAGGCAGGAGAATATGAAAGCGTTTAGTGGGCTTGGGAGCCTGGCTGAGTTCGGTAAGGCTGGGGCATAAAGGGTAGGGATGGAAATGAGGCCAGAGGCGAGATTGGGCCAGGTCATGATGACCTTGAATGCCAAGCCAAGGAGTCTGGGTTTCATCCAGTAGACAACAGAGAGTGGGCAGAAGTTGATAACCAGATCAGAAAGATGACTCATGGCAATGCAGGGGAGTGTTGTGGGAAGAGGGAGGTCTCACTGGAGTCAGGGAAGACGGATTTCGTCACAGGTGGGGTGAGTGACAGTGATGAGATCCCCAACTAAGATAGTAGACACAGAGATGGAGATGAGAGTACAGAATCAGAAGAAAACACTGAGGCCTTGGTGAAGCCTGAGGAAGAACAACTCTGAGGTCAGAGATGACTGGTAGAGCCATTAACCAAGAGAGACTACACCTGGAGGATGGGGGAAGGAAGAGAGAGAGGGAGCAAGAGAGAGTGGAGAGAAGGGAGAGGGGTGGAGGGATGGCAAGAGTGAGGAGAGAGGAAGAAAGGGAGGGAAAAGAGGTGAAGAGAGGAGGGAGTGACATGGCCTACGGCAAGTACTCAATTAAAAAGAAAGATTCATTATTATTATTTATTGATATTATAATTATTATTCCCACTTCAAGTCCAACTAGGAGGAGAAAAGATATGTCCCATTACTTTAAGCACCTGGCACTCTCCCTGCCTTTTCTCCTGCCCTCCGTTCTTTGGAGAAGCCAGAGACTTTATTATCCATATAATCTGACCTCCCATCTCTGGCCCCTAGCTCAGAAATCATGGCATTCCACCCTTGTCTTCCCTTTTGAGCCTTCTTCCCTTGGCAATGACTCTTTTATATGTATATACTGATAGATTGAATAGAAGATGGAGTGAGAGATTAACATAAAAGATGGATGGACAGATGAAAAGATGAATGTATGATGGACAGATGGATGAATGGGAAGAGAAGAGCATAGTAAGAGAATAGATAGATGGAAGGATAAATGATTGAATGGATGGAGTGATGAAAAGGTGAAAATGAGGATACACAGATGGATAGATGAGTGGATGGGTGAGTGGGTGGATGGAGGACAGGCTTATGAACTGATGAATGGACATATGGATGGATGAAAGCCCCAAGACAGCATTCTGCCAAAAAAGATGAGTTTATTCTCCCTTACTGTCGACGGCTTTGGGTGTTGCAAATTGAGCACTGCTGGCAGATAGCAGGAGGCCAAGCAACAGCTCGTTGGCCAGGAGATCCAGGGAAAGTTTCCCGATCACCTGCTCCGCACAGGGCCTGGTGCTGGACTTGCCCTGGGCATCCATTCAGATGCCTGAACCTCACAACAGAACCTGCTCCTGGTGCTCAGCCAGTGCTCACCAAGTGGATAAAGGAATAAATGAGCAAAGACTATTAACAGAACAAAAGATTGGGTTAGATGGTCTCTAGGATGTCTTCAAAGTCAGACATGCAATGAATGTTTCAAAGTCTTTGGCTGCCATAATAAGATACCATTTCAAACTCCTTAGGGTGGCTATTATAAAAAAGACAGAAAATAACAAGTGTTGACGAGGATGTGAAGAAATTGGAACACTTGTGCGCTATTGGTGGGAATGTAAAATGGTGCGCCCACTGTGGAAAGCAATATGGTGGTTCCTCAGAAAGTTAAACATAGAATTCCATATGACTCAGCAATTCCACTTCTGGGTGTATATACAAAAGAACTGAAAGCAGGGACTTGAACATACATTATTCACAGTAGCCTAAACATGGAAGCAGCCCAAGTGTCCATCAATGGATGAATGGACAAACAAAAGGGGTATGAACAGACAGTGAAATATTAGTCAGCCTTAAAAAGGAAGGACATTCTGGTACATGCTACAACATAGATGAACCTTGAGGACATTATACTAAGTGAAACAAGTCAGTCACAAAAGGACAAATGTTGTCTGATTCCACTTATATGAAGTACCTAGAATAGGCAAATTCATGGAGACAGAAAGTAAGTTAGAGGTTACCAGGGGCTCGGGGGAAGAAGGAATAGGGAGTTGTTGTTTAATGGGTACAGATTTTGTCTTTGGCTGGTAAATTTCCTGATAGATTCTGGAAGCCAGTCAGGAACCCTGCTCCAGGGAAGCCATCAGTCTGAGACAGCCCAGGCTCCAAGGCAGGAGGATGGACTCCGTCTTCCAAAGAACCTCGCAAGCCCCATGATTCTGGGAACCTATAGCTTCCACCACAGGTTCCAGACCACCACACAGAAAAGCTGCTGGTCCCTCGCTGAGACCTAACATTCCTAAGAACTGGCCATTTCTATATTTGTAGATTCTCATAGAGCCCTCTGTGGTCCCTGAAGCAAGACAGGGTCAGCCAGACAGCAGGAGGCAAGCCACCTGCCTCTACAACTGCAGGACACAGAGCTCTGCTGTCTTCCAGCGTATCACACAATCAGCCCCCTTGTCCATTATCTGGACATCAGACAGGGCATCAGCTCCATCGTAACACCATGGCCCTGATATGTCTACCCTCGATTGAGTCGACACTCTCAACAGAGGCAACTGACACAAGAAGCTCGCCAGTCATGGTGGATTGGGAAAGGGAGGAGATGCCCAGGGAGAGGGGAGAGATCAAGATCTTTTTCTCTCTTTTTAACTAGGATGCTGATGTACATATTGTCGATGGCAAATGTCTCTCCCATCTAAGCAGGATTCTGGAGTTCCATCTGTGTGGTCTCATCCCACCATCACAGTTATCCAGGTAGAGTTGGGATGATTATTTGCATTTTACAAATGGGGAGGCCAGGACTTGGAAGGATGAAGTTGTCTGTCCAAGTGCACCAGCTGTGACTTACATCTAGTCTTCCCACTCACCTGGATGTTAATAAGCCAAAAATGGCTAGAAAAAACACAAATGTGGCTTCCATTAGCTCTCTTTCCAACTGAAAATGTCCTTGGACCAAGTTTCAGCCTGG
The DNA here is from genome assembly GCF_057802395.1 of Ceratotherium simum simum. NCBI lineage: Eukaryota > Metazoa > Chordata > Mammalia > Perissodactyla > Rhinocerotidae > Ceratotherium > Ceratotherium simum. The sequence continues at coordinate 92,968,434 of NC_141904.1, forward strand.
AGGTGACTGCTGCACAGAGAGGCCTTCCTTCTCTTGAACAAACTACAGAGAAAAGCTACCTCTCAGTCCCCCCATGGGAACGAGGGGCTGATCAGCAGCAGTCAGATCTGGCCCCAGAGCCTCAGGACTGTCCCCAAGTGGAAGCCTTCCAGGGCTGGAACTGGCCTGACCCTCCTAGGACATGAGTATTCCCAAGATTGGCTGCAGAAGCTGCCGTAGGGGACCCAGGAAGGGGGAGAGTGCTGCTCTGGAGTCAGGCCTCCCTGGGCTCCCATCCTGCTACCCCTGCTGTTCACCCATGGCCAGCCCTCTCTGAGCCATTTTCCCCTCTGCTGGATGAGAAATAACAATATCCCATCTAATCCTTAAAGCAACTCTGCTTTAAGGATTATGGGGTAGATCAAATAAGGCAATGTAGGTGAAATGCCTTGCAATTTGTTGGCGGCAGGGAGTTTAAATTTTAGGGAATCTAATTATATAAAACACCATGTTAACATATTTTAAAAATCATATGATGGGCCGGCTCCGTGGCTTAGCGGTTAAGTGCGCGCGCTCTGATGCTGGCGGCCCGGGTTCGGATCCTGGGCGCGCCCCGAGGCACCACTTCTCCGTCCAACGCGAGGCCGAGTCCCACGTACAGCAACTAGAAGGATGTGAACCTATGACATACAACTATCTACTGGGGCTTTGGGGGGAAAAAAGTGAATAAATAATAAAAAAAAAATCTTTAAAAATCATATGATCATCCCAACAGATGGCAAAAATAAATTTTGAGAAATTCAGCATACATGCTCAATTTTTAAAACTCGTAATAAAATAGGAAAACTCCATGGGCTGGCCCCGTGGCTTAGCGGTTAGGTGCGTGCACTCCACTGCTGGCGGCCCGGGTTCGGATCCCGGGCGTGCACCGACGCACCACTTCTCTGGCCATGCTGAGGCCGTGTCCCACATACAGCGACTGGAAGGATGTGCAGCTATGACATACACCTATCTACTGGGGCTTTGGGGGCAAAAAATAAATAAATAAAATTATTTTTAAAAAAATAGGTAAACTCCTTTAACACGGTTTTTAAAAATATCTGGAGAACTTCCACTTCTAGCCATGTAGGAGTAACTGGACTTGCCTTGCCCCCCCCACTATAAATGCCTAGAAAAGTGGATAAATTACATGAAACAACTGTTTTCAAACACTGGACAACAGGCACAGTCTCCAGACTGTGACCCTTGAAGAAGAGAAACAAATGAGATGAGCCTTATGACCACCCCAGCCAGCTGCCTGCAGGTGGTGGGAACCCCAGCAGAGCACAGCAAGGAGCCTGGCTCCAGGAGGACTCAGGGAGCTGGGACTTGCAGGACAGAGTAGAAGAGGAGGGAGCAATGCAGAGATAGAGGTGAAGAATTCTGCACAGGGACCCACTTGGCTCTGTTGGTGAATGCCAATCTGGGGGACATGGGGGAGTGGCACGTGGGATTAGGAGACCAGCCAGAGAGGAAAGGCCACAACGAACACCTGGGGTGCTCCGTAGAGGCTCCAGAAGGGTCGTGCCCTTGAAGTGAGGCTAGGCCAGCCCTAGAGGAAAGGCCACTCTCTACTCTCTTTATCAGGGATTCAAATGAGCCTTGAGAGGGCCAAGCTGATTCACAAGAAATGTGATGTTGGCCAGAACAAGTCCAGCCTTCTGTAAAGGAAGACTCATTCACAGTGGTTGTTCAAAAGTAACCAGACATCCAAAGGCACAGGGAAGTGTGATCCACAAACCAGGAGAAAAATCAGTCATGGAAAAAAGGCTCCAGAACGTCAGCCTGGAGTCTGATGGAATCAGCAGACAGGGGCTTCAGAACAGCTGTTGTAAAAATGCTCAATATGCTCAAGAATTTATGAAAAACATAAACATAATGAAGAGAGATATGGAAGATATAAAAAAGAACAAGATGGAACTTCCGGAGGTGAAAAATACAATACCAGAAGTGAAAAATTCATTGGATGAGATTAACAGCATGTTACACACTGTAAAGGGAAAGATCAATGAACTTGAAAACATTGCAATACAAACTATCTAAACTAAAGAACTGAGAGAAAAAAATGCTGGAAGTAAAATGAACAGAACTGAAAATGTCATCTGTGGGCAAGTATTAAGCAGTTTGTGTGTAATTAGGGTACCAGGAGGGGAAGATGAAAAGTATTTGATGACAATGTTCTAAATTTGATGGAAATCATAAACCCACAGATCCAAGAAGCTCAATGACCCCAGCATGGTAAACTGGAAGCGGCACTGTCAGAGTGCCCATCCAGGAAGGATATGCAGAGAAGCTGTAGGGGCACAGGCTTCAGAAAGCCCTCAGCTGACAGCTCCTTCAGGATTTGCCTCATCTTGCAGAGAGTCACATATCTCCAGATCACACCTTCGCAGGGCAGCCTGTGTTAGGTGACAGGGCAGGCACAGCCATTTCAGCTCAATGCAGGAGACTGTGATGGATAGTTCTTCTCCAGAGTCCCCCACCAGGGTGGGTGGAGTTCATCAAACCTGCCCCAAAGTTCCCTTTCACTGCCAAATCCTGCCTTCGCCTCCTTCCTTTCACAAGTGTTGGTGCTTAATCAACATCTGCACCCCAAACTCCACCCCACCATCTGCTTCCAGGGGACCCAACCTGCAACCCCTGGGAGTGAAAACAAAAAGACAACCACTGAAGGTGCATCATAAGCAAATGGCAGAAAATGAAGGACAAATAGGAACAAAGAGAAAAACGGCCACAGTCATCTCACCCAAAACCATGCAAGCCAGTAGATAAGGAAACAACATCTGTAAAGTGCTGGAAGAAAAACCTGTGAACCTACAAATCTATATCCAGGAAAAAAAAAGTGGAGACAAAATGAAGACTTTCAGACAAGTGGAAGCTGAGAGCTTTGGTCACCAGCAGACCTACAGTGCAAGAAACGTGGAAGGGAGTTCTTCAAGCCAAAGGTAAATAATAGCAGATAAAAAGCTTGGAGCCACACAAAAGAATGAAGAGTTCTGGAAATGGAAAATGTGTCAGTAAATCAGAAAATTTTTCTAATTTTCGAATTTTTTAAAAAGACAATTGACTGATTAATAAAGCTAAGGGGCCAGCCCGGTGGCATAGTGGTTAAGTCCAGCGCACTCTACTTTGGCGGCCTAGGTTCTCAGGTTCAGATCCCAGGTGTGGATGTACACCATTTGTCAGCCACGCTGAGGTTGCAACCCACATACAAAATAGAGGAAGATTGGCACAGATGTTAGCTCAGGGTAATCTTCCTCAGCAAAAAATATATATATATATTTTTTTTTTTTTACTTCATATATATATATATATATATATGAAGTAAAACTGATAACTATGTATTGTGGGATTTATGACATATATAGAAATAAATTGTATGAAAACAACAGAGCAAAGGATAGGAGGTGAGAAATGAAGTATATGCTGTCAGGAGGGTTTCACATTATATGTGAAAAGGTATAATATTATTCAAAAGTAGAATGTGAGGAGAATGATGTCAGCATCACAGTGGAGTGAGCTCTTCCCTTAGACTCTCCCCACTAAGACAAAATGAAAAAAAATTCATAAACCGACAAAAGACATGCACACAACACAATAGATGTCTGAGAGACCCACGCAGCCATATGTCTGAAGGTGGAGGTGCTGGACCCCTGGGAGGAAGTGGAGGGAGGTAAGGGGATCTCCTCTCCCTCCCCAGCAGTCATCTAGGGTGTGGGACTGCGTGTGGCTCTGCAAGGAGAGGGGGCAGGGGCAAGTCTCCTCGGGAATGCCTTCACTCTCTGAGTTGCCTCCCAGCCATGGGAAAGCCCCACACAGAGGAGGCCAAGCTATTCCAGGGGTGTTTTTATCAAGCCAGCACCCCAGGAGGGCAGATAGCAAGGGCAGAGGGAGAATGCCCTGAGGATCATGCACGCAAAAGGAAGCACCCCTCCCCCTGCCTGGTGCATGAGCTCGGCTGGTTGGCCAGAGCAAAGGACTCCTGCCAGAGCACATGCGCATACATTCGTAAAGCAGCAGCGGTGAGTGGGCAATCACAGAAGCACCTGTGAGCATAGATTCCAAAAGACAGGCACAGACACCAGGGATTGCGGTGGGCTCAGAAAGCACAGCTCTTGCCCCCACCTCAGTGGCAGAAGGTGAAATATGCGACCAGATACTTCCACTATGTGAAGACACAAATCCACCCCATCAAATAGTATGAAAAGGTATATTAATACTCCATACCAGAAGGAAAATGACAAGCACCCAGAAGTCAATCCTGAAGGCACAGAAATTTACAATATAAATGACAGAGAATGCAAAATAGCTATCATAAAAAAACTCAATGAGTTACAAGAAAATTTGGAAAGGCAGTTCGATGATATCAGGAACAAAATTAATGAACAGAGGGAATTCTTCACAAAAGAGATTGAAACTATAAAGAAAAAACAATCAGAAATGTTGGAGATGAAAAACACAATGAATGAGATAAAGAAAAATCTGGAGTCCCTGAATAACAGAGCTGATATTATGGAGGACAAAATTAACAACTTGGAGTACCGAAACATAGAAATGCTTCAGATGGAGGAGGAGAGAGAACTAAGACTAAAAAGAAATGAAGAAATTCTCCGAGAAATATCTGACTCAATTAGGAAAGGCAACATAAGGATTATAGGTATTCCAGATGGAGAAGGAAGGGAGAATGGAGCAGAAAGCTTGTTCAAAGAAATAATAGCTGAGAACTTCCCAAACCTGGGCGAGGAGCTGGAAATACAAGTAAAAGAAGCTAACAGAACTCCTAATTCTATCAATGTAAAAAGACCTTCTCCAAGGCATATATTAATAAAACTGGCAAAAGTCAATGACAAAGAAAAAATATTAAGGGCAGCAAGGCAGAAGAAAATAATGTACAAGGAACTCCTATCAGATTTTCAGCAGGTTTCTCAGCAGAAACTTTACAGGCTAGGGGAGAGTGGAATGATATATTCAAAATTCTGAAAGACAAAATTTTCAGCCAAGAATACTCTCTCCAGCAAAATTATCCTTCAGATATGAGGGAGAAATAAAAATTTTCCCAGATAAACAAAAGCTGAGGGAGTTCATCACCACAAGACTCACCTACAAGAAATGATTAAGAAGGCACTCATACCTGGAAAAAAAAAAAACGTTTCCAAAGCATTGAGCAAGGAGATAAACAGGCAGACAAAAGAAGAAAATTGCAGCTCTCTATCAGGACAGGCTAGCAAACACTTAATTATAACTTTAAAAATAAAGGGAAGGAAAATATCAAAAATAACTATAATCTTGTCATTTTAACCACAAACTCAGAACACAAAGGGAATAAGTTGGGATAACAATAACTTAGAAGGGGAAGAGGAAAGGGATGGAGCCTGCTTAGACTAAGGAAATAAAAGGCTATCAGAAAATGGACTATCTCATCTACGAGATTTTTTATACAAGCCTCATGGTAACCACTAAACAAACAATCAGAAAAGAGACACAAATGATAAATGATGAGAAAAACCATCATAGAGAACTACCAAACTAAATTGGCAGCCAAAAATACATGGGGTGAGAAACAAGAGAAATACAGAACAACCAGAAAAACAGTAATAAAATGGCAGGATTAAGACCTCATATATCAATAATCATTCTAAATGTAAAAGGATTGAATTCTCCAATAAAAAGATACAGAGTGGCTGGATGGATTAAAAAACAAGACCCAACATTATGCTGCATCCAGGAGACCTATCTCAGCTCTAAAGACGAACATAGGCTCAGAGTGAAGGGATGGAAGATGATACTCCAAGCTACACGGCAACAAACATGGCAAACAAAAGAAAGCAGGTGTTGCCATACTTATATCAGACAAAGCAGACTTCAAGATAAAAAAATGCAATGAGAGACAAATAGGAGCAGTATATAATGATGAAAAGGACACTCTACCAAGAGGACATAACACTTATAAATATATATGCACCCAAAACAGGAGCACCAAAGTACATAAAGCAACTACTAACAAACCTAAAAGGAGATATTAACAGCAACATAATAATAGTAGGAGACCTAACACCCCACTTACATCAATGAATAGATCATCTAGACAGAAAGTCAACAAGGAAACAGTAGAATTAAATGAAAAACTAGACCAGATGGACTTAATAGATATATATAACAATCCATCCAAAAACAGCAGATGACACATTCTTCTCAAGTGCACATGGAACATTCTCAAAGATAAACCATATGTTGGAAAACAAGGCAAGCCTCATTAAATTTAAGAAGATTGAAATCACTTCAAGCATCTTTTCCAACCATAATGGTATGAAACTAGAAATCAACTACAAGAAAAAATCTGGGAAAGTACAAATATGTGGAGACTAAACAACATGCCACTCAACAACAAATGGATCATTGAGGAAATTAAAGGATAAATCAAAAAATATCTGGAGACAAATGATAATGAAAATACACCATACCAACTTGTATGGGATGCAGCAAAAGCAGTCCTAAGATGGAAATTCATAGCAATACAGGCCCACCTTAAAAAACAAGAAAAATCTCAAACAAGCAATCTTAAACTACACCTAACAGAACTAGAAAAAGAAGAACAAACACAGCCCAAAGTCAGCAGAAGGAGGGAAATAATAAAAATTAGACCAGAAATAAATGAAATTCAAACAAACAAAACAAAGCAGTAGGAAGGATCAATGAAACTAAGAGCTGGTTCTTTGAGAAGATAAACAAAACTGACAAACCCTTAGCCAGACTCACCAAGAAAAAAAGAGAGAAGGCTTAAACAAATAAAATTAGAAATGAAAGAGGAGAAATTACAATGGATACCACAGAAATACAAAAGATTATAAGAGAATACTCTGAAAAACTATATACCAACAAATTGGACAATCTGGAAGAAATGGATAAATTCTTAGAGTCATACAACCTCCCAAAACTGAATCAAGAAGAAATAGAGCATCTGAATAGACAAATCACAAGTAAAGACATTGAAACAGTAATCAAAAACCTCCCCCAAAATAAAAGTCCAGGACCAGATGGCTTCCCTGGAGAATTCTACCAAACATTCAAAGAAGATTTAATTCGTATCCTTCTCAAACTATTCCAAAAAATTGAAGAAGACAGAACACTTCTTAACACATTTTACAAGGCCAACGTCACCCTGATCCCAAAGCCAGACAAGAACAACACAAAGAAGGAAAATTACAGGCCAGTATCACTGATGAACATAGATGCAAAAATCCTCAACAAAATATTGGCAAACTGTATACAGTAATACATTAAAAAGATCATACACCACAATCAAGTGGGATTTATACCAGGGATGCAGGGATGGTTCAACACCCACAAGTCAATCAATGTGATACACCACATTAATAAAATGAGGAATAAAAGCCACATGATCATTTTAATACATGCAAAGAAAGCATTTGACAAGATCCAACATCCATTTATGATAAAAACTCTCAATAAAATGAGTATAGAAGGAAAGTACCTCAACATAATAAAGACCATCATAGAATAATATGACATATAATAATATGACAAGCACACAGCCAACATCACACTCAATGGGGAAAAACTGTAAGCCATCCCTCTGAGAACAGGAACAAGACAAGGGTGCCCACTCTCACCACTCTTATTCAACATAGTACTGGAGGTTTTGGCCAGAGCAATTAGGCAAGAAAAAGAAATAAATGGTATCCAAATTGGCAATGAAGAAATGAAACTCTCACTGTTTACAGGCAACATGATTTTATATATAGAAAACCCTAAAGAATCCACCAGAAAACTATTAGAAATAATCAACAACTACAGCAAAGTTGCAGGGTATAAAATCAACTTACAAAAATCAGTGGCATTTCTATACTCTAATACTAAATTAACAGAAAGAGAACTCAAGACTACAATCCCATTTACAATCACAACAAAAAGAATAAAATAACTAGGAAAAAATTTAACCAAAGAGATGAGAAACCTATACAATGAAAACTATAAGACATTATTGAAAGAAATCCTTGATGACACAAAGAAATGGAAAGAGGGGGCCAGCCCAGTGGTGTAGTGGTTAAGTTCACACATTCCATTTCGGTGGCCCAGGGTTCGCTGGTTCGGATCCTGGGCACGACCTACTCACCACTCAACAAGCCATGATAAGGTAGCATCCCACATAGAAGAAATAGAAGTATCTACAACTAGGATATACAACTATGTGCTGGGGCTTTGGGGAGAAAAAAAAGAAGATTGGAAATGGATGTTAGCTCAGGGCCAATCTTCCTCAAAACAAAAAGAAAGAAATGTAAAGATATTCCATGCACAGAGATTGTGAGAATAAATATAGTTAAAATATCCATACTACCTAAAGCAATCCACAGATTCAAGGCAATCCCAATCAGAATCCCAATGACATTCTTCACGGAAATAGAACAAAGATCCCTAAAATTCGTATGGGGCAGCAAAAGACCCCGAATACCTAAAGCAATTCTGAGAAAAAAGAATAAAGCTGGACGCATCAAAATCCTTAACTTGAAAATATACTACAAAGCTATAGTAATCAAAACAGCATGGTACTGGTACAAAAACAGACACACAGATCAACAGAACAGAATTGAAAGCCCAGAAATAAAACCACACATCTATGGACAGCTAATCTTCGACAAAGGAGCCAAGAATATACAATGGATAAAGGAGAGTCTCTTCAATAAATGGTGTTGGGAAAACTGGACAGCCACACGCAAAAGAATGAAAGTAGACCACTATCTTTCGCCATACACAAAAATTAACTCAAAATGGATTAAAGACTTGAAGGTAAGACGTGAAACCATAAAACTCCTAGAAGAAAATATAGGCAGTACACTGTTTGACATCAGTCTTAGAAGGATCTTTTTGAATACCATGTCTACTTGGGCAAGGGAAACAAAAGAAAAAATAAACAAACAGGACTTCATCAAACAAAAGAGCTTCTGCAAGGCAAAGGAAACCAAGAACAAAATGAAAAGACAACCCACCAACTGGGAGAAAATATTTGCAAATCATATATTGGACAAGCGGTTAATCTCCAAAATATATAAAGAACTCATATAACTCAACAGCAAAAAAAACTAACAACCTGATGAAAAAATGGGCAGAGGATCTGAACAGACACTTTTCCAAAGAAGATATACAGATGGCAAACAGGCACATGAAAAGATGTTCAACATCACTAATCATCAGGGAAATGCAAATCAAAACTACATTGAGATATCACCTTACACCCATTAGAATGGCTATAATCACCAAGACAAAAAATAACAAATGTTGGAGAGGATGTGGCAAAAAGGGAACCCTCATTCACTGCTGGTGGGAATGCAAACTGGTGCGGCCACTATAGGAGACAGTATGGAGATTTCTCAAAACATTAAAAATAGAAATACAACCCAGCTATCTCACTACTGGGTATTTTTCCAAAGAACTTGAAATCAACAATTCAAAGAGACTTACCCCTGTGTTCATTGCAGCATTATTCACCATAGCCAAGACGTGGAAGCAACCCAAGTGCCCATTGACTGATGAATGGATAAAGAAGATGTAGTACATATATACAATGAAATACTACTCAGCCATAAAAAAGACAAAATTGTCCCATTAGCAAGGACATGGATGGACCTTGAGGGTATTATGTTAAGCGAAATAAGCCAGACAGAGAAAGACAAACACCATATGTTTTCACTCACATGTGAAAGATAAACTAACACATGGACAAAGAGAACTGATTAGTGGCTACCAGAGGGGAAGGGAGTTGGGGGTGGGCATAAGGGGTAAAAGGGCGCATCTATATGATGACTGACAAATAATAATGCACAACTGAAATTTCACAATGTTATAAACTATTCTGACCTAATTTAAAAGAAAAGTAGAATGTGATAAGTTAAAGGTGCATATTGTAAAGCCTAGAGCAACTGCAACAAAATTAATAAAATAGAAAAGTATAGCTTATAAGTCAATAGTGAGGGTTAAAGGAAATACTAAAAAATAACTAATACAAAGAAGACAGGAAAAGAAGAAAAAGGCACCAAGAACAGAGGGGACAGATCGAAAACAAAGAGCAAGATGGTAGATGTTATCACAAAGACATGGATACCTACATTAAATATAAATAATCTACACACAAATAACAATTCAGAGATTATGAGATTGGATGAAAAAATGCACTATGTGCTTTCTTTTTAACTATGTGCTATCTACCAAAAACTCACTTTAAATATAAAAACACAAGTAAACTATAAAAGTATAGAAGACAGATATATCATGCAAGCACTAATCAATTTTTCAAAAAGCTGGAATGCCTATATTGTTATCAAAGTAGACTTCAGGATAAATATTACCAGGGATAAAGAGAGTCATTTCATAATGATGCAGGTGTCAATTTCACAATGATACAGGTGTCAATTTATCAAGAAGACATAATAATCCCAAATGTGTATTACCTAGTTACAACCTTCAAAATACATAAAACAAAAGTTGATAGAATTGAAAGAAGAAACAGACAAATCCATAATTATAGTGGGATGATTCCCATGTTCCTTTCTCAATAAGAATATAGAAGACTCGAACACTATCAACCAACTTAACCCTCTAATACCTAATAACAACAGAATATTCATCCCTTTCAAGCACACATGGAACATTCACCAAGACAGACCATATGCTGAGTCACAAAACAAGTTTCTGTATATTTTAAAAGTTAAAAGCATGCAGAGTATATTCTCTGGCTGAAGCATAGCTAAAAAATTAAATTAGAAATCAATAACAGTTAGATATTTTTAAAATCCCCCAACATTTGGAAATCAAACAAACACATTTAATTATCCAAGAGTCAAAGAAGAAATCATAGGGGAAATTAGAAAATATTTTGAAGTCAGTGAAAATTAAAACATGACATATCAATGTATAAGATGCAGTTAAATCAGTGTTTATAATGAAATAGAAAAAAAGATCAGAAATTAGTGAAACTAATAAATTTAGAAAGATCACAAGATATCAAGTCTACCTACAAAAAATATTTTTATAGACTAGAAATGACCAACTGGAAAGTGTAATTTAAAAATTATACCCCTCAGGTGGCATCAGAAAACACAAAATAATGAGATCAATTTAACAAAATATGAGCAAGACCTATTTGCTGAAAACTGCAAAGTATTGCTGGGAGTAACTTTAAAAGGCCTAAATAAACGGAGAGATACGCCATGTTCAGGGATCGGAAGACTTGATATTGTAAAATAATAGTTCTGTCAAATTGGTTTATAAATTCAATGCAATTTCAGTGAAAAATCCAACAGGTTGTTTGTAGAAATGGACAAGCTAATGCTAAAATTTATATGAAAATGCAAAGAACCTAGTATAGCCTAAATATTTTTGAAAAAGAAGAACAAAGCATGGAGGACACACTACCTGATTTCAAGACTTACTATAAAGCTCTAGTAATCAAAACAGTGTGGTACTGGGCATAAGCGTAGACATAGAGATCAATGGAACAAAATAGACGGCCCAAAAACTGTCCCGGGCATGTATGGTCAGTTGATTTTTTACAAAGTTTCCAAGGTAATTCAATATTGGAAAGGATAGCCTTTCCAACATTTGCTTCTGGAGTAATTGGATGTCTGTATGGAAAAAACGTGAACCTTGACCTTTCACCTCTCCCTATATACCAAAAAACTCAAAAGTGGATCATATACATAAACACAAAAGGTAAAACTATAAAACTTCTAGAAGAAACATGAGAGAATACTTCTGTGATATTAGGCTAAGACTTCTTAAAACAGGATATAAAATGTGCTAATCTTAAAAGAAACACTGATAAATTGGACTACATCAAAATGTAAAACTTCTGCTCTTCAAAAGATACTATAAAGAAAATGAAAACATAAGATACAGATTGGAAGAAAATATTCCTCATACATGTAGTATCCGAAAAAGGACTTGTGTCCAGAATACATAAAGAACTTTTACAACTCAATAATAAGAATACAAGCAGTCTAGTAAAAATGGGCAAAAGATGTGAACAAACACTATACCACACAAGTTATATGGATGGCAATAAACACATGAACAGATGCTCAACATCATCAGCCGTTAGGGAAATGCAAATTAAAACTACAATGAGATACTACTTCACATCTATTAGAATGGTCGGTGAGGACACGGAGCAACTAGAACACTCATTCACTGATGGTGGGAATGTAAAATGGTATAAACACTTTGGAAAACAGTTTAGCAGTTTCTCAAAACATTAAATGTATACCTACCACATGACCCAGTCATTCTACTCCTAGGTAATTATCGAAGAGAAATGACATCATATGTCCATATAGACTTTGAATCTATGAATGTCAATAGCAGCTTTATTTGTAATACCAAAAATTGGAAACAACAGATATTCAACAACATATGAATGGATAAGCAGAGTGGTATTTCCGTACAATAGATTACTACTGTGATGGTTAATTTTATGTGTCGACTTGACTGGGCTAGGGGATGCCCAGATAGCTGGTAAAACTAGTTCCGGGTGTGTCTGTGAGGGTGTTTCCAGAAGAGATTAGCACGTGGACTGAGTAGAGAAGATCATCCTCCTCAATGTGGGTGGGCATCGTCTAATCCTTTGAGGTCCCCAATAGAACAAAAAGGCAGAGAAAGGGCAAATTTGCTCTGTACTTGAGCTGGGACATTCATCTTCTCCTGCCCTTGGACATCGGAGCTCCTAGTTCTTGGGCCTTTGGACTAGGACTGAATTACAGCACCGGCTTTCCTGGGCCTCCAGCTTGCAGACGGCAGATTGTGGACCTTTTCAGCCTCCATAATCATGCAAGCTAATTCCTCATAATAAATCTCTTTCTTATATATCTATATCTATATCTATCCTATTGGTTCTGTTTCTCTGCAGAACCCTGACTAATACAACTATTCAGCAATAAAAATGAATAAGCTCTATCGATATATGCAACAACATGGATGCACCTCAAAATAATCATGCTGAGTGAAAGAAGCCAGACCAAAACAGTATATACTGAGTATCTATGGTGACAGAAAGAAGACCATTGGTTGCCTCAGGATGAATGGGGTAGGGGTGGGAGTGAGGAATTACAAAGGGACACAAGCAAACTTTGGGGGTGATATGTTCATTATCCTGATTGCAGTGATTAATCCACACATATATACGTATGTCAAAACTTTAAATATGTTCATTTTTGTATGTCAATTATACTTTATTAAAGCTGTTTTTAAAATCACAAAGGTAGGTACTATCACAGTGGTACTGTCAACCCACTAGAATGGATAAAATTAGAAAGACTGATAATGTTAAGTGTTGATGAAGATATAGAGCAAGTGGAATGCTCATACTTCACTGGTGGAAGTTAAAAATGGTACAACTTTGGAAAACAGTCTGGCAGTTTCTTATAAAGTTAAGTATAGGACCCAGAAATAGCATTCCCAAGTGTTTACCCAAGAGAAATGAAACCTATGTCCACAAAAAGACAAAAGATGTGTACACAATTGTTTATAGCCAGCTTTATTCATAACAGCCCAAAATCAAAAGCAATCCAAATGTCCATCAAGAGGTGAATGGACAAAATATTGCAGCATATCCATTTCATGGAATACTACTCAGTAACAAAAAAGGAAAAACTACTCATATATGAATGACATAGTTGAATCTTTAAAACATCATCCTGGGGCCGGCCCTGTGGCTTGGTGGTTAAGTGCGCACGCTGCGATGCTGGTGGCCCGGGTTCGGATCCCAGGTGCACATCGAGGCACCACTTCTCTGTTCATCCTGAGGCCGAGTCCCACATACAGCAACTAGAAGGATGTGCAGCTACGACACACAGCTATCCACTGGGGCTTTGGGGGGAAAAATAAAATAAATAAAATCTTTAAAAAAAAAAAAAAAAAAAAAAAACATCATCCTGCATGAAAGAAACCAAAAACACAAGAGTACATTCTATATGATTCCATTCATAGGATATTCTAGAACAGGCAAAATTAACCTATAGTGACCAAAAGCTGATCAATGGTTGCCTGAGGCCTGGGAGAGGAAGTGTGAGAATTGGCCTTCATAGGATGTTAAGGGAATTTTCAGGGTGATGGAAATGCTCTATATCTGTATAGATATAGATATATCTGTATATTATGCTCCAACACCATGAAGTGGCACATCTGTCAAAACTCCTTAAACTATATACTTTAAATGGGTGCATTCTATTTTATGTACATTATACCTCAACAATTTGATCTAAGAGAGAGACTTAGAGATAGCAGCCAATTCACAGTGCATGGACTGATTTGGATCTCACTTTCAAACTAAGGAAAAATTATAAGATAATTGGGGAAATGTAAACACTAGATATTTAACAAGACTAAGGAATTATTATTATTGTTATTATGAACTTTGTGTACAATGATTTGTGGTTGTTTTTTAAGATTTTCTATCTTATAGGGATATATACTGAAGTATTTTCAGATTAAATGGTAGAATGTCTAATATTTGCTTCAGAACAATCTGCAAGTGGGGACTGGAGGAGGATGTAGGTTGAAACAAGATTGGCCACAGATGATAACTTTTGGAGATGGATGATGAATACATGGTGATCCATTGTATAGTCTCTCTACTTTTGTGTATATTTGAAATTTGCTATAAACTAAAAAGAGCATGAAGTATAATCTCCACATTATATTGAGCAACTTTCCTCTCGTCATAAGCATTCTCTGTGGCTGCATAGATCATCCATGAATATGCTGTGGATTGTTGGACATTCAGCCATATGTGGAGATGTGTAGGGCAGGGTGGTTGGGGATGTGGAAGTTCTTAGGCAAAGGACTTAACCTCTCTGTGCCCCGGCCTCCTCATCTGGGAAGTAATGGCCATCTCCTAGCATTACTGTGAAGACTCAAAGAGTCCTACACCAAAAGCACCTAGATCAGCACCTGGTATGGGTAAGCACAAAGTGAATCTTGGTGTGCTATCACCATCATCACCATCATCATCACCATCATCACTGTCATCACTATCACCATTATCATCATCACTATCATCACCATCATCATCATCATCAACATTACCATCATCATCGTCATCATCACCACCACTACCATCACCATCTTTATCGTCACCATCATCATCACCATCATCACTGTCATCGCTATTACCATCATCATCATAATCATCATCATCACCATCATTATCATCACCATCATCACTATCACCATCATCGCCATCACCATCATCATCATCATCACCACCATCATCATCATCACCATCATCACCATCATCACTATCACCATCATCATCATCACCATCATCACTATCACCATCACCATCATAATCATCATCATCATCACCATCATCACCATCATCATCACCACCATCATCACCATCATCACTATCACCATCATCATCATCACCATTATCACTATCACCATCACCATTATAATCATCATCATCACCATCATCATCACCATCATCACTATCACCATCATCATCGTTATCACCACCATCATCATCATCACCTTCATCATCACCTTCATCACCATCATCACTATCACCACACCATCATTGGCCATTATCATCATCATCATCAGTATCACCACCATCATCACCATCATCACTATCACCATCACCATAATCATCATCGTCATCATCACTGTCATTCTCATTGTGGTTGTTGTTATTGTTATTGTTAGGTAGTTTCTGGCTTCTTCTACTTGTAAGTAACACCACAACAAACTTCTTTGTGTATAAATCTTTGTCTCCAACTCTGAGACTTTCTTAGTCTGACAGTCTAAAAGTTGAGTTTCTGAATTAAATGGCAGGTGATGTCCTCCGGACCCAGCAACCCCAGCCAGGGGAGGAAAGGCTCTTGGTGGCACTTATAGGTGGCACCTATAAGTCAGAATTCTATGTCCAATCAGAATCTAAGAAGACTACAGTCTCCAGGAGCAAATTCCCCATAGAAAAAGGGGCTATGGCCACTGGGAGAGAAAGGGCTGGTCTAGGATAGGAGCTCAGGCACCCACAGCAGGCAGGAGCAGGTTTTAGACCTAGAGTTCTGCTGCCAGGACCAGCTACAGTCACAGCTGCTGCTGTAGGGCCAGGCTGCCATCCAACCAGCCCCCTGCTAGGGTCACTGCCGACCCTAAACCAGACGGTGATGATAGAAGTGACAGGCCCAGGAGACATTTAGGCCCAGGCCAGAGTCACAGTTGCCCCAGGGGCTGAGCAGAGAAGGTAAATGATGCAATCTAGTAGTGTCCATGGCTAGTGTTTATGCAGCTGCTATCATGTTACACTTACGGCACACGTTGTTTAGTTTGGTCTTCAGAACACTATAAGGCAGATTCTAACAGTCCAAATCTACAGATGAGGAAATAGAAGCACAGAGAGATTACATCTCTTGGCCAAGATGCACAGCTAGTCAGTAGTGGAGCCAGGATTCAACCCCTGGAACTCAGACTCCAGAGCCCTGACCTGGCACACTGCACCACGCCATATGTGCCCACTGTAAATCATACCTAGGTCCATCCCCAGCAGACCCATTTCTAGAATTCTGCCCCAAAGATGGGGTCACCCAAGGGAAACATTCCAATTTTTAAGTGTTGACAACTAATTCTTACACATGTAACACTACTCAGGCCAAATGAGTGGTCCTCTTGCCACATTTGGGCTGCAGAACACCAGTTTTCAGCCCCCGGAAAGGACAGAGTGAGGGGGAGGAAGGAGTTGAAGGCTCCTTCCCAGAGAGGGAGAATGCAAGGGAAGGAGCAGGCTGGCAGGGATAGGGTCATCCAGCGCCACACAGGCCATGTTTGTTTGCACTGCTGTACCCTGAAGGAATGTAGAAATGAATTATTGCAATAGGCTCTCCCCTGCTGCAGAGTCAGGGAGCAGGGAGCACAAACACCAGAAAAAAGTCTGCACACAGCCCAGGCTCTCTGAACTCTGCCTGGAGCAGAGGAACGAGGCTCTTGCTGTAGCTAGGAGTTTGATCTTTGAGGAAAAGAACATTTGAGGGGAAGAGGCCACCTCCTGGTGATCCTCTTTGAGAAGCAGCCTACCAAAATCATCGCCTGCTGCAGTTGCCAGGGCCAGATGCCGAGACGAGGGGGCAGGTGGCCCTTTGCGTGAGGGCTTTTCCCTGTAATTTTTCTTCTTTGTATTGTCCTTGTCTGGCTTTGGTATCAGAGTGATGTTGGCCTTGTAGAATGTGTTAGGACGTGTTCCACATTCCTCTATTTTTTGGAATAGTTTGAGAAGGGTAAGTATTAAATCTTCTTTGAATATTCGGTAAAATTCTCCAGAGAAGTGCATAATGGCTTTTCCCTTCAACAATACAAACCGCACCAAGGGGCCAGGCCACACCTGCTGATAAACTGCCATGTCTAGCCCCCTCCACAGTGCCAGTGTACCCTCCTCCTCTCCGAGATTCACGAGCTCCAGCCCCTGTGCGGACACACGATGGCAGACGTGGAGCCACAAGGCCTCTGGGATCAATAAGAAGGCGAAGAAAAGCCGCCACTAACTTGTCTGCACTGGCCAGCCAGGGGGCAGGTGAGGCGCAGCCCACAGGCATCTCAGTGGACGGCAACTCGGGCCTTCCAGCTGCTGCTCAGGACAAAAGTCTCAGAGTCGTCCTGACGTTCTCTTTCCCCTAGTCACCACTTCCCATCTGTCAGGACATGGTTAGGTCCAGAAGCTGCCCTCAGACGGAGGTGGACAAGCAGGAAGCTCGTTAGGAACCCACATCTGCAGAAGGGCTGTGGGACAAGCAGAAGGGGCAGAGGGAGAAGTCAGCTGGGATGTGGGCTGGCAATTGACTGATCCCACAGGGGCTCTGGATGATATACGGCCGTCAGTCTTGTGCAGGTCCCTGGCCGAGGCCAATCCTGACGACGGGAGGAGATGTGCCAATAGCCAGGGCCACAAATCCTTCCTTGAAGGGGGACCTGGGTGGTGCCTCCCTGTGTCCACCACAATCAGCAAACTCTATTCAAAATCGGGTGGCTACTCCCTCCACTGCTCACACCCAGGGCCTGTCACCTAGTCTGTCACCTTGCTGACGTCACTCCTCCACTCATGTGTTTCCCAGATGGAACCATGTTGTTCCGTGACTTCTAATTAGGGCTTCTAACCCCTGCAGAGTCTCTCAAGCAGTACTAGCCAAGAAAATGCAGTACCAGCCTTACTGATCGTTTTAACTTACCTGGCAGCCACGTTAAAAAAAGTAAAAGGAAATTAATTTTAATAATATATGTTATCTAATTCAATATATCCAAAATACTGTCATTTCAACACATAACCAATATAAAAATTTATTAATGAGATATTTTACGTTCTTTTTTTTTACTGGGTCCTTGAAATCCAAGGTGTACTTTACATTACAGCACATCTCAATTAGGACGAGCCAAATTTCAAGTGCTCCGTACACTTACTCACTCCTCTACTGCAGGCCACTCACATTGGCCCCAATTCCCCACTAAACAACGCAACAGTGACGTGTTCACATGTCTCCTCAAAGACCAATGTGAGCATTCATTTCTCTCCTGGGCACATCCCCAGGAGAGGGGTGGCTTGCTGAAACTCAGTTTGCCTTTGTCTGCCAGCCCCCTCTGCAGTGTGGCTGTGCCGGCCCCACCTCCAGCAGGCATGGGGTTTCACTGACTCCGCACCCCTCCAACCTCCGGCATTATCCACCTTTCTATTGTTTGTCAACAGGACGGTTGTAAAATGATATCTCCTTGTTATTTTGATTTGCATTTCTCAATTACTAATGAGTTTGGGCTGAACTACTTTTAAAAGAATTTCTCCAACCTAAATGAGCATCAATAACAAATTAGCTAAATAAACCACATTGTACCACTCAAGGGACTACTATAGAGCTGTTAAAAAGAATGAAGTAAATGCGCATGCACCAGCTAAGATAGAGCATTAAGTGGAGAAACTGAGGTGCAGAACAGAACACATGGAGTGGTGTCCCGATGACTGGGCATGTGCAGGAGCTGGTCTGAGGGAATGTCCCCAACTGGTGACAGCCATCATCACTGTGGGAGTCGGATCACAGAGCGTTTTGTACTTACGCCGCCCAAGTGGTTTGCATTCATTACGTGCTCCACTTTTCAATCAGAAGAAAGAAATTAAGACATGAGCACACATACTCTCCAATTACCAACCCCCCACCCAAAAACACACATTTCTGTCTCAGAAAGAGGCCCCCCAGCCCCACCTCCTGCCCTCCCTCACTCTCCAGCCCCCAGTTCAGGTAGCTGGCCCCAGAGAGGGGCCCAAGGGCTTCGAGTCGCCATTCTGCCTGTCCGCAGCCAGGACTGCAGCACAGCGAGCCCCAGTCCACGGCGGACAGGGGAGCAGGGCGGATCCAAGGGAGCAGAGCTCTCCAGGCCACCGGTTCCCACACCAACTCCACCAGACCCTGGCTGTGTGGCCTCGGGCACTTCTCCTTCCCTCTCCCAGCCTTCGTGTCCCTACCTGAACAGTAGGACTAATAATTCCTACCTCACTCGCAAGGACATTAGAGAACTGAATGAGGTGATATGTGTACCTCCCATCGGGGAGCAGCATTCCCTGGCCTGGGGGACTGATCCCAGTAGCACCGGGGGGCTTTTTCTGCCCACAGCCCTCCAGGGCCTTGCCCAACTCCACCCTACTCTGCCAGTTACTCACTGTGTGACCTTAAACCTCTCTGTGCCTCAGTTTCCCCATCTGCAAAAAAGGGATGAGAATCATATCTGTTCATAGGATTGTGGTGAAGACTAGATGCGTTGAGAGCTATGAAGAGATTAGAACAGCAGCCAGCATATTCTGTTACAATGATTCTCCACTCCCCACGAACAACAGCAAGATTTCTTCATTCTTGCAACACACATTTGTTGAGTATCTACCAGTCCAGGCACTGCTCCGAGAACTTCTCTCTTCAGTATCTTCAGAATATAGAAAGCTAAGCAAAATGAAAATAATAATAATAGTAATGTAATTATTACACCCAGAGAAAATGAACTGTAATGTACAAAAGGAAAGGTAACCAGAGATTACTCCATGGCTCTGCTCTGACTGGGGTTTGCGTCAGTTATAATAATATGAACTCTGAGCCAAAATGAAGAACTAAAAGGAGAGGATGAAAGAAGGCAAGGGACATGAGGACAAAGGACAAAAGATACACTCAACCAGCAGACGCCCTCTATGCTCCTAACACCACGGGTTCTCCACTATTCTGGGAAAAGGCCTCTGACACCTGAGCCACTGAAGGAAGTTCTAGGTGGGCCCAGGTTCTCAGGAACTAATGCGCGGGCAGGTTTGGGGGCAGCCACACCAGCAAACTCGGAGCTGGCCCTAACACATCACAGGCCCAGCCGTCTCACCCATCACAAGGGGCAACAGGACCCAGGGAGGGAGGGGCTCACATATGGCCACACCAGGAGCTAGGCCAGATCCAGACCCACACAGCCGACCCCTGGGCAGTGCTCTTGCCTCCAGCCTCCTTACTCGCCCCTCTGGCTGGGACCATTTACCCCATCATGGTGCACACGGTGGAGCACCCTGCTGCCTAAGACAACGAAGCCGCACCAGCTGCGTCCCTTTGGGCTTCTCTGAGCCTCTGTCGCCCTATCTGTAAAAGGTGGATACAGAAGTATGTACCTTGTCGGGGGAAGAGGGAGAATCTCCCTCTGCCCTTTCCCTTGTTCTTCTGGCTGGCCAAATAATCAACAAGACAGGTTAGCAGGAGGAAATAATACCAAGTTTAATAACAGGTATACATGGGAGAAAGCAGGGACACTGCGTTTCTCAACACAATAGCAGAAATTCTCGTCTTAAATATCATTTTCAGCCAATGACAAAGGAGGATTTTGGGGGTGGGGGGAGTCAGTTACAGGAGATTACCACTAAAGCACAGTAAACAAGAGTAAGTTTTATTATACAGCCCCAAGGCCTCACCTTCCACATTGATAAGTTACTAGAAATGAGCTCACCCCCCCCTTTTCCCAATACAGAGAGGGAGATACCTTTACAAATGGAGACTTCCCTTGTAAATGATTATCTGACAACTCCTCGCAGGGCCATCCAAAGAATGTGGCCAGAGAGACAGAACTCCCGATAAGATGGGCTTGTTGGTGCCTTTTCTATTGTAACCTCTATCCTAAATTATCTTTTATAGCAGTCATGATAATAACCCCTTCCTAAAACAGATTTTTTGGCTTTAAATTCTTTAGGCAGTTTGGGAGGGGAAACTCAAATATTTTTCCTGAGCTCTCTGAGTCCTTATTGTCTTCAGCTCGAAATAATCCACATACCAGAGTGGTGCTTCCTGGGGCACCTTGCCCTGAGCACCATCAACCTCTTAGGGTCTGAGGGCTGAATGCACTCCTGTCGATAAATCGCCTCGGGGAGCGTTGGCACGGGAAAGCTTAGGAGTCTGCATTACCCTTATCCTCCCATCTGCTGAGAAGAGACAACGTCTGTGGTACAAGATCAGTGAAAAAGGCAAGAGAGAGAACAAAGTGCACAACCTGGTTCCATTATAGGGTGTGGACAAGGCCATGAACACACACACAGCACACACACCACATACATGCATACGTATCCCTATACGTGTGTGCCCACGTATGTATGTGAGTGGGAGTGTTCCTATGAGTGAGTGTATGTGTAGATGTACAGACGTGTATATGTAGGTATGTGTGCACACGTGTATATGGATGTGTGTATGCATACATGAGTATGTATAAGCGTGTGTGTGTGTGTGTATGTGTGTGCTTTGTAATTTCTGTAATACAAATGTATAAAGAAAAAAGTGGAATCTTTTCTGGTGTAAAAAAAGGAGACAGGAACTTCTGCCCTGCTTTAACACTTCCCTTAGATAAGTTGATATTGTAAATGCCACCTCTGTCGCATTGAGACGTTTGTAAATCTTTTTCAAAAGCTAAATGAGCCTCTTGCGAGTTTTGCATCCCAGGACTGGCCCTCCAGAAGCCCGGGCGCCCTCTCTAAAATGTGAGCATCCAGAAGGGTGGTGCCTGTCTCCCCTCTTCTCAGGGGTTTAAAGCCCAGGCCCCGAGATGCAACTTCCTGCTTGTCAAGGAATAGAAGTTTCATTTTTCCTTGGGATAAACACAACCAGCGTGTGTGCGATGGGGTGTTTCTGCCAGGCCATATAAGGGCGATCTTTCTTATTTTCTTTGCGATCTCTTTAGCGGACTGCCTGTGATGGACACTGGAGCCTGGTTCAATGCTTATTTAATAACAAAACTGTTTTCTTTCTCTTCTACCTTCTTGGAGAGCTTTTCTGGGTTGGCAGGAGATTTTAATTCTTTTCCCAACAATACATTTGTATTTATATGTGTATACGAGTGTGTGTATAAATGTATGTATGGGTGTGGGGAGAGGGAGGGTGGCAATATTCCTAACAAGCTGGCACAGTGCACCCCTCCAGGACTTCAGGAACTGGGGTCAGCGACAGGAGGGAGCAACCATTTCTTTTCTACAGCAATTGAACTAAGCACATTTATTGTCCGACGGAAGAACGCATCATCTCGAGTGACGTTGTGCTGCTGTCTGCTGGAGGCTTTTCTCTGTGTGATTCATCACAGTGAACACAAACCCCGCCCCAGCCGCCGCGCCCAGCACTCTACATACTTCACCGCATTCAAAGTTCACAGCAGCCTGCTGCTGCCGGGCCCTGCCAGGAGGTTGATGCTGTTATGATCCTTCCCATTTTATAGACGGGAAACCGGATGCTTGTCAGGTCACAGGGCTGGGGGCGCACTGAGGTCTGGATTCACACCCAAACCTGCCGCTACACGCCAACCGCGTGCCCACTGTCCCGCGAACCAGGAGTCCGAGCAGCGCATCGGCGGCTGGCTCCCGGGGTCTGCAGCTGTCGGCCCGCAGCCCTGGCTCTCTGCTCAGAGCCACCAGCCAGGCTCTCCAGGTCCGGGGTTTCAGTTCGCCTGGCTCCCCCGGGCCGGGTGCAGCGGCTGCGGGTCAGACAGGACCTGGCCGCCAGCAGGATGTGAAACTCGGCGGAGACAGGACCCCAGAGCCAAGAACGCTAACTACATCAGGATCCCTGGGGAGGGAGGTCGCGGTGCAGGATGGCTCGTCGGCTCGTTTAAAACCAGGAAGGATGAAGAACGAGAGCATATTGAGCAGGAAAACCAAAGAGCGCCCTGGAATATGCGTAGGACCAGGCAAGAGCACGCTCAGGCAGGTCAGGCGTCACTGCCCCCACTGGACCAGGGCCGCCCAGGACGCCAGGTCCCCGGGAGCCTGGCGCGGCTCATCCCCCGCCGACCTCCCGCCTCACAACCCGGCGCGCCGGCCCGCCCGCCCTCCCCGCGCGGCGCCGCGACCCGGACGCGGGGAGCGCAGCAGCCCCTGCCCTGCGGCGCGGCCGAGCCGGGCCGGACCCGGACGCGCTCCCGCCCGCGGGGCCAGGGAGACGCCTCGCGGGGGCGGAGCGTGCTCGCGACCAGCCCGGACAGCCGGAGTCAGGAGGAGCAGGGGCTCGAGCGACACGGTCCCGTAGACGTCGTCTAGAAACAGCGAACATAGAGAAGGTGGACAAATGGGTGACCAAAAACAAGCTGAAGAACTGGGCTTGAGCACACTTCACAGAAAGGGGACTTTGGCCAATAGACAATGAAAAGGTGCTCGACCTCGTTAGGATTCCCGGAAAAGCAAATTGCAACGGCGAGGAGAGGCGGCTCTGCACCCTCCGTTGGCGGAAGGCGGACTGGCAGGCTGGAGGCTATTCCGGCCCCCTGCTGTTGTTGGGTAGTGTTCTGTGGATGTCGGTTAGGTCTAGTTGCTTTACAGTGTTGTTCACGTCTGTTTCCTTGTTGATCTTGATGGTGCTCAGGGCAAGCTACCCCAGGAGGCACCACTCTGGTATGCAGATTATTTCGAGCTGAAGACAATAAGGACTCAGAGAACTCAGGAAGAATATTTGTTTCCCCTCCCAAACTGCCTAAAGAATTTAAAACAAAAGATCTGTTTCAAGAAAGAGTTGTTATATAGATGGCTATAAAGATAATGTAGGCTAGAGGTTACAATAGGAAAGGCACCAAGCCTCTTTTATCAAAAACTCTGTCCCTCCCTGACCACATTATCTATAGATGACCCTGAAAAGAATTGTCTTTCTGGCGTCTGAAGTCCCAGACCACTACCCACCCCCAATACACTCCTCGCCTTTAGCTACAATACTTAAGCAAGCAGCTTAGACAGAGGGACGAGTTGCTCATTTCTGAGTTTCTCTCATGTATACATGTTATTAAACTTGGTATTATTTTCTCCTGCTAACCTGTCTTGTTGATTATTTGGCCAGCCATAAGAACCTTAAGGAAAAGGGCAGAGGGAGATTCTCCCTCTTCCCCCACAATCTTCTACTCAGTTGTTCTATCATTATTGAAGTCTTCAGTTATTATTGTTGAATTGTCTATTTCTCCCTTGGGTTCTGTCAGTTTTGCTTCATGTATTTTAGAGCTCTGTGGTTAAGTACATATAAATTTATAATTGTTATATCTTCCTGGTGAATTGCCCCTTTCATAAGTACAAAATCCTTTATGTCTAGCAACATCTTTTGTTTTAGAGTCTACTTTGTCTCATATGAGTATAGCCACTCCAATTTTCTTATGGTTGCTGTTTCCATGGTATATCTTTTTTCAGCTTTTTGCTTTCAGCTTGCTTGCATCATTGAATCTAATATATATCTCCTGTAGACAGCATGTAGTTAGATCTTGTTTTTTATCCAGTCTGACAATCTATGCCTTTTGTTTGGGTGGTTTAATCAATTCACATTTAATGTAATCATTGACATAGTTGGATTTACATCAGTATTTCACTTTTTTTCCTATATGCCACATGTCTTTTTGTTCCTTTATTCCTCTTTTATTGCTTTCTTTTGCATTAAGTGAATTTTTTTTTATTTTTTGTTTATTGCAGTAACATTGGTTTATAACATTGTAAAAATTTCAGGTGTACATCATTATACTTCTATTTCTGCACAGATTACATCACGTTCACCACCAAAATACTAATTACAACCCATCACCACACACATGTACCGAATTATCCCTTTCACCCTCCTCCCTCCCCCCTTCCCCTCTGGTAACCACCAATCCAATCTCTGTCCCTATGTGTTTGCTTATTGTTGTTATTATCTACTACTTAATGAACGAATTCATATGGTATTTGACCTTCTCCCTCTGACTTATTTCACTTTGCATTATACCCTCAATGTGCACCCATCTTGTCACAAATGGCTGGATTTCATCATTTCTTATGGCTGAGTAGTATTCCATTGTGTATATATACCATGTCTTCTTTATCCATTCGTCCCTTGATGGGCACTCAGGTTGCTTCCAAGTCTTGGCTATTGTGAATAATGCTGCAATGAACACAGGAGTGCATGTACCTTTACAAATTGGTGTTTTCAAGTTCTTTGGATAAATACCCAACAGTGGAATAGCTGGATCATATGGTAGTTCTATCCTTGATTTTTTGAGGAATCTCCATACTGTTTTCCGTAGTGGCTGCACCAGTTTGCACTCCCACCAGCAGTGTATGAGAGTTCCCTTCTCTCCACATCCTCTCCAACTAAGTGAATATTTTTAATGTAACATTTTAATTCCTTTAGTTATTTTTTCACTGTATTTTTTTTAGTTATTTTCTTGGTGGTTGTTCTAGGGTCTCACCATATACATCTTAATTTATGCAAATCTACTTCAAATTTACACTAACTTAATTCCAATGGGATACAGAAATGTTACTTCTATACAGCTCTATTCCCTCTTTCCCCTTTTATGTAATTGTTATATGTTATATATTGCATCTACATATGTTAGAAACCCAATGATACATTGTTATAATTATTACTTTATAACTGTATGTCTTTTAAAGAAGAGAAGAAATGAGAGCAAATATATATTTACAGAGTTTGTTATATTAATCTTCTTATTTACCATTTCAGATTCTCTTCATTTGTTTCTGTAGATTTGAGTTACTATCTGATGACATTTCCTTACCACAATACGGATTTGCTCCTTCCATTTTCCTTGTGCTGTTACTGTCAGACATTACATTTCTCTATGGTGTAGGCCCCAAAATATAGTTATATACTTATGGTTTTATATATTGCTTTTTATATCAATTATGAGAAGAAAGGAGACTAAATATGTATTTAAACTGTCTTTTATAATTACATAATTACATTTAATCTTGTGCTTTTTGTTTTTTCATGTGAATTCAAAGTACTGTCTGGATCACTTTCTTTCATTCTGAAAAATTTCATTCAGTATTTCTTGTAAGGCACTCTGCTAGCAACAAATTCTCTCCATTTTTGGCTTCTCTGGGAATGTCTTTATTTCACCTTTATTTTTGAAAAATAGCTTTGCTGGATATAAGATTCGCTGTTAACACTTTTTTTCTCTCAGCATCTTTGAATATGTTATCCCACTGCCTTCTGGCCTCCATTATTTCTAATGAGAAGTCCTTGTATGTTATAAGTCATTTTTCTCTTGCTGCTTTCAAGATTTTCTCTTTGTCTTTGTCTTTCAGCATTTTTGCTATGATGTGTCTGAGTGTGGATCTCTTTATGTTTATCCTACTTGGAGTTCATTGAGCTTCTTGGATGTGTGTATTAATGTTTTTCATCAAATTTGAGAAGTTTTCAACCATTATTTCTTTGAGTATTTTTTTCTCTTTCTCCTCTCCTTCTGGTCCTCCTATTACATATATGTTGATACACTTAATGGTTTCCCACATTTTTCTGAGGCTCTGTTCATTTTTCTTCATTCTTTATTCTCTCTTCTTAGGATCACATAATCTTTATCAATCTATCTTCAAGTTCACTGATTCTTTCTTCTGCCAGTTCAAATCTCTGTTGAGCCCTCTAGTGAATTTTTCATTTCAGTTATTGTACTTTTCAATTCCAGAATTTTCATTTGGTGTTTTATAATTTCTATCTTTTTATTGATATTCTCTCTTTGATGCAACATTGTCATAATTCCTTCCTTTACTTCTTTAAGCATGGTGTCCTTTAGTTCTTTGACTGTATTTATAATAGCTGCTTAGAAATCTTTGCATGTTAAATCTGACATTGGACCCTCACACAGGCATTTTCAGTTGCCTGCTTTGTTTTTGCTGTGTATAATCAAATTTTCCTCTTTATTTGCATGTCATAATTTTTTTTGAAAACTGGACATTTTAGATAATACATTAGAGCAACTCTACGTGCTGATTCCCCAGCCCCTCTCCAGGGCTTTTTGTTATTTGCTTATTTGTTTAGTGATTAGGTTAGATTATTTTAGTGAAGTCTATTTCCCCCACAGTGTGGGGCTTCTGATATTGCTCCTTAGAGGTTGCAGCCTTTCGCATGTTCACACTCACCCTAGAATGACAACGGATTTAGCGAGGCTCTCTTTGATTGTCTTCTCTCCCAGGTCTCTCTGTTAAGCTGTCTGCCTTTGTTGGTATCACACCCAGCTGTTAGCCTCCCACTAATTGTTGGCTGATTGCTCTATTGTTTTCCACAATGCCCTGGAGCATAAATTGCTTCAAGTCCAATCCAATTAAATTCAGCTCACTTTGCAGCAGTGGGTTTTGAGGGCAGTCTTTCAGATTTCTTCTGACCCTAGGAGAGATCTTCCTATCTCTCTCTTGCCTTGGTTCTCTTTGGTAAACTAGCTGGTCTGTTGTTTATCTTATTGCTTTCATGGAGCTACCAATCTCCTCTTAATTGCTTACCACCAAAATCTCCACTATTTTTGAGAGTGCCCTTAGGTTTGAACTTCCCCACACACTGTTACAAATAAACCCAGGTCCTTTGGAGAGAGCTTTGGAGCTCCCTGAACTTATAGTTTGCTTCTCCCACTGGGCAAAATCTCTGAGCCACAACTCAGAAGCCAGAGGCAGGGACAGTGATCCACATCTCTTAGAATGACATCCTGCTTTATGAGCAGAGTGCTAGGTGGAGGCAATGACCTCTAGCTTCTCAGCGTGCTTCTCCTGGTGTGAAATCTCCACCCTATGAAGAGCTGGGGCAATGGTGGTAGGGACCTCATTATTTTCAGTGTGTCATGCCTGAGGTAGAGCCTCTACTCTATGAACGGCACCTAGATGGAACAAGGGAGCTCCTGACCTCGTGGCCATACTTGCCTAGAATTTAGTCTCTGCAACATTTAGTGGGGGATTGGGGGGAGAGGATTGGGCACAAAAAAGAGTTAACATTAAAGGCCTGACTGCTATCTTTGGAAAGATACTTATAAAACTACTTATAAAACTGGCCTGTGGCTGGCATCTGGGAACTTGGATTTCAGAAGGGTTCCCACTCCCCTAGATAATAAGAGTGGCTCATTGTGCCTCATTATTGATGCAAACAATATGCTTTACGCTGAACACCTGCTTTCTTTTTTGGAGTCTGGAATTTTGCCACATGCTAGGCAGAGGGTGCCTACATGACCAACCTCTAATAAAAACCCTGATCACAGTCTCTAATGAGCTTCCCTGATTGGCAGCATTTCACATGTGTTGTCACAACTTATTGCTGAGGGGATTGTGTGTCTTGTGTGACTCCACTGGGACAGAACCTTTGGAAGCTT
This sequence comes from Ceratotherium simum simum, assembly GCF_057802395.1. Taxonomy (NCBI): domain Eukaryota; kingdom Metazoa; phylum Chordata; class Mammalia; order Perissodactyla; family Rhinocerotidae; genus Ceratotherium; species Ceratotherium simum. The sequence continues at coordinate 92,997,084 of NC_141904.1, forward strand.
GTGCCTGTTTCCACTGGGCTTCCCCCCATGTGCCTTTCCCTTTGCTGATTTTTCTTTGTATGCTTTTACTATAATCAATCACGGCCATGAGTATGACTCTATTCTGAGTTTCATGAGTCCTTCCAGAAAATCATCAAACCTGGGGATGGTCTTGGGGACCTCCTGACACAGGAGTGATGAGAAATGCTGATAGCCTGCCCCTCTCAGGGAGAGATCCTAGCCTGGGACTGGGAGCTGCGAGGAAAGGGAGTCCTAGGTTCCTGGCTGCCCCACCTGGAGTGGAGTTTCCGTTATGCAGAACTGACGGGGGGAGGGAGGAGGTGGGTCGTGACTCAAATGCCACAGACTCTCATTGTTCTTACCGACTTTTGGTAGGTTTTCTTGAATAAATGTTTCTTCCTCTGCTGCATGCCCTTAGGACAATTTCCAGAGATTTTAAATGATTTTTTATATAATTTTCACCAGTTATGCTGGTTTAGTGGGTCTACAAAGCTCTTTACATTCCAGAAGTGGAACTCCAAGCATTTTTTTAAATAATTTTAAATTTTTGAAATGGAGCTAATATATACAAAAAGAGAGCGAATAATATAACAAACACCCATCTTTGACAAGGTGAACATTTGGCCACATTAGTTTCATTTGTATGCCTTCCCAGACCCATATCTCTCTCTGCCTTCCCTGAGGTAAGCATTCCCCTGAAGTTGATATGAATCTTTCTCTTCTATGTTTTTACACATTTACTGCATATAACTGTATGTTATAAATATATATTCTGTGTGTGTGTGTATAACCATCAACAAAACAGAGTATCATTTTATGTGAGTTTTAACTTCATATACATCTTATCAGACCTTATATATTCATCTGCAACTTGACATTTTTATTCAACATTACATTTTTGAGCTTTATCCGTGTTAATCTATGCAGATCCATGTAGATCTAACGTATTCATTTCAACTACTATAAAGTAGTTGAATAGATAAAAAGTATGTATTTATCCATTTGGCTGCCAATGGTTATTTAATTTATTTCTAATTTTCTGCCATTCCCAGCAAGGCCACCTGATTACCCTCATGCTGGCCTCCAGGTACACAGGCGCAAGCTCTTCTCCAGGACAAATACCCAGGAGGGGACGACTGAGTTGCAGGGTACCTGCATCCCAGGCTTCACTATGTATTTCCAGATTGGGCTCAGAGTCATTATATCAAAGGTCACAGCTTTGAAACTAGGACAAGTACTGAGCCCCTTCTAGGTGACAGGTACCTTCTGAGGGCCTGCTCTAGTAAACACTTTCACATGTGATTTGTTTAAAGTTCTTGGCAGCAAAGCCAAGAGTCCAGAACAAATCAATCATCTAAAATTATGAAGGGCCCCAGACTCTAGAAGGAAGTGGCAGCTATAGCCTCCACTACAAGTCTGGAAGCAGACACACACTGTGTTATGTAATCTTCCAACAACCCTCTGAAGAGCATTCTCTAAATTTCATAGCTGATGAATCTGAGGACCAGGAGGAGCTGTTCACCCAAGCAAGGTCACTGTCAACAGAGCCTAGCCAATCACTGGACACACCCCTGGGTTATTTAAATACCACCCTGGGGAGAAGGAGGGAGAATGTGAACCCAAAGTATCCAAGTTCACCTTGAAAAGGGCTAGATCAAGTAATAACTTTCATTTGAATATGGCTGATCAAAAACAGTTACTTCTGCCTCCTACCAACAGTTCTAATCCTAGGAATACATATTTTAAAAAAGAAAAGAGTACATGTATCTACCAAGAGGCATATGCAAAAATGTTCATAGTATTCTTCATAATAACCAAGAACTGGAAACTACCAAAATGTCCATTGATGGTAGAATGGATAAATATATTGTAGTATGTTCATACAATAACATACTATAGAGCAAAAAGAATTAATAAACTACAACTACATGCAATAATATGGATGAATCTCAATCATAATTTTTAGTGAAAGAAGCCAGATACAAATGAGTGTACACAATATGATTGCATTTCTATAAAGTCAAACAATAGGCAAAACCACTCTGTACAACAGGGGTTGGTAAACTACAGCCCAGAAACCAAATCCTCTCTTTGCAAATAAAGTTTTATTGGCACACGGCCATGCCTCTTCATTTACTATTGTCTATTTGAAATGGCTGATTGTACGCTACAAGGACAGAGTTGAGCAGCTACAACAGAGACCCTATGGCCCAAAAAATGTAAAGCATTTACTATCTGGTCCTTGTAAAAAGTTTTCTTGAAGGCAGGGCAGTAGCTATCCTTAGAGAGGTGGGCAGTGATTGGACGGGCATCTGGGGAGTTCTGGGGGACTGGTCACGCTCTTTCTCTGGAGCTGCACGCTGGTTGCATAGTTGTGCTCACTTTGTAAAACTTCGTTGAGCTCTGAACTCATGATTTGCACACTTTTACCAAGAGTTTACCCAAAAAATTCTCTCTGCTCCCTCAGGACACCCCACTGAAGTGAGAATTCAAGAATAAAATGGTAAAAACCCACTGGGCCAAAGAGAAAAGGAAAGAGACAGTAACAGGTGAAAAATGTCAATGGAACTTCAGAATTTGGAAAAGAGACAAACTTGGAGTGATTTCATTTTCCTCTCTCTGCCCATTGCTTACAAAGATGGACGTGGCGGCGGGGGAGTGGGGAAGCACAGAACCGGAGTACCAAGTCCCTCTGAAGGCAGGGGTGTGTGGAGAGAGGCTGAAAACAGAAGGATTGGGTCCAGAAGACCTTGAGTGTCTGAAATGCTGTCATTCGACTTTCACCTTCGTGTGAGAGTTTGGCTGCTGTATAGAAATCTGGCTGGAAATCAAAGTCCTTACAGGTAGTTAAACATGGATGCTTCCCCTAGCCCTCTCAGTGGGTGACTGTCCTTCCCTGGCAGGAAAAAAGAGGCTGCCCTCTGGAGAGTGTTAGCATTTGAAATGAAAAAACAGGATGCCAAACTAGATTTGAATTTCAGACAAACAACAAATAATTTTTATAGTATAAGTATGTCCCAAATGTTGCATGGGACACATTTACTCTAAAACATTATTTGTTGCTTATCTGAAATTCAAGTTTAACTGGGCATCCTGTATTTTACCTGTAGGCACCCTACATCTGGAGAAATGAATCAGGGGACCCTGGCAGGGCATTCAAGCCCAGCGGAAGGCAGAGCAGTTGCAAGAGAGGCTGAGAGGGAAAGCTGGAACTCCCAGCCCCTTTCCTCCATTCAGCTCCCAGACCCCTAGCTGCCAGGCCTGCACCCCCACTCACCCCACCTCCACAAAAACATCCCAGAGAGGAAAAGAAGAAGACGCACACAAAGAATTGGCCATCAGAATGGCTTCAGACTTCTCAATAGCAGCGGTGACAACTTTAAAATTTTGAGGAAAAATTATTTCCAACCCAGATTTCTATATAGCAACCAAACTCCCACACAGCGTGAAGGTAGAAGGACGACATTTCAGTCGAGGGCCCACGAGCCATGCCTTAGGATGTGCTGGAGTAAGTGCTCCACCTACACCAGGGAGCTCGCCAGGAAAGAGGGAGGCCTGATGTCCAGGAGATGAGACTCAACACAGAGCAGACGCAAAGGGACGTCCGTCTGGAGGAGCGGTGCTGGGACAACGGGTGGGCTGCAGGCGTGGAGGGCACCAGTGCAGATAGGAGCCAAAGGAGCAAGAGGGAATCCAAACATCAAACAAAACACTTAACAATTACCTGATTTTATTTCACTATGTTGAGAGGTAATGTAGAGTTTGTCAAAGAGTGTGGGGATAACTTAGAGACTGGCACTTACCAACTCAAACAAACGAAAAAAATGAATTGTTAACTAAGAGAAAAAAATCTAAGGAAGAAAATGGAATCATAATATGCTATTTTACTTTGCTGTGACTGATATGTATGTAGCCATAATGACATTGGCGCTGAACACTGAATTAGCCAAAATTGTGATACAACCATGTCATGGCACATGGTGGGGCTCGGGGGGCATGTGGGAAGGTGTAAGAAATTGAACCTAATCTTCAATGGTAGGAAGTCTGTAGAAAGTGCCTAAAGTTAATGATCAAGAAGTAGCAGTACAAGCGTGTTACATGGAGGTAAGTACAAAAGACAAAATTAAATGAGTTGGTAATGGTGCCTCTGAGGAACGGAGATAGGAGGTGGAGTTAGACAGGGCATGGGATTGCTGCCTTTCATTTTAAGTCATGTGGTCTTTTCAAACCCATGTTTGTATTACTTGCATAAAAATAAACTAAATTAAAGAATAAAGTCACTAACCTTACACATAACCAAAAATTAACTCAAGACAGATCATAGATCTAAATGTAAGAGCTATAACTGTACAAGTTCTAGAACAAAATACAGGATAGAATCTTTGGGACCTTGTATTAGACAAAAATTTCTTAGATATGACACCAAAAGTACAATCCATAAAAGAAAAAATTGGCAAATTGGACTTCATCAAAATGAAGAACTTATGCTCTTCAGAAGTCGCTATTTAGAGAATGAAAAGACAAGCCAAAGACTAGGAGAAAATAATTACCTATCATATATCTGATAAAGGATCTCTAACCAGGATATACAAGCACCCTCAAAACTCAATAATAAGAAAATGACAACCCAATTTTTTTGTGTGTGTGTGAGGAAGATCAGCCCTGAGCTAACATCTGTTGCCAATCCTCCTCTTTTTGCTGAGGAAGACTGGCCCTGGGCTAACATCTGTGCCCATCTTCCTCTACTTTATATGGGACGCGGCCACAGCACGGCTTCACAAGCAGTGCATCGGTGCGTGCCCAGGGCCAGAACCTGCCAACCCTGGGCTGCCAGAGCGGAGTGTGCACACTTAACCGCTGCACCACCAGGCCGGCCCCTAACAACTCAATTTTTTTAACGCACAAAAGATTTGAAAGGACACTTCACCAAAAAAGGTCTATGGATAGCAAATAAGCACATGAAAAGATACTCAACATCATTAGTCATTAGGAAAATATAATTTAAAGCCACAATAACATGCCATATTGGAACGACTAAAATTAAAAAAAAAAAAAAAACTGACACTACCAACTGCCGATGAGGATGTGGAGCAACTGGAACTCTCCTGCATCATTGGTGGGAATGCTAAAGGGCACAACCACTCTGGAAAAGAGTTTTGCAGTGAAACCTATGACCGAGCAATCCCACTCCCAGATATTTACCCAAGAGAAATGAAAACTTAGTTTCACACAAAAACCTGTACACCAATGTTTAAAATGGCTTTTCTCATAATTACCAAAAACTAGAAGCATCCCAAATAGCCTTCACTTGGTGAATGAATAAATAAACCATGATACATCATACAGTGGAATACTACTCTGCCATAAAAAGGAATGAACTATAGACACATGCAACAACATGGATGAATCTCAAATGCATTACCCTGAGTGAAAGAAGGCAGTGTCCAAAAGTTACGTAGTATGTGATTCTATTTATATGACATACTGGGAAAGCTAAAACCGTAGGGAATGGAAAACATATCCATGGTCGCCAGGAGCTGAGAGTGGGAGAGGGGTTAACCACAAAGGGGGACAGGAAGTTGGGTAACGGAGCTCGTCTATATCTTGATTGTGGTGGTGCTTGCATGTTTGTATGCATTTGTCAAATTTTGCAGAACCAAACATGAAAAATGGTAAATTTTAATGTATGTGAATTATGCTCTCCTATTTAAAAAAGGAAAAAAAAAAAATAGCCGCTGCAGAGAGTAGAAGTGTGAATCAACCAAGGCAACATAGACAGACACTCTGGGCAGTGCTGGGGGCCATCTGAGGTTGGGTGGATCCAATCTGCCAGGTAACGTTCAGCTCTGTGGGCCAGCGGGGAGAAAGCAGATGGCTGGATTCGTCCACCACTGAGATTTTGCCAGACAGGTGCTTTGAAAGACAAAGTTGCTCAGGCATTAGTTCTTATTTATTGAAATGACAGGTCAGGAGGGAAGTGGAGAGAAAAGAGAGCACTGACAAGGGAAGGTGAAGACCTGGAGAACTCAATGGGATGTAAGGTCAGCCACCTTAGGAGTAGTTAGACAAGCTCCTGTGGGCTTTCAGGACCTCTAGGACCCTGCCAATTCCAAATTCTGGGATGCTATGAAATCATTATAACAAGGCAAATGTGCTCCATGGATTTGCCAAGGTAGAACACACCATAGAAGCAGATGGTATAAAGAAATTGGTCCCAACTTGGGGCACAGGGGAGGCTGCATGTAGGTGGTGACACCTGTGCTGCACTTCGAGGATGAGTGGGATTCAGGTGAGCCGGGGGTGAGTCTGCAGGGTGGGGAAGAGAGGAGGAGGATGCACCCCAGGTGAGTGGAGCAGTGAGAAAGACCCAGAGGCAGGGAAGTGTCTGGCGCAAGGGGAGAGGGCAGGGCAGAGTCAGAGCTAAGGCTGGAGATAGAGGTGTGGAGCCACTTGTCAAGAGCTATGTGTGCGAACACCAGGATGGTGTGGTTTCCAGGTGTAGACAGTGTGGGGTCATGGAATTGCTGGTCAGCTCCCAATAGTCACGCTCCCCTTCTTCCATAATAGAGGAATGCTGAGGATTTCAGCTGAATACGTGACCATCGGAAATAATGATTACATATCCTTCAGCAATTCTGCTCCCAGATAAATATCCAAGAGAAATAAAAACACGTGTCCACCAAAAGATACATACAGAATGTTCATAGAAACTTGATTTAAAATAGCCAAAAATTGGAAACAGCCCAAATGTCCATCTATTAGAGAATGGGTTAAGAAATTGTGGTGGAATACTACAGAGCATTACAAAAGAGCAAATTATTGCTACATGCAACAACATAGATGAATCTCATAGACGTAAGGTTGAGTGAAAGGAACCAGACTCAAAAGATTCCACACTGAATGTTTCAATGTATTCAAAGTTCCAAAATAGGCAAAAGTGATCTCTAGCAACAGAGGTCGGGATAGTGGTGACCCAAGGGAGGTCTCAAAACTGGGAGCCACACAAGGGAGTCTGCTGAGGCACTGCAAGTCTCTCGCTGTCTTGGTCCTGGTTGTGGTGACTCAGGTATAGACATATGACACATTTATCAAACTGTGTACTTAAATGTGTGTATTTCACTCAACATAAGATACCCATGCCCCAGCCTCCCTTTCAGCTATGTGTGACAATGGACTAAATTCTGGCCTATGAGATATAAGTGGAAGTTGTGTGTGCAGTTTCTAGAAAGGGTCTTTAAAGGAAGGAATGGTGACCTTTTTCCCTTCTTCCTTCCTGCTAGCTAGAATGTAGATGTGTGGCTGGCACTTGAGCAGCCATATTGGACTATGAGGCAACCTTGGGAATAAATGGAAGCCACACATGGCAGAGCAATAAGATAGAAGGAACCTGGGTCTCTGAAACCATGGAGCATGGCAGTGGCCCTGGAATGGCCACTTCCAGACTTCTTGAAAGTGAGAAAAATGAAATTTTATCATGTCTAAGCTGCTGTTATTTGGGGTTTTCTGTAATAAGCAGCCAAACCTAATCATTACTGAATACAGGTGCTCGAAGACAATTGAGCAACAGACAGAAGAGCTTTAGAAGCTGTGGAGGGTCGCCTGAATGGGGCCATCTGGGAGTGATGAAGGGCACTTACTGATGATGCATTTGTCCTTGCAAGGGACCCTATGCCCAAACCAGGGCAGTGATAGTGGGGACAGGGCCAGAAGACATTGAGGAGGTCAGTATTGGATGTGGACATGATGACAACAGAGGAGTGAGATGGGTTCAAATTCCCAGACCTGGGATGATGTGTAAAGTGATGATTGTGTTAAACTCAGTAGGAAACAGGACAAGGAGAAGATTGGCAAAGGAAGTGAATGACCTTGATTTTCCTTTCTTGCTCAGATCCTAATTTTCAATTTCTTTTGGACTCACACTAATTTCCACTGGGCTCTGAACGCACCGGCGCACTGAGTTGTGCACACCTTTGCAGGCGGAGTCCGCACTGCAGGGGAGCCGACTGTCATTGCTACGTCACAGCTCAGGGCGTTACGACTCCGAGGCGCAGCAAGCCGCCTGCAGTGCCACAGGTCAGCAGAGACCGGGATTTGAAGTCGGGCCTCTGACTCCAAACCTGCACTCCTCATCCCAGCATCAGCTTCTTCCTAGAGTGTCTTTCTGTGACTCTATCCCAAACCTTGCCATGAAGGGGCAGTCAAGGACAACAAGGAACCCTGACCTTAGACTCAACAGGCCTGGGGCCCAGTTCTGCCGCTAACTGACAACACAGCTCCTTCTTATGACGATTGTGGCAGCTGGGTCTCCCAGTATTCCAGCCAGCAGACACTGAGACACAGTTAGGAGTGTGCAAGAGGTTTACTTCAGAGAACACCCAGGTTTGGGCACGGGGAGCCCTCAGTTTCGATGCGGATCCAGAGGAGGAGCCCCGAGCCAGGCAGAAATGAGAGGCCTCCGAACAAGAGGCTTCCCAGTAACTGGCTGGGGCTGCCCAGGAGACCATGACGTTGGCTCAGAAGCTGAGGCAGCCCTGAAGGAGCTCACAGCTGGAGGCTGTCAGCTAATCCCCTCCTTGAAAGGAGTCTGAGCACGCAGCTCCGAGTCTGCTCTTTCTCCTATTGATGTCATCAACTCCTCACCACAGCCTGAACTGGAAATCACCGACCCCTCTACTGTGAGGGAACTGAGACCCGCCATACTTCACTAACTCCAAAGTTCTCACCCCAAAGCTGTGGCTTTGAAAACTGTTTTGAATAGCCAAAAGGTGGAAGCACCCAACTGTCCAACAATGGATGAATGGATAAACAAGATGTGGTCTGTGCACACAGTGGGACATGATTCAGCCTTAGAAAGGAGGAAATCCTGGCACACGCTGCAACATGGATGAACCTTGAGGACACAATGCCACATGAATTAAGCCAGTCACAAAAAGACAAATACTGGATGATTCCACTTATATGAGATCCCCAGAGAAGTCAAGTTCATGGACACAGAAAGTAGAGTGGTGGCTGTCAGGGGCTGGGGGAGGGGGATGGGAGCTGTGTTTAACAGGGACCCAGTTCCAGTTTGGGAAGATAAAAATGTTCTGGAGATGGATGGTGGTGAGGGTTGCACAACAATGTGAATGCACTTAATGCTACTGAACAGGACATTTAAAAATGGTTAAGATGGTAAGTTTTACGTTATGTGTATTTTACCACAATTAAAAACAAAATAAAAAACTATTTTGCCTCCTCTCAGGGTTATTGTGAAGGCTAACTTAAAGGAGATAATGGACATTAAGATGCCTGGTCAGGAGGCCTGACACAGTGCTGGCCTCTGTCCATGTTGACCCCCCCACCCCCACCCACCGCACCCTTGCTCCATTTTACAGCACGGCACACTGAGGGGAGAGGGGGAAAGTGGCTGCTTAGTAAGAGGCAGTGCTGGGACTGAGCCAGGATCTGCCGACCCACGGCGGAGGCCCATCCCCCAGCCCACATTAGACCAAGCTCACTCCTGGGGCACCTCAGGGCTGGCCTCAGGCCTGCAGCCGCCTGCTGCAAGCTCCCACTCAGGTTGAACCCCATGAACTTGTGATATTCAACTGTTTTCCACCTTCAGAAATGGCAACTTCCTATGGCTCACCATAATATTGTCTCTCTAAGGATGGCACCTCTCTATTGGCACAGGCACCATCTCCCTAACTCGGCCCAGCCCGAGGCAGCCAGTGTGGAAGTGTGAGAAGGGCTCACGGGGAGGGCCGCACAGCAGCAGGCTCAGGGTCCCCGTCCCTCCACCCCGGGTGGCCCCCATCCTCACCCATGACGGGGACAGGCTCATGCTCTTCTCCTCGCCCTTGGAGGGAGACCAGACCCAGCACATTGGGATGGGGGCAGTGGGAGGGGTAGGAGGGAAGGGGGCAGTAGAGAAGGGCAGAAAGTAAACAAGTGTGTCACACATGTTTTCCCATTCCACCCAAACACGCCAAGAAAATGTAATCCTCAATGTTTCTCTCTAGAACCGATCCAGGCTCCTGCAGGAGCCCCAGCCCTTGTGTGTGTGTGTATCTGGCGGGGTGTCAGGGAATCCATTTGGATAGTCACGTGGTTTTCATCTGAACTGGAGATTTCAATAGTTTCTCTGTGTTCAGCCTCTTTAAGTAGAAACACTCAGCCACCCAGGCTCCCGTCCTCCCTCCCTGCTCTCCCCAGGGATGGCTCAGGCAGCAGCAGAGGGAAGGCATTCTTGGAGCTCTGTGTACCTCCAGCGCCTCTGCTCTCCAGGTGATGGATGCCCTTGGCTCTCTGATCCCTGGCTGGAGCTGAAGGCCAGAGAGCTCCTGTTCTCCTCTCCTCCCTCATTCTCTCTCTCTCTTCTCCCCCTTTCCGCCTCCCTCTCTCTCTCTCCCCCTCCCATCTCTCTCTCTCTCTCCCTCCCTCTCTCTCCCTCTCCCTCTCCCACCACTTCTCCTCACCTACACCCTTGCTCAGGGTCCAGCAATGCCCCAGCTCCCTCCACTAGCCTCACTTCGGCTCTCACCGCCTTGCAGGCCCTAGACCCTCTCTCCCACGTCTGCCATCAAGCGCTTGTCCCAAGCTGTCCATCCAGCCCCCTCTGATCTTGGATCACCTGGGCCCTGCCAGGGCAGGCTTCCTGGCTTTCAACTCCCCCATGAAACCCCAGGAAAGCTCAGATGTGCAAAGGAGACCCTCATACTGCCTGGGGCGTGCCCACCTCATCACCGTGCTGCGCTCACTCCACAGCACAGCCCTGCACCCAGGCCCCTCGATGTACCCCTGGGGGGCGGGGGACGAGGTTTGTTACCCACCCCTGCCTCCATCGTCTCTCTCTTCTCTGCCAGCTTCCAGGCCTTGCAAAGCGGGAGGGCTGCTTTCAAACAAAACTAAACTGAGCATGAAGACTCAGGCCCTAGTAGGTGGAAGGTATCCCCCTACACAGAGTAGGTTCTTGGCTGCCAGACGGGCCTGGATCTGTTACCCAGGAGCTAAATGAGCTCAGAAAACCCTTTCCCACTGCACGGTAGCTGGCTTTCAAGCAGATGTCTCACAGCAAACGCCTGCTTTGCGTATCAGAACACAAACAGAACCACCTCTTTTCTTTCGGTACTTTCTGCACTTATCCTAATCTCTCCCCAGACAGCCCCCAGAGAGAAGAACGCCGGCTCAGAAAGACAAAAAGGACACACTGTGACCTCTGTATCACGTTTCCGTCCTCCTCTGGACCCTAGTCACCTTCAGGATGGGTGGCACAGTGGACACCGAGAGCCAGGAGCCCCCGAGCGGTTGCTGCCCCTCTAACCCCTACCACTCCTGCGGCCTTGGTTCATGCAGGCCTTCCCTCCTGCCCTCATCCACTCAGCGAACACTGACTGTGCACCTACCTCATGCCCGGCCCTCTGCGAGAAGCCAGAACACGAAGAGAGGCGGGATGACCCCGGCTTCTCAGAGCTGATAGGGCAGAGCAAGGATGTCCCACCAGGGAGAGGCAGGCAGGCAGACAGGAGGCCTCAGCCCCCCGTGCCCAGGGCTCATCTCCTCTGAAATCTAACCCCCTGACATAGAGTCCAGCAGAATGCCAGCGACTTTTCCTCTCTGAGAGAGGTCAGCCAAAGCATTTCCACAGCAGACACGCGGGAGAAAGTGTCTCCTAGAGAAGAAATGTGGGGCTTCTGTGAAATTGCTCATCAAGGGATCTGCTCTAAATCTGAATTATGCCGACTCGTCCACAGGCGCAGTTGTGCCTGGTAAGTGTTCAGAGCAGTCCCTGCGGCACCGTGCAGGTAATGGAGTGTGAGGTAATTCTGTGATGGCCCCAGGAGATGTTTACAGAATGTTGGGGCTCAGGCTGCAGTCTGCTAACAGTGAATGGGGTTCTGTGCTGGAATCAGAAGGACATTGTCCAGCAGAGCAGAGGACACCCACCATCCTGCACAAAATCATAGGCCCCAAGCACAAGGAGAATGCTGTGTGGGAGGGTGGGGAGCATTATAGAAGGTCCTGGAGCAGCCCCTGCAGGCAAAGTCAGCCTGGATCATAACACGCATGTATGTGGCCCTCTTTCCACCTAGCTGAGAACTTGGGCCTTTCATGTTTAAAATATCATCTGCCTGATATCATTTGTTAAAAGTCAAAATAGATGCAGCCCATCTTCAAAGAAATGTGGCAATTCATATCAAGAACTTTAAAAATGCTCATTACTTTTGACGTACCTAGAAATTCCTACTTTTGGAATTTGGGAATTCTTCCTATGGAAATAATATGATACGTGGGCAACATTTTAGTCATGAATATATTCATCCCAGTGTGATTTACAATAGGAAAAAAACTCAACAATTTTAGGTAAATTGTTATATAAAACGATGGTGCCCCCCTGGATATACCTCGCAAGGGTGTAATATGAAAACGAGGTTTACGGAAAATTGTTAGTGACAGGAGGAAAATAATACATGAATTATTGAAAGTATTTAGAATACTTATTTAAATATTAAAATGTTTGAAAATTAAAAAGATTTAAGATTTCATATAAAAACAATACATAAAACGATATGTGGTCACAGTCATACTAAAAAGCAGGTGAGAAACAAAGAAGAAATGGATTGACATTGAATTCTCTCCAGACGGGGGAACTGCGGGAGACTTTCCATCATTTGTTTGTGCTTCTCTCTGTCTTCTGACATTCTTTAATGCCCTGAATTATTTTATAATCAGAACAAGGGAATCAGTTTTGTTCACAGACTCCTGAGGACTTCTCATTTCCCGAAGAGATGGGTCCAGGCAGAGTCGGTGCCTCGTGACCCCCAGGTGTCAAGGCCCCTGCTGACTGGGCTGCGATGGCTGCCTGGCCCAAGCTGTGCCACACAGCTTCTCTCACCTGGGAATTCTGAACTGGGAGCTAGTGACTCAAGGTACGTGACGTTGGGCACACAGGTGAGGCTTGCCTAGATGGAACCATGTGTTCCGCCAACACACACTGAAGCAGAGGGTCTGCAGAAAGAGAAGGAAAGAGGGAAAAGGGTCACTGTGGGGCCTAGAGAGATGGCAAGCACAACCGTGAGCCTGTTTGATCTTCCTATCTTTTCCTTCTTTGAACTTCCCTGTGTCCTGATACCACATTTTCAGTTCATCTGAGGGATCTGTCTTCACTCCAGTCAGAGGGGTCTGGAAAGTCTGCGGGAGCTCAACGCTGGGCTTGTGCCTTAGATTTGGCCCCTCGGACAATCCTGCCTGGGACTCTCCATGTTAAACAAGCAATGTGATGACAAGGGGACAGTTTTGCACTATTGCTTGCCACCAGAAACCCTGTGTAAAAGTGGGATGTCGTTCAATTTACCATGTAGATCATGGATCAATTCGGACAGGAATAGAGGAGGACACATAAAGAGAAGTACACAAATCCTAAACGCACTGCTGGATGGGTTTCCATCAGGTACACACATCCTCTACCCAGCACCAAGAATCAGAATGTGACCAGCACCCCCAAAACCCCCCAGACCCCCTTCTAGCCACTACCCCACCCCCAAGGGTAATTGCTATCCTGAACTTGTAATACCATAGATTAGCTTTCCCCGTTCTTGACATTTATATGAATGGCATCATACACACGTGCTCTTTTGATTCTGGCCTCTTGTATTCAACACTGTTTGCGGCAGACCATTTTTTCCAAAGACAGTCACAACAGTACGTCCTACTCCACATGCTCTCCTTGAGCTTATACTTCCCCACTGAGAGGTGGACTCCAGCTCCCCTGCCCTTGGACTCATGACTTGCTTATAACCAAGAGAAGGCAGCAGAAGTGATGCCACATGACTTCCAAGGCTAAAGGCAATGCCTTGTTTGCTGAGATGCTCATATATGGAGCCCTGAGCCTCCGTGTCAGAAGCCTGACTATTTGAAGACCGCCATGCTGCGAGGAAGCCCAGGCCACATGAAGGGGCCAGGTGTAGGTCTGCTCTGTTCCACAGCCCCAGCTGCGGCACCAGCTGACAGCCAGCATCAAAGGCCAGACATGTGAGTGAAAGGAATCTTAACTATTCCAACCCTGGCTGTCAAGTCACTATCCCCCTAGCTAGGATTACCAGAGTTAGCAGAAAAAAAAAAAAAAATGCAGAACAACCAGTTAGATTTGAATTTCAGATAAAAAATGGATACTTTTTAGTATAAGTATGTCTCATAATTATTTGTCATTTATCTGAAATTCAGCTTTAACTAAGTGTCCTGTATTTTTTCTGGCAACTGAGTCCCCAGCTATCAAGTTTTCCCAGCTGAGACTCCAAACACCATGGAACAGAGACAAGCCATTCCCACTGATACCTGCCCAAATTCCTGGAACCCATCTGCATAACAAAATGGCTGTTTTGAAATGCTAAGTTTCGAGGCAATTTGTTACTCAGCACAAGTAACCAGATTAGAGAAGCATCCATATTGCAGCATGCAGCTGTAGCTCACTCATTCTCATTGTTGTATGGTATTTCCTGTGTGAATATAACACAATACATTTTCCCATCCTACTATTGATGAGCACAGAGTTTCCAGTTTGGGGCTATTACGAAGGGTGCTATGAACACGTTTGTACTCGCGTTTTGGTGGATATATGCAATCATTTCTCTTAGGTATACTTCTAGGAGTGGAATCGCTGAGTCAGAAGATAGGTGTATGTTTACCTTAAGTTAAACTGTTCTCCAAAATTGTACCAATTTACACTCCCAGCAACAATGTACCAGAGTTCCTATTGCTCCAGGACCTCACCACCACTTGCTGTTATCACACTTTTTCATTAGCTATTCTGGTGCGTGAGTAGTGATGAGGCAGCTTTTAAAAAATAGCTCCATCATATTATGTTAAGTGAAATAAGCCAGAAAGAGAAAGACAAACACTGTATGATCTCACTCATATGTGGAATATAAACCAACACATGGACAGAGAAAACTGGACTGTGGTTACCTGGGCAGTGGGGGTGGGGGGTGGGGGGTGGGCACAAGGGGTGAAGGGAGTCATATATGTGGTGATGGACAAACAAAAATGTACAACCCAAAATTTCACAATGTTAGAAACCATTAAAACATCAATTAAAAAAAAAAAAAAAAAAAAGCTCCATGACATGTCAAAGGTCACAAGGAATCACCTTAAAGGAGATCCCATTGACCAAAGGTGGGGCAATTTGAGAATCAAAAAGAAAAATTATTACAATTGATTAAGACCCACTAATATATAAAAATTCTCAAGTTTATAACGATAATCAGAACAAGGGAAAGCAAAAAAAAAATCTAATTTACCACTATTGGAGGTAGCAGTTGCATATCAACTCCCTATTCTGAAAATTATAAAGGGATATAATTAAGCATGATCCCTGCCTTCCCTGTACAAACTGTAATCACAGGCTACCAAACAACCCTAGTTGACATGGGAGAGCTCTTCTCTGCAGGAGAATTTCACTTACAAATGTAGAAACCATGACAGAAATTTAAAATCACTATTGAAATAACTAATTTGGGCAACAATCATCAATGAATGCCAGAGCCATAGGGTGACAGTCACAGGCTGCCAGTCTCACCCCACAGGGAAAAATCCACAAGGGAAAAATGTACCTTACGTGGAGCTGTCACTACCTGAACCCCATTACTAAGAGTGAAACAACCAGACATTCTGTACTTCCTGATGCAGAACGAAGTATCCAGCACCATCCGTGAAGTATTCTTCCCAAAAATGTAACTACATCCAATATATCCTTCAAATATAACTTTAAGTTTATAGGAAACAGGAATTGGAGAAACAAATAATGCAATGACACAGGGAAGCGAGTAGATCAATCCAGGAGGGACACTCCAGGAAAACTGACCCGGAATCTTCCATGGTCAATGGTACGGAAAAAACTACAGTCCAAGGAGCAGAGCTATTCCTCTACATCAAAGAAAACTTAATTTTTTGTTGAAAACTGGATATTTTAAAACAATAGAATGTGGCAACTCTGAAAATCAGATTCTCTCTACTCCCCAAGGTTTGTTTTTTTTGTTTGTTTAGTGATTTAGCTGAACTAGTTCTGTAATTCCTTGTTGTGTGTGGCCACAGAAGTCTCTGCTGAGATGGCCTAGTGACCAGTGAATGACCAGACAGAGACTTCCTGAACACCTGGGGCCAGTCGGTCTCCTGTGTCTGCCGAGGGCTCTGTGTGTGTGCTGGGACACAACACTCACCAGGCACTGGGCAGCTCTGCTGAGCCTTCACTTCCTGCTTGTGGAGCGCCTCAAGGTCAGCCAGAGGCAAGAGCTTAGGGCTTCCTCAGGCCTTCCCTGAGCATGTGCACAGCCCTATTAGGTATGTGCATGCTCTACCCATGCATGTGGCCTTCTAGAGGCACAGGAGTATTTCAGAGCTTTTCAAAACTGCTATGATGCCCATTCCCCAGTTTTCCTTTTAAGCTTTTTGCCCGCCTGTTTGCCCCAAGCAATATTCACTGCCTCAGGCAGTTGTGAAGTTAAACAACTGCCTCTACACATTTTTTTTTTTTTTGAAATGCCCTGGGGACAACGCTTTTTGCACTGGGTGAACTTGAGCTCCAAGTCAAGTCACATAAAGACAGCATTGCCAGTGGGGTCTCCCAGAGACCCTCCAGAGAAGTCAAATGACAGCAGTTCTCTAGGAAGGGGTTTGAAGGCACTCCAACCTCATTCTGCCCCTCCAGCGACTGCCAGGCTGCTGGTTCTCACCATGACTGCAGCTGCGGGTTTTCAAGGTTACTGCGGAGCTGGAGGGGTGCGGGGGACTAGGGCAAGTTAAAACACCACAAAGCTCACTACTCTTATGATTCAGCTGTTTTTCTTAAATATATGCTCCCCAGATGGCTGCAAGCCTTTGACTACTTTCCAGAATTCTGAATGAGCTGATTTTTGACCATTTTTGCCAGTGCTCTTGTTGCTTTTACAGAGGAGAGAATTTTGGGAGGCCCTTCCTCTGCCACTTTCACTGATGTCACTAGAGGTACAGTTTTAACTATTATGAGTATCTGTTTTTTCAGGCAATGTCAGTTTAGTACAGGGACAGGACACTACCAGATGACACGGACATCAACAGGAAATAACAGCAGCCACAGGAAGAGAAGGCAGAAATACCACCCTGGGGCCATCCTGTGTGGGGTAAATGGCTCCCCTATATCAAGTGCTCTTGAGTCTACTTTTATTTCATCCCAGCTGTATTAGTTTGTTAAGGATGCCATAACAACATATCAAAGACTGCATGGATGGGCGGCTTAAACAACAAACACTTATTGTCTCACAGTTCTGGAGGCTGGAAGTCCAAGATCAAGGTGTCGGCAGGGTTGGTTTCCTCTCTCCTTGGCTTGCAGATGGCTGCTCTCCTGCTGCCTCCTCATGTGGTCATCCCTCCACACACGCATCCCTGGTGTCTCTGTGTGTGTCCACACTTCCTCCTCATGTAAGGATACCAGTCACGTTGGATTAGGGCCCACCCTAATGGCCTCATTTTAACTTAATGCTTTAAAGGCTCTATCTCCAATATAGTCACATTCTGAGGTACCGGAGGTTAGGGCTTCAACGTATGAATTTTGAGGGGAAAAATAGTCTTTTCAATAAATGGTGCTGGAACAATTAGATATCCACATGTGAAAAAATGAAGTTGAAGCCCCACCTCACACCATAAAAAATTAACTCATAATGGATGTAGGAGCTAAAACTCTTAGAAGAATATGGGTGTAAATCTTCTTGACCTTAGATTAGGCAATAATTTCTTATGATACCTAAAACACAAGCAACAAAAGAAAAATAGGTAAATTGGATTTCTTCAAAATTAAAAACTTTTGCGCTTCAAAGGTCAGCATCAAGAGAGCGAAAGGACCATCCTCAGAATGGGAGAAAATATTTACAAATCACATATTTGTTAAGGGACTGGTATCCAGAATATATAAAAATCTCTTGCAACTCAACAATAAAAAGACAACTCAATTTAAACATGGGCAAAGAATTTGAATAGACATCCTTCAAATAAAATATACAAATGGCCAATAAGCATTAAAAAGAAAATTCTCAATATCATTAAAGATGCTCAATATCATTAGCCATCAGAGAAATGGAAATCAAAACCTCAATGAGATACCAGTTTGCACCCACTAAGATGATTATCAAAAAAAAAACGAAAACAGACAATAACGAGTGTTGGGGAGGACGCGGAAAAATTGGAACCCTCATACACTGCTGGTGGGATGTGAAACGGTGCAGCTGCTGTGGAACACAGTTTGGCAGTTCCTCAAATAGTTAAACACAGAGATACCATATGAAATAGCAATGCCACACTTACATGTATAAATCCAAGAGAACTGAAAACAAGTATTCACACAAAAACCTATACATGAATATTTATAGCAGCATTATTCATAGCAGTAAAAAAGTAGAAGCAACCCAATGTCCATCAACTGATGAAAAGGTAAGTAAAATGTGCTATTAAATAGTCCATACAATGGACTATTATTCAGCCATAAAAAAGGAATGAAGTACTGATACGTGATACAGCATGCATGAACTGTGAAAACATTATGCTAAGTGAAATAAGCCAGTCACAAAAAGTCATATATTATATAATTCCATTCAAACGAAATATCCAGAAAATGCAAATCCATAGAGACAGAATATGTGGTTTCCAGCGGCTGGGAGTTGGGGGTAGGGAGGGAGAATGGAGATTGACAGCAAATGGGTATAGTGTTTCTTTTTGAGGTGATGAAAATGTTCTGAAATTAGATAGTAGTGATGTTTGTACAAATGTGTGAATATACTAAAAACCTCTGACTGTGTTCTTTAAATGGGTGAATTGCATGATGTTTGAACTATATCTCAGGAAACAAATAATACATATACATACAACTGTACCTCTACAAGAGCAAATAGGTTCTGAAATGATTCTTTCAAGCGTAAAGGGAACCCTAGGACAGTGATCTGGGCCATCTGGAGGTCTCCTCTGACTTACTCTCAGCTGTACTGGATAGCTGAGGTTGCCATTAAATTAGTTGAACAAGCGAGGGGTCACAGTGAGCACTTTACAAGGACAATGTTGAGTATCACGCACAGCCTGCTGGCCTTGATCTAATGTAGTGACAGCGGATGCTTCCCCAAACCTAAATGTCGAAGACTGTAGACAGCCACTGCAAGTTTTGGCAAAACCTGTCATGAAAGCCTATCAAATAGAAAATTAGGTTTATTTGTGATTTATAAAATGTTTTGTTAAAAAGCATCTGAAATTCATTATTTTAAGTAAACAACTTTGTGAGGGCTCTTGACATGTTGGCATATGTTGCAACACAATCAAAACATCCTACAGTAAGACAGTAGACAACCAACTCTCTATGAGGCCAAGGTGGTTGAGCAAAAGTGTGTGAGGTGCCTTCCAGAATTATAAGCATTTATTTTCACATAAAAAATCCAAGAAACAACCCCATCTGACCTTGACAGGACCCTAGAAGAAATTTCTGCTACCAGATTCGGATCATATCTCCTGAGTAAATAAACAAACCATGTGGTTCCAAAGCTTCTCAATCGGACACATTTCACCTTCGCTATATCTGCTTCGAATTATTTGGAAAAGATAGAGAATGCTCCAGACTGTGTCTCTGTCCCTTTCATAGAGGCTAAGGGTAGTAAACGAGACAGCTGGTGGTATTCTCAGCTCTGGGGTTCTGGTGAGTATTTTTTATTTGGGGGGTTTGCAGATGGTTTTAAAAACTAAAATAGTCTGTCCCTCCCCTTCGTCCCCCCACTGTATCCTGTATCCTGAGATCAGTTGTTTTTTAAATGCCACAGTAAAATATCCCCAAAGGGTATGGTTTCCATCTGTTCATGTCACTTAATGCTTCAATAACCTGGGGAGAGTTCCTTAACCCGTTACAAAATTCTTTGCAATGTGGGGTTAATAATGGTACCTTCTTCGTCGTGTCAGCCTGAGGACTGATTCAGCACATGTCAACAGGACTGCTGTACTGCCACCCAAGGCGGCACCATCCTCACTAGAGTCTACGTGATTGGCGCTGCATGGAGCTGTGCAGCGCAGTCTGCGTAACCATACGAGGCAGTCCTACCTGACGACGCGTATGGTGCAGAGCAAACACTCAGTAAGTGGTAGCTAGTGTAATAATTGCTATAGTGACGTTTTCTTGCAAGAAAGGTGAACTTGCCTCTGGGTGCTTCAAAGAGGCTTGTGTTAACAGCAAAAAGGAAAGTAGGCATTCTCCTAGGCGCTTTCACATGCATTATTTCACAACTCCATAAAGATATTATCACCTCTCTTTGACAGATGAAGAAACTGAGGCTCAGAGATTTTAAATAAGTAAAGTTATGTGACTATTAAATGTTCGAGCCACAGTGGGAATGCGGGTCTGTTACTCTACATCCAACGCTCCTCCCACAGTAGCAAGCTGCAGACTGGTGGGAATATGCATTCTTTTTTGCTCACCCAGCATCTCTTCCTCCTTCTTCTGGAAACAGCACCTAATTTTCCATGACAGAACCACCCCTTGGACATTCTCCATCCACATGATTTGGATGTGACCATCTCAGGCCAGCCAATTGGTTTACTCTATCCCATATGGTCACAGTGACAGCTCAGGGATGGGCACTTAGCCCAAGTCAATCCAATGAAACTCAATCCCAGGACTTTTGTAAGAACTGTGGGAAAGACAGAATCTCCTTCTGCTGGACTTGAAACTATGAAGTCCGGGACTTTCGAGGGTCATTCTGAGGAAGAAGCTTGTATACAAAAGACAGCTGAGAAGAGAGAAAGAGAAATTGAGTCTGATGACATTTTTTGAGCCTCAAACCTATTCAAACTTGTTTTTTTTTTTGCCACGTACAATTGAAAGAGTCCTGATTGACCCAGGGGAGTGATGAAACTAATGCAGGGAGTTCTTAAATCCATTTAAGCACCAAGCCTTTTCTGTAAATGATCTGTTAACAATGCTAACTCTGGTGGTGGGAATGAGGATGCTTGCTTTATTAATCTTTATGTACTATTTTTTAACTTGACAAAAAGATCAGAAGAGGTACAAAAATTGCATTAAAAAATAAAATAATAGGGGCCAGCCCAGTGGCGTAGTGGTTAAGTTTGCATGCTCTGCTTTGGTGGCCCGGAGTTCACAGGTTTGGCTCCCGGGTGCAGACCATTCATCAAGCCATGCTGCAGCGGCATCCCACATACAAAATAGAGGAAGATGGGCACAGACGTTAGCTCAGGGCTAATCTTCCTCAGCAAAAAGAGGACTGGCTATGGATGTTAGCTCAGAGCTAGTCTTCCTCACACAAAAAATAAATAAATAAAATAAAGTTAAATTAAATTAAAAATAATAAAATAAAATAAAAATAAAAAGGAGCAGTTTCCAACACAGAAAAGAGATAAAGAACAAATTCCATTTGGTACCTCTCAGATCTAAAACCTAATTCCTAGACTTGTATCTGATGGTAATTCCCATGTTAACACCCTGTGCTCAGGCTTTTGAATTTGGGTTAAGCAGTGTAATCGTTAGTTTTATGTGTCAACTTGGCTAGGCTAGAGAACTCAGTTATTCAATCAAACACTACTCCAGGTGTTGCTGTGAAGGTATTTTGTAGATGTAGTTAACATCTACAAACTACATCTACATCTACATTTATGAGTTACTTTAAATAAAGGAGATTATCTTCGATGACGTAGGTGGGCCTCACCCAATCAGTTGAAAGGCACTAAGAACAGAAATGAAGTTTCCCTGTTATTGCCATTGAGCCAATTCCGACTGCTAGCGATGCTGTGTACAGCAGGAGAGGAACCCTGCCTGTTCTTTCAGAGCCATTCTCTGACCTTCCACTGCTATATCAGCCAATGCTCTGCTGCTATTCATATGGTTTTCATGGCCAATTTTTTTGGTAGTGGGTGGCCAGGTCTTTCTTCCTAGTCTGTCTTAGTCTGGAAGCTCCACTGAAACCTGTCCACCATGGGTGACTCTGCTGGTATGTGAAATACCAGTGGATAGCTTTCAGCATCACAGCAACATGCAGCCACCACAGTATGACAACTGACAGATGGTGTGGTTCCCTGACTGGGAAAGGAACCTGGGCTGCAGCAGTGAGAGCACCGAATCTTAACCACCAGACCGCTAGAGGTTTCCCGGAGGGAGAAGAAATACTTCCTGTGAACTGCCTTGTTGCTCCCGCCCAAGGGTTTCCAGCCTGCCAGCCTACCATATGGATTTCAGCCTTGCCCAGCCTGACCCCACAACCGCATAAGCCAATTCCTTGAAATAATCTCTCTCGCAACTGATTGACAGATAGATGAGAGAGAGATCAATTGCTCAATTGGTTCTGTTTCTCTGGTAGAACCCTGACTGATACAAGCAGTCACACCCTGGGTGTCTGTTGGGCACTCTCTGATCTCTAGCCCCCAGAAATGAGAAAAGCCTCCTGAATTCTCCCCTGGGAGTCAGGCCGCTGTATGTATGCCTTTCTTTTCCTCCCTCCCTCCCTCCTTCCTTCCCTTCCTCTCTTCCTTCCAGAGGGCTTCTGCCTCAGAAACATAATGGCCTCTGTCTGCTGAGAGCACCGTTTCCTGATCTGCCTAGCTCATGACACATATGCTACATATTAACAACCGCAATGAAGCCTGGCTTCTCCAATTATAGCTCTATTGCTGGCATTACTCGTCATCTTTGTCCAACCCCAGAAGTTTACCATACTCCCTCTCTCTCTCCTTCTCAAGGCCCCACTGGTCTTCATCACCTGTTAGACTGATAGCTGTCTCCCAATATCCATTCTCCCCTTCTTCATGGTAATTCTGATATTTTGCCAGCACATAACTTTCCAGGATAAAGACTGTATATCTCAGCCTCCTTTTCAGATAAGTGTGGTCATGACTAGGTTATAGCCAATGGGATTTGAGCAGAAGTAATGTGTCCAACTCCCAGGCTGTGCATTAGAAGTAAGGGCATGCCAAAATGTAAGCATGGTGATACCGATACTGCATTTTGTGGGCAACAGCACCGCCCTAAAGGGAGTGGAACAATACCATACAAAGAGCTTGAGTCCTCTACTGTATCTGGACTTCCATCTGGTTTATGGTACCAGTTTTTGGAATCTCTGCAGCAACAGCCATATTTACATCCAAACCAATACACCACCAAACGTGCCAAAACAAAAACCCCCCTTCACTCATGCTTTCCACTTCTTGAGCCACTGATTGTCCTGTTCCCTGCCTACTCCTCCTCCTTCCCACCCTTAAATGTGGGTGACTCTCTCACTCCCAAAGTCTTTCTTTAAATCTGGGTTCTTTCTATACTTTCTCCCTTGGAAATCTCACCTATTCTCATAGAAGATGACTTCAAACTCTTCTAAGCCTAACTCATCTCTAATCACCAGATCTGCTCACTGGACTTCTCCCTGATGAATTGCTAGCACATCAAACTCCAGATGTTTACAATCAAACTCAAGATTCTCCCTCTCTCACTCTCATATACACACACTCACCATGGGGTGAGGGTAGACAGCCTGCTCTCTTCCTGATTTCCTTGTTTTGTAAATGCAGCAAAGGACACCATCATCCTGCCAGGAGGCCAAGTTTAAAACTCTAAAGCAGGGGCCACAATTTCAAATGCTCACAGAGCCCAGGCAAGTGACAAAAGAAAAGTGGATACTGTGGGGAGCTGGAGAGGTTACAGCCAATCTAAAAAGAGCAACCACTACTTGGCTGACTTCTGACAGGTACAAAGACAGGCCGTGTTGTGAGATCTTTTGACTTTTCAAAAGAAGTAAAAAATTTGGATTCTATGTTTTATGTAATCTCTCTAGATTTTTAAAACAAAACAACTAAAAGGTATCTTCCACAGAGATGATATTCAAAATATTGAACTTGTAAGATATTTATAGATCAATATGTAAATCAAAAATTTAAAAACGTCTCATGCTATTTTCTAAATAAACAATGTATATGATGAAATGACTTGTTAAATAATATAACTTGTAGCAAAAATAATTCATCAGATCATTCTAGTAAGCGTAAATCATTTGTTGATATTTGGAAATTATTCACCTTGTGCTGCAGCTGTCACTAAATTTTGTCCCTGTATGAGTGACACAGGGAAACAACATCAAATTCTTCCAACAACTTCCTCATTAAACTGATAAGCATTAGGGGAATTTTTTAAGTAGAGAATTTTTCTTAACATCAATGATGTTGGTGTTGAATCCTCAGCTTCTGATGAGCAAACAGCAATTACATTTAAACAGGGAATAGCCTAAAGCTTTTATATAATCAATATTTCTATTATTGATTGAGTCACAAAAATCACTTATGAAAATATCTTTTAACTGGTTGGCTTATTTTACTACTTTTTGTTCACCCTTAATCTATGGAGCTCCACAAACTAGCTGGCCAAATTTCAGGACTTAATAAATTGAAAGAACTGAAAAGTTAATTACATTTTTCACTATTGTCATCAAATACCTTTTCATATTATCTATTAGACAATCCAATAGTTTTTCTCTTGGAATTGATGTAACCACAGGCCCTCTAGGACCAGTTCAAACTGAGCCCATCCTACCAACAGAAGGTTTTTTCAGGGGCAAGCCAAAAATTTCCCAAGTCATGTAGCCAGAGCACATGCAGAGAACAAAACCTTGACCTGAAATAACACCCGGAACCACAGATTCTCCCCCCACAGAACCAAAGGACCGGGCCATGACCGGAACCTGAAAGTCAGACTCTCATCAGAAGTGTGGGGTCCATTGGCTAGAAAGATCTGGTGTTAAAGCCCCTTCCACACCTTACCATAAATATTTAAAGCCCTCCAACCAAAACCTGCCCCACCAGTGCTTCTGCGTGCCAGCCTGTCCCCCTTAACCTCTTAAATTTTGCCCCAAACCGCAGATCAGGGAGACAGATCTTAAAGATTTGCCTCCTGCCTCCTTGCTGGTCAACCTCGCAATGACGCCTTTCCTTTTCTCAAAAGTTGGTGCCATAATAACTGGCTTTTATGCCCATTGGACAGAAAACCCCCTCTTTGTGGGGTAACATTGATACTTCATTTTGTTTCAAATGGTATACCTATTTTTTTTCACATCTATAATATCTACCACTTCTGTGTCACAATTTCGTTTGTTTGTTTATGTTATGGACTGAATGCGTGTGTCTCTCCAAAATTCATGTTAAAGCCTTACTCGCTACCCCAATGTGATGGTATTACAAGGTGGGGGCTTTGGGAGACAATTAGGATTAGATGAGGTCATAAGGGTAGACGTCCTAAGGATTAGTGCCCTTATAAGAGTCGCAAGAGAGCTTACTTCTTCTGCTCTGCTCTCCACCATGTGAGAATACTAAGGAAGTCAGCAGTCTGCAATCCAGAAGAGGGTTCTCACCAGAACCCGAACAAGCTGGCACCCTGATCTCAGGCCTCCAGCCTCCAGAACTGTGAGAAATAAATTTCTTGTTTATAAGTCACCCAGCCTGTGGTATTCTTTTAAAGCAAACCAAGCAGACTACAACAGTTTACATGTGTTCAATTGTTTTATAGTCCACTGAAATAATGTCAGCTCTAAAACATTTTTCTCATGAAGCTAAAACAAATATTGACATTTCCATTAAAATATTATTAAGGCCAAAACTCTTAAAAACATATTTTTCAAATGGCTAACCATTCCATTTCAGTTTCTATTACAGTGAACATGCAGAACTTACTGATCTCCACACTGCTGTCCATCAAGCTTCAATTTTCATTACTTAATTTGCAGTTCTGATATTAGATGTGATAGTGAATACAGCTTGTTGAGGAAAAATATGAAAATTATTTGACTTAGGCCTTGTATTGCTTTATCTAAAATTAATTTGATAATTTAGTGCCAAATTAAAACATCCAAATTTTTTCTAAACTTTTGGCTGAAACTCTAGACTCTCTCTAGCATTACACTGGCACTTTTAACCCAATGACTTTTTTTTAATTGTTGTAAAATATTCCAACAACATTTTTATGGAAATATTTTTCAATGAAATATAATTTTTCCTGCCCACCAGCAAGTTCAATATGTTGTATTAAATGTGATTCCCACTGCCATAAGGTCGACAAGAACCATTAACCTCAAACTCTTGAAATTCGTATTTTAAGCAAATTATTAAAACACCTTTACGTGACGTTTCAGCTTCTTTGATGATTTAAAATGAACTACCTTGATTCATGTTTCCCAAAAAGTTTTCTCATTTAGGTACATCTATATTTTGTAACAAGTGGATCCATAGTACCCATGTCCCTATCAATATTATTCCTTTAGAAATTCTATTATTTTCATGGAAATGCTCAATTATTTTATTATATAGTGCGAAAAATTCTGACAGTACCTTCTACATCTTTTTGATTGCTTTATCCTCTCCGATAACATTTTGCAGAGTTTTAAGCTTTCAAATGTTTCATGTATGAAACTGTCTTAAATTTCTTCCTTAATGATCACAAATTTTCTTCACTTGAACCACAAGTTTTAACAGCATCCTGATGAAATATATACATGTTTAGCACCTTGATCTTTTAACCCGTAACTTTTGAGTGCTATTTGCATCCAACATTTCTCTCAGTAGCAATAAGTCAAATTACTGATTGAATAAAATCAAGTTATTTTCCATTCCAGAACTTCAGGTTTTATGTAATAAAATTTATTTAATACAAGTTTTACTTTGTGCAGATTCTTGCAGAGGATCAAAACAAGTTCCAGGCTGGGATTCACTATTATTATAATTCCTTCTTTGTTCTTCTGCATATTAACAAGATTCATGTTTATTATATTTAAAAGTATTAAAAACTTATCCAGGGGCCAGCCCCATGGCTTGGCGGTTGAGTGCCCATGCTCCGCTGCTGGCGGCCCAGGTTCGGATCCCGGGCACGCACCGACGCACCGCTTGTCCGACCATGCTGAGGCCGCGTCCCACGTACAGCAACTGAAAGGGATGTGCAACTATGACATACAGCTATCTACTGCGGCTTTGGGGAAAAAAAGGAGAAGTGGCAATAGATGTTGGCTCGGGGCCACTCTTCCTCGGCAAGGAGAGGAGGATTGGCATGGATGTTAGCTCAAGGCTGATCTTCCTCAAAAAACAAACTTATCCAGATTTTGTTGTCTCTTCATTCTAGGTATTTGTTTTCAATATTTTATAATAAAATCTTAAATGTATAAATATAAAAACACTGCACATCTGCTACTTTTTGAAATAATTACCATCTACTAACAATAAAATTAAAAGTATTTTAAACTAGTGATAACTCCTAAAGCAATTAGTGTTTTGTTAACACATACAACTTAGCCACAGTCCCTTCGGTGACACAGGCCAAACTGTGTCATGAATGTTTCTCAGATGTGGCTACAATAGAAAGCCCTTTTCCAATGGCACTAACATCCTAAAACTATCAGTAGAAACCAATACGTTTATATTGAAATGTGTATTATTACCTAACTGTAACACATTGCAATTACCGTGATACGATTTACCACGAAGTATTTCAATATTTTAACCATCAGTGTGGCACAGGGTACATACCAGCTAAATACGGGCTCTGGTGAGTCTGCTGGACTTAGTCCAGGGACTGCAGTTTTAGCTTGTGGCCAAAACTCCAGAAGAGATTATCAATGGGTCCTGGATCTGAAGATGCAGCTGCATTTCGGAAGCATCTCTAGAAGAACAGCCTGTGCTTACTTTTTTGTGTGGGGGATGGAAATCAAGTGATGTCACACCTGGGCCTCTTCACTGATTGAAGTAACCTGCCTGCCTCTGGTAGCCATTTGAATTTCACACCTGGGATTAGGTTTTCAAAGACTTCCTGTCCTACCAAAATCCCTGAGGCAAGGATTTACAAATCCTGGCTACCTACTAGAAATGGGAGGTAAGGGGAAAATACAAGTAGCAATCCCTTAACCAATACTGCAAAAAAGCATCTCGCCACATCTGCACCTCCAACTTCTACCGTCCAGGTCAAGACTCCACAAAATCTTCCCTAACCACAGCCAGCAGCGCCCACCTCCCCCTCCTCTCAGAGCTCACAGCATTGTCTTTCTCTTAGACTACTTATCACACGCTACCCTACGATTACACATGCCTTGAAAATAAATTCCAAACTTCCCATCTGGCATCCCTTGATCCACCCATTGGCCCCACGAACTTTAAATCTCATTGTTCCCCTTGACATAGCCTTTGCTCCAGCCAAACATGACTTCTTTCCCCATAGATCTTGGGCAGTCACACCGCCATGCCTTGCTCACAACCGGATCCTCAAGCTGGAGCGGGGCCCCCCCTCCCTCATTTCTTCTCGCCGACAACCGGCAAGGCTTGGCACAAAAGCAACTCCTCCGGAAAGCCCTTCCGGGATTCTCCAGCGGGCCAGACCATTCCCTGAGCTGCCCAGCTCTTCGCTGACCGTCTGTCTCTCCAGGAACTCCTCCCATTCGTCCTCAGACGGCAGGGCCCAGCACGAGTCATTTCCAGGGCCGCGCCCAGGACGAGCTTCTGGGTTTGCTGAATGACTCAGCAAACGAGGGTGCTCCGTCGGCCCCACCAGCCGAGCACCTACTAGGTGCGGGCACCGTGGTACGGCGCCGGGACAAAGCTCCCGCTCAAAGGAGCTTCCTGTCTATTCGCTAATCCGAAGAGTCACAAGTGCTGTGAAGGGCATGGAAGCGATCTGGAACTCCGCCTCGCTTGCAAGGGCCGCAGGCGCAGACGGCCGCACGCCCTTCCCTCAGTTGCCCCACCAACGCGCACCGCCTCTGTCTCCCGAGGCGTCACACGCCCTTCCCCGAGCACTCTCGCGTTGCCCAGTCTGCGCAGCCGCACACTCCCAGTCCCAGCGTGCCCCGCGCCCCGCCCCGCGGGCTGGGCACCCTCTTCCCGAGAGGCCGCGGGAGCCCCGCTGCATGCTGGGAGTTGTGGTCTCGGAGGAGGCGGCGCGGCCGCCGGCCCGCAGCGCGTGGCAGGAAGCGGAAGCGGCCTGGGGGCCCGCCCTGGCCCGGCCCCGCCCCGCGCCGCCCGCTCCCGCGGTGTTAGGACTGACGTGTCTCTCGGCGAAGGTGTTGCGTGCCGGAGCAGGTTCGGCCGCGGGCAGCGTCGCCTCACTCGAGCCGAGCGGAGCCGAAGCGGCACCCGGAGCCCGAGCAGCCGCCGCCATGGCGAGTGAGTCCCCTAGGGCAGCCCCGGCGCCGCCGGGACGGGCCAGAGTCCCCTTCCCCTGCCCGGTCCGGGCGGGCGCCCCCCGCCAGGCCTGCCCGGGGCCCCGCAGAGCGAGGCCCGCGCCCGGCTCTCCTCGTCCTGGGCGGAGGCTCCCCGGTGGCGCGGATCGGCGTCCCCAAGTCCTAACTCTTCTTTTGTCTCTCCCATCAAGTCAAGTTTCTGGAAGTCATCAAGCCCTTCTGTGTCATTCTGCCGGAAATTCAGAAGCCGGAGAGGAAGGTGAGTTCCCCAGTCGCCGTCAGACGAGGCTGCGTGAGGCTGTCTGGGCGCTCCAAGCGCACGGCGCGACTGAACGCGGCTTCGGCGCGCGAATGGGAGCTCGCTTCTCTGCCCTGGAGAGTGCTGGTGCGTGCTGTGCTGCTCCTGAGCTTGGCGAAGGGCACCTGCCTGTGTGGGAGAGTCCCCGAAGTCGTCGTGCTTTATTTGGGGCCCCTTGTCGACGTTTCTCCGTGAACAGAGCCTCAGGCTTGCCCTGTCCCCAGCGCGTCCTGGCCGTGAGTGAATAAGGCGTCAGAAGCCTCAGTGAGGATCCTCGGGTCCGGTTACCCTTCCTGCTTCGCGTCCAACAGGAGCAGGTCGTGGGTCGGATTTCTCTAGGAGATGCTCTTCGTATCCAGCTGCTAGTAGGAGCTAAGAGCAGTCACTTTATTCTGTACAGATGAGTTTGTATCTTTTACGTAGGCTGTCGCGTTCCTGAGAATAAAGGCATGTTGTGAACCCTGCTTTTTACAGCAGGCCCATTAAAACATGGATAGAAATGTAGAGCTCTATTGAATCTTTATCAGAATTTCCGCTGCTCCACAGCTACAGGCCAAGATAGTATTGCCAACGCAAGTAAAGCTTTTAAACGACGAAGAAAAGTTTCATTGGATTCTTACCTTAAAGAGAATGAATACTAATATATTTTTGTCTTTACATTATTTTGGACTATTGTTCATGCATTCACATATGTGTATGTGTACTTAACATCAATATAGACGCTTGGGTTCTTGAAGTCTACTTTTTTTTTTTTTTAACTTAAAATCGTTTTGTATAAATGTCCGGTGTAAGTGCTGCCTTTGATGGGCTAAGATGCAAAGCTCTCCCCCCACCCCCACCCCCAGCATAGTAGAAAGTGCAGGGCTCTGGAGGCAGGCAAGCCTGGAACCCACGCTTTACACAGCCTCTTAATAGCTGTGTGACCTTGGCCTTATAAGTAGATGGTAGGTGGAGCAGGAGAAATGTGTGCAAGGTATAGCGGTGGCTCCAGAGGGATTAACGCTGCAAGATGTGATGTCCGATGGTGGTTTTGAAGGAAGAATAGAAGTTTTCTTGAGAGGACAAGGAGTTCCAGGCATAAGGAATATATAGTGTGCAAAGGCAAAGAAGACCAGCAGGTGGGAGGGTGTTAGACATAGTTCAGTATTGCTAGAATATAACGGGTAGGTGGGGCGACATAGAAGGTGGACAGATTAGGAAATTGCTTTGGAAGTAGGGTAGAGGGTTAGAGTGGTTTAGAGGCTTCTGCAGTAGAGGGTGGACTAGGAGAGGGGAGTAGATTTAGGGGCCAGTAAGAGGTTGAGTAGACAAGACTCAGATAAACAATTTTTGATGTTTCGCTGTTGAGTTTGGCTGTATCCAGGGGAGGACACTTGGTTATTAAAAAGTGAGGAGTCTTGTAAAAATTGTCTACTCGTTTTTCTCGTGAAGAATCATTTCAGTACCAGCTGGTTATATTATTGGTTAGCCTGAAGTGGTGTTGCCTTCCCTTGGGCTACTTCTAGTTTCTTAGTGTGGTGAGGTGACAGGTGGGAAGGGGGAGCCTTCTCAAGAGGAAGAAGAGCTCTGTGAATTCATGCCAACTTCATGTGGAGTATCTGAACATTGACTTCCCCCCTCTTCGTGGGGTCGTGGGGTCGTGGGCTTGTGGGCTTGTGGCCTGCCTAGAGGGGTAGACATAAAGGCCGGCAGCTTCTACTCCGACCAGAGATCCAGGACTCTAACTTGGTGCTCACGTTACATTTCTCTTCCCCTCAAATTAAAAAATATTTTTTAAGAACACAGTTTTGTTCACTTAGCACTGTTGCTCGCGAGGTATTTCCACATCAAAATCCTCAGTCCGCACAATAATTACTGTGTGTTTTAAGCCCTTTCAAGCCGTTATCGCAGTGTGGATGGCAAGTACTAGTGAAGACACTCAGTTTTAGAAGCAGAAGACTCGAAAGAGTTCCCACTCGACTTCTTAGTACCTGAGGAGCCTTGGCTGGGAGTGAGGGATCTAAACTTTTCTAATGATACTTCTGAGGCATCTGTAAAATGATCTCGAATTGTCACCTGTCCTACTTACATAGTGAGATGTGAAAAGAAGTGAAGTTAAACACCTGCTACTAGTTAGTTAGTGAGGAGGTTAACCGTGCAACTCTCCCTGCCCTCCCCCTAATATTGTTTATTACATTGTTTTACCCTTAATTCATAGAAAGTATGCTGTTAAACAATCACAGATTCCAAATTAGTTGATTCCAGAATAACAAGGTTTTGTCAATTACAAAACCCGTGAAAATAATAAATGATTGCTCATAGGTTGTAAGGGCTTGTCTGGTTTAGGAATCCCTTTTTGTTGCAACATTCTCTGATCTTGGGTCTGATCGTAAACTGTTAATACTGATGGTTAAGAGCACATGCTTTGCACTCAGACTCACTTCAGCTGCGGGATTTGGGACAGATTACTTCGCCTTTCTAAGACGCAGTTTTCTCATTGTAAAATAAAGATAGGGGCCGACCCGGTGGCGCAAGCAGTGAAGTGCGTGCGCTCTGCTGCGGCAGCCCGGGGTTCGCCGGTTCGGACCCCAGGCCTGCACTGCCGCACTGCTTGGCAAGCCATGCTGTGGCGGCGTCCCATATAAAGTGGAGGAAGATGGGCACAGATGTTAGCCCAGGGCCAGTCTTCCTCAGCAAAAAGAGGAGGATTGGCAGATGTTAGCACAGGGCTGATCTCCTCACAAAAAAATAAAATAAAATAAAGATAATAGTGCTGTGTAGTGTGAAGATTAAATAAGGCCTTTGCATATGTGCCTTGTATGTAGAAAGGATGCAATATGTGTACTTTGGTACGTAGTTTGAAGTGTTCAAGACTGACCTCTCTGGTGAACAGAGACAGGGGTCTGATCTGAGTCCATTT
This sequence comes from Ceratotherium simum simum, assembly GCF_057802395.1. Lineage (NCBI taxonomy): Eukaryota > Metazoa > Chordata > Mammalia > Perissodactyla > Rhinocerotidae > Ceratotherium > Ceratotherium simum. Next base: position 93,029,458 of record NC_141904.1, read on the forward strand.
CTGTTAATTTGCTTATGAAAATGACTTGTCACCTTAATTGACTCTCTTCTACTGTAGATTCAATTTAAGGAGAAAGTGCTGTGGACCGCTATCACCCTCTTTATCTTCTTAGTGTGCTGCCAGGTAAGCACAGGTTTCATGTTCCAGTGTCAGGGTGGGGGGAAGAGAGTGGGCTGGCATCAAGTACACTGACTCCTTTTCCCTCTGCTTGTTTCCAGATCCCCCTGTTTGGTATCATGTCTTCAGATTCAGCTGACCCTTTCTATTGGATAAGAGTGATTCTAGCCTCTAACAGAGGTAGGACTCTGGCTCTCTGTGCCTCTCTGTACAATGTGGGCTTTACTGGCTTCCTTAGTTAAGTTACAGGCTTTAGATTTATGTGGAGTTGAGTGTTTGGCAAGGATGTTAGTGTGCGTGCTGAATAGCCTTAGTAAATGCCAAATTCAGTGCTGAGGCATATCGTCCTATTCAGAATTGCATTTGAATGCTGTACAAAACCTGTAATAGTAAGATAAGTCTACATCGTAGAGAATTCAAAAAACATGGAAAAACTAGAATGTTTTTTAAACAACTGAAATGATGACATTTCTATGTGTCTTGTTGTTGATAACATTCTTTAGAATATGTAGTTTGTTTCTCAGCTGCATCTTTTTCCTATCTATAGGTTATATATATGTGTCAAAAAATATGTCACAGTGTTTTGTATACTCTAACCAGTTTCCTGTGTGGGGGAGGATTTTGAATGTTTATGTTGTTGCTGCTTTTGACTAACTCATTTTAAAAATATAGTTCAAATTAAGTTCCAAATCAGTTGGAAGTACAGCTCATTTGAGCATAATGGAAGTAGAGATTTATTCACAGCTAGATACAATTGTACAGGTCTTTCCAGACTCTGGAAATTATTTGAATGTTATCTTCTTTTATTAACTGATGAAGAGAGGAACCTTTCTTATCGCTGTAAAACCAGAATAAATCTTTTTATGGTGAATTTAAATGCAGTGATCTGTTTAAACACTGTGTGACTTCCTAAACAGAATATGATGTTGCCTGGCAGACTGAATAGAATGAATGTAATGATATTCTAATCGTTGATATTTTGGAGTTATTCTCTGAATTAAATGCTGCTAGCAGTCTGAAACACATTGGATTTGTATAAGGGATACACAAAGTTTGCTCATTCATTTTCTTAATAATGTGTTGCTTTTCATTGGCCGTGTTTTGCCTCCCCATTTCCTCAAGGCACATTGATGGAGCTGGGTATCTCTCCCATTGTCACCTCTGGCCTCATCATGCAGCTCTTGGCTGGTGCCAAAATAATTGAAGTTGGTGACACCCCAAAAGACCGAGCTCTCTTCAACGGAGCCCAAAAGCGTAAGTCAGATTTTAAGTAATATTCAGCTGTCTGTAGTTGAGAATTTGAATTTGCTGTATAGTTTGGGGCATCAAAATGTTTTTTCTTTGTCTGGTATAACTTCATTGGCCTGCCAGCCCTGCAGGTGCTCTGTGGCCTGTGTTAGCACAGGAGGACCTCTGGGAGAGCAGAGTGCAAGGCACCAGGAGAGGCTGGGCAGGGCCAGGGGAGAGGGTGTCGAGGCCCCTGTGGCTGTGTGATGGAGTGGAAAGGGCAGGGCCTGGAGGTCTTCCTCTCCACCGGCCATAACGTCCTTACCACTTAGAAGGAGATACTGGGTACTTCCAAGCTGTTCTAAGAATTCAGTTGAATAATGTATGTAAAATATCAGTCAATGCCTGGCACAGAGTAATTTCTTTTTCTTTCTTCTGGGATTTTAAAAGGATTCATCTTAGGGGAAAGGTGACCCTCTCAACCCAGCTCTACTATTTACTGGCTCTGTGACTGGACAAAGTTAGGTGACAGCTCTTAGTCTCAGTTTCTTCATCTGTAAAAATGGGGATAATAATGGTGTTTGCATCCTGGCAAATAGCATGTCACTAGTAACAATGACCAGTCATCAGAATTACCCATGTTCAGCCTCTGACTGTGAACTGAAATATACAAATTAGGAAATGATATTTACAGTTTCTTAGGCAGCCATATTTTCTTCCACACCAGCATGTTTTACAGATCTTCTTGTTAGTAGGCTAAATAACTGAGCGAGAAAGACTAACCTAATTTTAACTTGTCAGTTTCGGATGCAAATCAGGATTTTAAAATATATACATGCATTATTTTTTTTTTTTTTTAAAGATTTTTTTTTTTTTTTTTTTTTTTATTTATTTTTTCCCCCCAACGCCCCAGTAGATAGTTGTGTGTCATAGCTGCACATCCTTCTAGTTGCTGTATGTGGGACGCGGCCTCAGCATGGCCGGAGAAGCAGCGCGTCGGTGCGCGCCCGGGATCCGAACCCGGGTCGCCAGCAGTGGAGCGCGCTCACTCAACCACCAAGCCACGGGGCCGGCCCCATGCATTATTTTTTAAAAGCACAAATCAGGTGTTTTCTCTTTAATCTTGACAATTTTTTCTGCCTTAAGAATTCAGAGTTATTGAGCAGTTTTTAAAAGTCACATAGAGACTATATTTGATGGGCACTTTGGAGTAAAATTTTATTTTACATGACAAACTAACCAGAAAAGCTGAAATTGAAGCCCAAACCTGTACTTAAGAGATCCATCTAGCGTTGTGGAACCAATAAAAATGTGTCTATTCCATTGTGCCTAACAATTAAGTATAATGATCTAAGAAACGAAGACAGTCTACAAAAAAGAAAGCTTCTGATAGGCCAAAAGAGCTTTCTGGGGAGGAAATGGGACTAGTGACCAAATTGATGGCGTTGTGAGGTGTTTCCTTAAAAAATACATTAAAGGGGCCGGCCTGGTGGCACGGTGGTGAAGTTCGAGCACTCCACTTCGGCGGCCCGGGGTTCGCGGGTTCAGATCCCGGGTGCATTGCTTATCAGGCCATGCTGTCACAGCCCCCCATATAAAGTAGAGGAAGATGAGCACAGGTATTAGCCTAGGGCCAATCTTCCTCAGCAAAATGAGGACAATTGGCAACAGATGTTAGCTCAGGGCTAATCTTCCTCACACACACAAAAAAAATACATTAAATACAAACTGGGAAGGGATCACTCTATCCCGGCGTTGATATTCCGTGCTCTGGACTCAGACCTGGGTGAGGAGCCAGTAGAGGTGGCCCAGGTATATAGTTCCACTCAGGAGCCATCCAGGACCCACATGACCTTACCTGAGTTTGGGTGCTACAGGTTGGTGACATTGCCAAATTGTATGCCTCAGCATGTTGTCTTAGTAGCTTCTCCTACCTGATTTACCTTTCATAAGAACCAGATTTGTCGTGTTTCAGCTCTTTTCCTCCTCCTGTCACTGAAAGCAAAGTGAATTTAGGAGAAGGTGAAATGAAGAGCTCACGCGCTTCTGTTAAAAGGCATCTGAGTTACCATGTGCTTTGCCGACGTGATGTCGAGTGTTTCTGGGACCGAGCTCCTCGGGGGCAGTATCCGTATTCTTCATCTTCCTTGTTCCTGGTGCCTGGCGCACAGTAGGTGTTCAGTAACTGTTTCCTCTCCGACCGTGAAAGGTCACGCTGCGAGAGCACGGTTTCTTTTGATTTCTAGTGTTTGGCATGATCATTACCATTGGCCAATCTATCGTGTATGTGATGACCGGAATGTACGGGGACCCTTCTGAAATGGGTGCTGGAATCTGCCTGTTAATCACCATTCAGGTAATTGCTATGCTCAAATCCCCTCTTCAGAGTAGCCCATCACACTCACTCATACTTCCCAAATAACAAATTGGAACCACACATAAAAGAAACTCTGAGAAGAAGCCAAAGCCCCTGTGTTTGCCTTTCTGAGTTCACCAGAGGAAGGCTCTGCCATCCCATGTCTGCTCAGCCTTCGGCATTTATATCAGAGAAGCCAGTTACTGAGGGAAGAGCAAACCACGCCCAGGGGAGCAGGAATGCACTCTATTTGGGTTTCTTTACTTTTATTTTTTCATTTTTACAGCTCTTTGTTGCTGGCTTAATTGTCCTACTTTTGGATGAACTTCTGCAAAAAGGGTATGGCCTGGGCTCTGGTATCTCCCTCTTCATTGCCACGAACATCTGCGAGACCATTGTGTGGAAGGCATTCAGCCCCACTACTGTCAACACTGGCCGAGGTAAGGGCCTTGGGCTTCCCTGGGGACATGGGCAAAGCAGAAGACAAAACTTCCCCCATCTTAAGGAAAAATCGACTCAATTTTAGGTACATCTCTTCTGATCTTTCTGTGTGTGTCTACAAATTTTTTTTAGACATAGATAGGCTTATGCTCATAATGATACATAACTTGCATTTTTCCTGTAAGAATAATTCATGGACGTTTGCCATGCCAGAATACATAATCCAGCCTCATTTTTCTTAGCACAGCATCCCATTGCAGGGATGAAGCAGCGTTTCTGTTAACCCTTCTTCTTCTGCTGGCCACTTAGGCCATTTCCGGTTTCTGTTGTGATTACAACAGTGAAACAGTGAAGGTCCTTATACGTTCATCTTCACATATTTTGGCAGTTGCTCTCAGTGAATAAGTTTCTAAAAGTGAAATCACTGAACCAACGCGCTTGGTCATGCAAGGGGCAACTTTGTGAAAGAGGCCTGAACTTGGAGTTCAGCACCTGGGTTCAAATCCTGGCTGTCCCCGTAGGTGGTGCATAAGTGGCTTCGGGCAAATTCCTCTACCTCTGAGCCTGGGTTGCCAGGATTAAATGAGAAATAACATGAAATTACATGATGCCTGGCTCATGGTTGATGCATATCAAATGTTAGTATTCTGTGTTATACCCACGATGAGTGCCAAGGAAATCTTGTTACAGAGGACATTTTTAATAAAAATTTCTAAACATACAGGGAAGTAGGACTTATTAGGAAAGGGAATTGGCATTTTCCATCTAAATATGGTATTGACTCAGAAGAATCCTGTGAAAAATATTCATGCACATTTGAGTATTTTTTTTAATTGAATGCTGGAAACAGAGTCCCTGGCCTCCAGAGACCACATAATCTCATTACTGAGACTGAAAATAGTTCCCAGAAAAATGAAAGCCACGTGTGCCCAACAAGTTATGAAGAAAAGAGTATAGCTTGAGGTAGGAAACCTCAGGGGAGCCTCAGAGAAGAGTAGGCAAGATCAGATTTGATTCTTCCCTGGCCACTTCCTGGAATTTTAGGAAGTCCAAGGCAGATTGGGAGAGCAGGAGGCAGAAGGCAGGGTTTTCAGGGACGGGCCTGAAAAGGCAGGAGGATGCAGGGGTAGGAGTGCAGGTGTGTGACGAGACCATCACCCTGTCTGGCCTGGGGGACGTCCTGAGTTATAAGGAAGTGATACTGGAGTGGAGGCCAAGGGAGCACGGTCAGTACAGGCCTGGCAGCACTGGCCAGGAAGCCACCTTCCATTCAGAAGCAGGCCAGTGAGGTGATGGGAACTGGAGTTTGGAAGGAAGAACTCACCCTGGGCTGGAGGGGAGGACAGGCAGAGAAAGCAGCTGGTAACTGTTCAGTCACCCAGCTTTGACAAGCCAGCCTGTTAGAAGGAAAGCACTGCGTGAGGGCATTAGGAGAAAGGAATGTACGACGCGGGACAAAGGGGGCTCTTTCAAGAGTGATGGAAACTTGAGAAGCAAAGGTGGATTTGTGTCTTGCTTTAAAGTGGAAGTGTCACGATGTGAGCTGGCAGTGTTTGGGGCCTGGCTGGAGAGAAGGTGCAGCCGGGACGGGTGCTTCTGCAGCCACCTGTGTGTGGGCGGTGAGCGAGTGACGCTGAGAGCACCACGCTTGCTGTGGAGTGAAGGGGAAGGGAGAACAGTGGGGTCACAAGGACTGGACCCTGGAGAAGGGCAGAGGTCCCAGCTGAGAAGGCCGCACGGCATCTGCCTCTGGAGCTCTGCTGTGGTTTAGCTTGGCGACTTGGAAAGGCATGGTCCACTGAGCTCCTCTCAGGTCTGGGGGATTAACCATTGCTGCTTCCCTGGGCAAGTGGGGACGGTCCAAAACGGGATTAGCGGGGACAGTGCAGTGACAAAACAGCTTTTGCCCCTGAAGGAACCCTAGCACTTGGAAACCCTGTCTTGTTCCGAGATTCGGCAGGTAGTGAATTTCGAGAGATAACTATGTTAAAAATTAGGAGAACCAGAGCCTAACCCTGGCATTGCCCTGATTCAGTAATTTTTATCAGGTGCCTGCTGAGGGCCCAGCGCTGTTCTAGGCACTGGGAGTACAGAGTGAGTGAGGCATGTGTTATATGGGTGTCAGATGTTACCGCAGGTACCAAGGAGAAAACTGAGGCAGAGGAAGAAGATGGGAGTCCTGAGAGGGTTGTCGCAGGTTAGTCTGCGTAACAAGGAAGGCCTTACCCTGTTGGAGCAAAGTCCTGGAAAGGGGAGGGAGCCCTGTGACTGTCTGGGGGAAGAATGTTCCATTTGGGGGAACTAGCAGGTACAAAGGCCCTGAGGTGGGAATGTACCTCGTGTGTTCAAGGTCAGCGTGTGTGGCTGGAGCAGAGTGAACAAGGAGAGGGTAGTCGGAGCTGAGAGGTAATGGGGCAGTGTTGAGAGTGGGCAGAGTGTGAACAAGTTCCTTCTTGCTTCCTGGGCGACCTGGGCATCGTCCTCTGTGAAATAAGAGCATGTCCTGGCTCCAGCCTTAAGATCCCTGAATTCTGTACATTTGGGGAGACAGGCCAATGCTGTCACACGACCAAAAGGAGGGCGGGATGGGACCTGAGGAAAGAGCATCACGGGCTGAGTGAGGAAGCGCAGTTAGGACAGAGTGCTTCTTTCACGGAAGCCACATCCCGCAGGCTTCAGAAGAGATGCATGGGGCTGCCAGTCTCTGAATGGTCCAGGAAGAGCCGGAGGCAGAAGCAGCCTGGTGGAGGTTCCACCATCATGTGTTAGGAACTTGAGGAAGGTGCTGTTGCAGGGCAGTACCGGGCGCACCTCGCGGTGCTGATGCCGGTGCCCCACCTGCCCGCGGAGACCACGCCTCTGGACGTAGTGCTGGCTTCCTGCGTGAGTGCCAGACTTGCGTTGTGGGGTAGTCCCGTGGTCCTGGACCAGCAAAGGTCCCAAGTAGGGCAAGGCTCTTGTTTCTCACTTTAGCTGTTTTGGGGTGTTTTTTTTTTTTTTTAAGTAAATTTCTTGAAAATTTATAAGATGTCTAGGCCTTACTAATGCCCTCTGCTTCCCAGTTTCCTTTCACTTGTCCTGCTGCTGCCTGATCTTCAGGTCTAGTACCCATTCTTGCTCTTTTCCTTCAGTCCCTCAGTGAGCCCGCTCTGCTTCCGGGCTGTGTTCTCCTGGCTCTGTCACGAGGCCTGCCTCCTCCAGCACCTTCCTGTGGTGGGGCATGAGCTCCAACTTGGATTAGCCACGTGTTGCCCTTTCAGTCTGACCAGTCAGTGTACGGAGCAGAGCACCCGCCCCACCTCGTCGGGCAGCCTGCATTTCAGAGCTGGTGATGCTCAGACTGATCATCATTCCACACATCTGGTGGCCATTGACTCATATACGCCAAAGAAATGAGATCAGTTAATTCAAAAAGGTAGAGTAGTCCACTTCTGCAGGTTGAAATTGCTACAGAAGAAATAGAAATAAGAGATGAGAACACTACATTGTAGCCCTTGGTTATAGGAGTAGGTGCTATGAATCATATACTCATTCTATTTTCCTCTCTAATTTGGCCACTAAGAAGCTGTGTTTCTTTACCATGTGTCCCTTCCTTTGCCAACAGGAATGGAATTTGAAGGTGCCATCATTGCACTGTTCCATCTACTGGCCACACGCACTGACAAGGTCCGAGCCCTTCGAGAGGCGTTCTACCGCCAGAATCTCCCCAACCTCATGAATCTGATCGCCACCATCTTTGTCTTTGCAGTGGTCATCTATTTCCAGGTGCGTCCAGATCTGACCCCTGGGAGTTTTGATGGTCTGCATTTAAATTTCAGAATGCTTGGATGTGTACGTCCCCCCCTGCCCACCCTGGGGTGCTGTGTCTATCATTGTATCATATTGAAATGAGGAGGTGGCATTTAAAGGAGCAAATTCCATGTGAGCTGGACGAGTGTGTTCCATTGGGTCATGGCGACTTGCCTGAACTAAACAAAATTAAAGTCGATCTAACATCTCTGAAATCATGTTCCTTTGAGTTGGGCCTATCAGCAAATAAAGAAGATATATTTTTAAGTTATTAGTTCATGAGAAGTGAAAAGTAATCCACCTCTAAAACCTCATCACTGTCTTATCCAAAGTTTGTAGGGCGTTGTAGGCATATCCTCATCCTGGAAAAGCCCCTTCCTCCTGAGACCTCCTGCTTTTCCGATTATTAGTTATGTAACTTACTTCTCAATAAGAGACCTGAACAGCCAGTTGCTTTTCCGTAGTTGGATGAATTTTTGTGTTTTTTGATTGGCTACTTGTATTCTGACAGTTATTGAAGAGAAGAGAGCAGTTGAGAAGGCAGTTTAATGCTTTATTTATACCAGCCAAATGCTTTTTCTGAGGACCATACAGGTCTGTTCCTTCAGCTGGGACTTTCAGTCAGGTGCCTGATTAATAACAAGCCAACTCTTTAGGAACTAGGCAAGTATTTGCAATCGGATCGTTAAGATTTTATTATAAGTCTTTTATATTCTGAGCCCTGTTCTAGGCACTGGGAGTTTGTGAAAAATAATATAAAAGAAACCCCTTCTATTGTCCAAGGATTTCAGAGGGAGAGGTTGTATTCATAGGAAAGCTTAGCTTTCCTGGTTATGATTAAAAACACCCTACAGGGCTGTTCTGGGGTGTGAGGCAGATGCCTGTCTTGGGGCCACTCTGAGAGCATGGGAGAGATCACCACTAGAGATCCACTGGAAGGACTGGGATGCATCCCTCAGGCTTTGCTGTGTATTCCACATGGATGTGGACGTAACACGGTGGGCTTGGTTTCTTGACAAAGATGGGATCATTCCACTGTGCTGTGTTGGTGCATTTTTAAGCCAGTCTTTCTGGGAACCTTCCGTTCGTGTGCCCCCAAGTGCAATGATGGGTAACAAGGGGCGTGGGAGCCCTGGAACCAATGCTCAGGGCAGCTCGCTCCACCGGCCTGGCCATCCCCGGCCAGAATGAGGCGGTGAAGGCATTTTGTTCTGTTTGACTTCTCAGGGCTTCCGAGTGGACCTGCCCATCAAGTCTGCCCGTTACCGAGGCCAGTACAACACCTACCCTATCAAGCTCTTCTACACCTCCAACATCCCCATCATCCTGCAGTCCGCCCTGGTGTCAAACTTGTACGTCATTTCTCAGATGTTGTCAGCCCGCTTCAGTGGCAACCTGCTGGTCAGCCTGCTGGGCACCTGGTCTGTAAGTACGGCTGCTTTAAGAAGTCAGTTGAGTGCTGTGGCCAGTTGCAGTGGTATGCATCCGTGTTCTTGCTGTGACCAAATATTTCACCCAAAGATAATTTCTAATTGTGTCTTCTACAGATTCAGCACATTAAATTTTCTTTTTGGTAAGAGAACTGCACTGTGGGCACTTGAGCAAAATTGTATTCTTTTTCCTCTGCTCAGAACTATTTTTGTCCGGATGCTAAGGCATGCTGAAAGAGCACTCACTGACTGCCTGTGTATGTTTCCCAGGATACGTCTTCCGGGGGTCCAGCACGTGCTTATCCAGTTGGTGGCCTTTGCTATTACCTGTCCCCTCCAGAATCTTTTGGCTCCGTGTTAGAAGACCCTGTCCATGCCGTTGTCTACATAGTGTTCATGCTGGGCTCGTGCGCATTCTTCTCCAAAACGTGGATTGAGGTCTCAGGCTCTTCTGCCAAAGATGTAAGTATAAGTTACAATTTCTAGAGGTAATTAAATCAGGAAACAATAGTTCTCATCTGGTACTGGTATAAGGGGTCTCAACTCGTCACCTCTTGCTAAGAAAGTGGTCAGTGAACACACAGAGACACCTCATCTTCATCAGGGGGCGGTTCCAAAGTATTAATGGCCAAAGACGGAGCCCAGCAGTAAATGAGTGCTCTGTCTGGGAAGCTGGAGCCCCCGTGGACAGTTAGACATTGTCATGTGACTTCTTTGCAGCAGTTTTAGAGTTGTTTGTGTGAGTACTGTCGGGGAGTGGAAGAGGACAGTCTGTGAGTGGTTAGTACCACCGTGAGTGCCTGCCTCCCTCAGCTTCACACTTAACGTTTCACCTTGTTTCCTCGGTGCGTGTCGTGCAGGTTGCAAAGCAGCTGAAGGAGCAGCAGATGGTGATGAGGGGCCACCGAGAGACGTCCATGGTCCATGAACTCAATCGGTGAGTGCTGGCCCTGGGTCCCAGTGGGTTTCTTATATGCGTGGTTTTCTTACACATCAAGCATCTGAGAGGGCTTAGGGATTTCTGGTTCATTAAATCTTATACTTGGGTTACAAAAAAGGTCCCTCTGTCTTTAAATATTTATGAGCTTGCTAAATGCTGGATGCTGAAGCCCCTCTCCTCAAAGAGATAGCCACCGGAGAGGGAGACAGAAGCATGTGGCCAGACGGTCACAAGGTGGTGTGGTAGGGTACTGACTGAGCGAGACGGCCACCGGGCACACCACTCCAGGAGGAGGGTCAGGCTTCTTCAAAGGGCTGGCGGCCTGGGAGCTCAGAGCAGCCCAGGGATGGTGTCTGAGCACAGATGAGGGCCGAAGAATGGATGAGGCTAGAGAGGCCAGCAGAGGCAGGGCAGGGAAGGGGCGGAGCCCCTGGTCCCTTTAGGAAGGTCAGCACTGGAGACAGACCCTTCCAGAGAGGCAGGGAGGAGGCCAAATGCCGCGAGGCTGCTGTGAGAGTTTGGGTGGGGGGGCCAAGTGTGGCAGTAACTTGGGGACGCTGAGGAGAGGCTGGCTGTAGCACTTGGTGACCAGCTGGCTGTAGGGGTGGGGGTGAGGAGAAAAGCGTAGGATGACCCTTAGGATGCTTACACGGCACTTTTCAGTCTGCACCTCGTGTTCACTTATGAGGGAGTTGCCTCTTGGGCAGCAGGGGTGGCTATAGTAAATATTTCCGGTTTTTTCAGTCTCTGTCACAACTACTCATTTCTTCCACTGTCACTCGAAAGCAGCCACAGACAGTACATAAACGAATGAAAGTGGCTGTGTTCCTGTAAGACTCTATTTACAAAATCAGGTGGCAGGCCAGGTTTGTCCCGTGGGCTGCAGCGTGCTCACCTCACCTAAAGGAGGCAACCACAAAAAAAGTCACTATTAAAAACTTCAGATCGTTTTCTGATCCCCAGCAGGAGCAGTAGGCAATTTTGTTCATTCTCTTCGTTAGAATTCTCTGAAGCCTCTAGGTTTACAGTGCTGTTCTTTAGAAATATAATGCCAATCACATATGAAATTTTAAATTTTAGCCACATTAAAAAAAGTAAAAAGATACACTAAAACTAATAAAATGTTAAATGTCACTTATAATAAAAAACAAAATAAAAAGAAACTGGTGAAATAAACTTTAATATTTTATTTAACCCATTATATCCAGAATGTCATTTCAACTTGTAATTAAGAAAAATCATGAGAGATTTTATGTTCTTATCTTCAAAATCTCACATGACATCTTCAGCATCTTGATTTGGATAGTCACATTTCACCAGCCACGTGTGGCTCATGTGGCCACTTAGCAGACAGCACAGCCCTAGTCTAGACCATCAAAGTGTGTGAGCAGGGGAAGTTTCAGGGAGCTAGTGGAGTGGCCTCTCGAGGAGTCAGGTCCCTGAGTCAGAGGGAAGCACGTTGGCCTGCCCAGCCCCTTCCTGTGGCCTGGGGCTGGCTGGAGGGATCTGCGTGGTAGCACGTAGCTGACCCATTTCCCACTCTCCAGGTACATCCCCACTGCTGCAGCCTTTGGTGGGCTCTGCATCGGGGCCCTCTCTGTGCTGGCTGACTTCCTGGGCGCCATCGGGTCTGGAACTGGGATCCTGCTCGCAGTCACGATCATCTACCAGTACTTTGAGATCTTTGTAAAGGAGCAAAGCGAAGTTGGCAGCATGGGGGCCCTTCTGTTCTGAGCCATGTCTCCCCTGGACCAGGGAGGGGAGGCGTGCTCCGGATTGCTGAGGCAGGGAAACAACAAAACCTCACTGTGGGAGCTTCATCACAGCGAGTGCTGCTATGGCATATGGACTTTGTTTAATAATGTTTTCGAATTTCATATTCTTTCATTCCACTTGGTAAAGTCCTAGAAATTTTCCAATTTGAAATTTTGTTTTTCATTCTGGCATTGGCAGAATGAACTGTAGAAGTGAGGTTTCATTCAGCTGACTGCCAGAGGTGGGGATGGTAAATGACTGTCCCCAAGCGTCCACATAACTTTTGTTTTAACCTTTGCACCTTCTCAGTGCCATCGGCAGCTGCAGTGGTCTTAGCTGTTCCCCCACGCAGGGAATGTCTTGTTGGAGAGAAGCACAAACACGGTGAATGGTCTGTGTTTCGTTGTGGCAGTGGGGTGTGGAGGCTAGGAGCAGACCATGTGTTTTCTGGTGGATGTGGGCAACTCACTGGCCTGTCCCCTTCCCAGTCAGGATATCTTGCTTAAAACTGTTGCTCTGGAAGACACAATTGTTTCTTCTTTTAAAATTAGTTTTTTAGGACAGAGCTTATTCCAAAAGAGAAGGATGAATTCCCAGAAGACATTCTTGGGCCATCTGTTAATTTTTCTGCATGTGCCCATTGGCTCTTATTGATTGTTCTAGTTGGGCTCTGAGGCTGAAAAGAGCAGTCAGCCTGGCTCTGCTGTCTCTGTCTTTAGTCAGCTGTGTCTTATGATCGAGTGAGGCCAGGATGCACCAGCTGTGCAGACTTGCGCTTGGCTGAGCTGGGCAGACATGTGGAGGACACCTGAGGCGACGTCTGTCTGCCCAGTTCTTCAGTCGGTCGTCGCCGGACCTGCCTCCCCATGGTTCATTCCCTCCTCCTCTCGCCCTAGTGAGGGAGGCATGTGGCCAGCACTCAGAGGTGGAAAGACAGCGATTGGTGTGCACAGGCCACTGCTACCTTCTAGGCTGAAAACTCCCCACTTGTATTTTTAGAACTTTTTTATTGTGCTTAGGACCAAATGCAAGTCAAGTCAACACCGATCTCCTTCGATTTTTGCCAGAACCGCCCAGCAGAGAGGAGAGCGCAGGCCTGAGAGCCGGGGGAAGTCAGGGTCAGAGGTGGTTGTTTTGGTAAGTTGTTCCAGGGTTTGATATAAAAAGACTCAGCATTACATCTAAAATAAGTTCTGTTCACAATAACAGGTGACCTAGATCGTAGGAATTAGAACCTTTTCGGCCTTTAGGGAGGCCCCTGTCAGGGGACAGACAGGGCTTGGCAGCAGGGACAGCAGAGCCGGGTGCCACAAGCCTGGGTGTTCTCCCTGAAGGATGCACCGGTTCTAACAAGGGAGCCCCAGGGTCGAGCACAGCCCTCTGGAGACACACGCCCCACCAGCACCAGGCACACAGTGGCCTTCGAAGCACAGAGCCATGGTCACAGTTCAGTAGAGGTGGCAAACCTGGCACTTGTCTGAGGCAGAAGGGGCCCCGAGAGACCTCACTGGCATTGGTAACCAGGAAACAGACTGAGCGAGGGACAAGAAGCGGCTTGCCTAAAGCCACCTGGCAAATCAGCAACAGGACCAGGATGGGCCCAGCAGGTCTGCTGACTCCTGGGCTGCGGCTTACCACCGTATCACACGTGGCCTTGTCAGACCCAGTCCTGAGCAGAGAACTGGCGCCTCCCCCACAGCACGAGGTCTGCTTGGGCCCACCACGGAACACTGCGGCCCCTGGAGGCAGGGCAGCCAGCCCCAGGCTCGCGGGCTGTGGGCTGGAGGGCGCCGGGCTGCGTGCAAGGAGCCCCAGAGCTGTGCCTGCAGCCTGTAACCGTTCAGCGGGGCCCTGCGGGGCTCGGGCTCTGGTTAATGATCACAGTGGGTGGAGGCTGACCTCAGCCTCTAGGGGACTGTCACTGTGGACGCCAAAATGGCATAACTGAGTTAAGGTGATTGACAAATAAAGCAGATTTTTTACAAGCCATTTGGTCATGCTCTCTTGGTTTTCAATTCCCCTTTATTGCCAAGAAGGCCAGTGAGAGAAGAGCTCGGGTGCTCTTCAGGTATGTACAAGCTTGGCTGGGTCCTCGTTTTGCACAGGGTGCCCCAGGTCTCCCCTAGATGGAAGTCCTCTCAGAAAGGCATTTTGCCTCTCAGAAAACCAGAAAACTTCCTTCTGGTGGTAGTGTCAATTGCATGCTCAGGTTTTTGCTTAAGTGAAACGCAGATGACTGAGCAGAAGCCCTCGTGCTGGGCCAGTGTGCGGGCGGCTCCAAGGCCCTCCTAGGAACATGGGAGTGAATGACGTCTGTCCTGTGAGTGCTGCCCCCGCAGAAGGCACAGTGCCCTCGTGGCAGGAGCCCGTGACCCCACACCTCCCAGCCCTTCAAATCCAGCCAAGAGGCACCATTGCCTTTGGTCGTGCCAACAGGCATCACATCTGGTCACTGATCTGATCAGCCAGACCTGTAGCTAAGCCAGGAGGGTCTCCACTCAGCCCTGGACCTCAATAGCATGTGGACGGGAGTGGCAGGCATGATGGCCGCTCTGCTAGAATGTGGCATGCAGAAAATCCTGATGGTTTCCACTCGGAGCCAAACGGCAGACTATGTTTTCAGGATGAAGTGAGAAAAACTTCCTGCTTACCCAGATTTCGAAGCTGACACAATTGTCCCTGAGAAGGCCTCACTCCAAGCCCTCTGCCCCCATCCCCAGCCTGGTGCTTCTTCAGGACCCCCAAGTGACAGGTGAGCAGTACGTTTCTCCTTAGCTGGGCTCCAGCCTGTTTCCATGTAGAGCCTTAGACCTTGTCTTGGAAAAGTCCTGATTTCTAGGTGGCATCAGGCCAGGGCAGGATGTCCCTCTGGGGCCACTTGAAAGACAGGTGTTGGGGCCTGGCCCTGCAGAAGCAGCATGCAGCATTGTGCTCTGAGACTGCGCTGGGACACAGATGTGCACCCAGTCTGCCCTGTGCTGCCTGCAGGCCTGTCGGCCACAGGAGCGGGCTCAGAGACCCCAGACAGGAGCCAGGCCAGCAGGCACAGCGAAATGCTGGGCCAGCAGGGTGCCCTGTTCTGACCTCCAGAAACTCAAGGCAGAAAAGCTCTTGTCCCCAGAGAAGCACTGTGCCCTCTCGTGCTGCCTGGGCCTGTGGCCACCAGCCTCACTGGGGAGCAGAGCCAAAGGGCCTACATTCAAGCAGCCACGTGTGTGGCTCGGGGTGCCAGGCTCTGCCTTGGCTCACTGTGATGCCGGGCCAGCCCTCCGCCCCTCTGCACCTCACTTCCCACCTGTGCACCAGGAAGTGTAGAGCAGGGCCTCCTGCTTGTCATCTGGCGATGCTTGCTCTTTTCCTGTGCGGTGGGCACCGTGCTGGCCGCTTCCTACACATGATCTCACCCCTCACCCTCACCTGCTGGAGGCCCAGGAAGAAACAGCTTGTCTCTTTTTGACTGGTGCAGAAACTGAGGCCCAGGGAAATAGAGTGGCCAGAAGTCATGCTGCCACTTAGCCGCAGAGCCAGACGCAAAGCCTGAGGTGCACGTCCAACTCGGAGCTCCTGCTTGGCTGCTGGGCCTGCTTGCAGGGACCTCTGCTAGAGGCCCAGTCAGGGCGAGGAATGAGGGCCCAGGGAAACGCGCCCCACTCCAGCAGCCTCTCCATGCTGCCCTTGGCTGGCTCCCTGCAGGGAACCTGTCCTTGGCTCGAGGCAGCCCCTGCTCAGCTGGCAGCCCTGCTCCAGTCCAACTACTTCCCTCCTCCTGCTGACACCCCCGCCCCATGGCCCTGCCCGCCTGCTCCTGCTGAAAGCCTTTCCTGGGCCCGAGTCGCTGCCAGGCTGGGAGGAAGTCCTCAGGACGTTCACGTGCAGTGGGGAAGATGGGTGCGCCTCCCATCTCTGCCCTGGGGGGTCAGCCCATGGCCCAGGGAAGAGCACGGCTTCCTGACATGAGGGCCAGGGGGTGGGCATGTGACACAGTCTGAGAGTCAGCAGAAGACCCAGTGTGAACTTCAATGTCCACCAGTGCCTAGTTCTGGAAAGGTGGGCACTCACTCCCCTGCCCCAAACACTCTGGGACTCCCCCTCACCCTACCCCAGCGCCTTTGGCCGGCACATCTCCACGTCACCCCTGCCCCCAACACGCCTCACTGAGCCCCTGGTGGGGTAAGTGGGTCAGGAGCTCCTCCATCCTCCGAAAGCCCACGTCCCCGTAATAGGGCTTCTGCCATGTCCACCAAGCCTCTGGGCCTTCCCCAGATTCCCTCTGCCTGTCTGCCTTCAAACGCCGTTCATCCTGCAAAGACCAGCTCAGTAAGGCTAGAAACATCTAAATGCCCATTAGAAGGGAGCTGGATAAATTACAGCACCTCCCTCTCGTGGAAAAGAACGAGGAAGACGTTCTTTAAACACTGAGTTAGAAGATTCTCCAAGATGTGCTGGTGAGGGGGAAAAAAGGCAAGAATAGTGTATGCTACTATCTGTTTAAAAGAGTGAGGGGGATAAAAAATAGATCGTGTATCAGGAAAAGATCTAGCAATTTCTCACAAAACTGGACGTATACCTTCCCTACACCCAGCCATTGCACTCCTGGGTACTTACCTAAGAGAAATAAAGACATATTTACAAGTTCTACACAAAGACTTGTACAAGAATGCTCATCGAGGCCTATTCATAAAGCTGAAAGGTGGGAACAGCCCACATGCCATCAGCAGGTGCACGGATGAGTAAATGGTGGGATGCCCATGCAGTGGCGTCACACCCAGCAATCACAAAGAACAAACTACTGATACACACCCCAGCATGCATGAGTCTCAGGAGCAGGGGTCTCAGTATTCGAAGTGGATTGAAAGAAACCCGTCACAAAAGAGTAAAGACACACGGTATGCTTCCATTTTGTGACGTTCCAGAGCAGGCAAAGCTGATCTATGGTGAGAAAAACCAGAACGGTGTTGCCTCTAGTGTGTTGGAGATTGGCTGGGAAGAGGCGCAAGGGAAATTTCTGGGGTGACAGTAACATCCTTGATAGGAGTTTGGGTCTCATTTGTCAAGAAGCAGGAATGGCCCATGCAGGATGAGTGCCGCTCACTGTGTATACATGTCACCTTAAACAAACATGAACAGACAGTGAACCCTCAAGAATTGTGTGTATGCTAACGTATGTAGGGATGAAGCATACTGATGTCTCAACATGTATGGAAATGTGTAAAAGAAGTCTGGCTAGAAATGAACTGACGGATGGAGAGAGGACACCAGCACCCAGGTGCTAGGTGTATGGGTGTTCACTGCACAATTCCTGCAACTTTTTTCCCTTTTTTTCTATTGAGGAATAATTGACATAAAACATTATATTAGTTTCAGGTGTACAACATAATGATTCGATACTTGTGTATATTCTGAAATGATCACACAATGAGTCTAATTAACAGCCATCACCATACATTGTTACAAAAAGTTTTTTCCTTGTGATGAAAACTTTTAAGATCCAATCTCTTAGCAACTTTCAAGTGTACAATACAACATGGTATTATTAATTATAGTCATCATGCTGCACGTTACATGCCCAGGACTTATTTTATAACTGGAAGTTGGTACCTTTTGATCGCCTTCCCCCATTTCACCCACCCTGCCCCCACCTCTGGCCACCACCAATCTGTTCTCTGTACCTGTGAGCTCGGTTTTGTGTCTGCGAGTTTTTTGGTTTGGGTGTTTTTTTTGTTTTTTTAGATGCCACATATAAGTGAGATCATTCGGTATTTGTCTTTCTCTGTCTGACATTTCACTTAGCACGATGCTAAATGAAATTAGACAGCATAAGTCATGGACACTGAGGAAAAACGCCATGCCTTCGCCTGTTCTCTCCTTCCCGCTCCAGAGCTTGCGCGGCCCTGCAACTTCTGTTACGTTTGAACTTGTTCATAACACATGCTGGACGCATTCTGTGCCTGCGTGCTGGCTTGCAGACGCAAGGACGTCTCCAGTATACCAGTGGATGGCGGGTCGCTTGTGGACAATGGAACAGGGTGGCTGAGGGCAGGGGGAGAGGGAGATTCTTCACTATACAGCCCTTTGTACTTTTTACCTTTTGAGCCATGTTCAAAATTATCCATTCAAATGTAAATATATATATATATTTTTTTTTAATTAAAAGCCCAGCTCAGCCGGCCCAGTGGCGCAAGCAGTTAAGTGTGCACACTCTGCTGGGGCAGCACGTGGTACGCCGGTTCGGATCCCGGGCGCGCACAGACGCACTGCTTGGCAGGCAAGCCATGCTGTGGCGGCGTCCCATGTAAAGTAGAGGAAGATGGGCATGGATGTTAGCCCAGGGCCAGTCTTCCTCAGCAAAAAAAGAGGAGGATTGGCAGATGTTAGCTCAGGGCTGATCTTCCTCACAAAAAAAAAAAAAAAAAAAAAAAGCTCAGCTCAATAAGCTTTCCCTGACTGCTCTTTTCCCACACGCACGTTTGGACACACACTCCTTCCTCCCTGCCCACCCCGGCTTCAGCCTCCATTGCGGGCAAGCGCGACGGGCAGCAGCTGGCGGATCCCGGATCTCGGCCCTTCGGCCAGGCTTGGCCACGCCCCCGGGGCAGGGCGGTGGGAGCGCGCGGGGCGTGGGGCGCGGCGGGCGCTGTGCGCGTCTGGCCGCGCGGGAGCGCTGTGGTCTTGCAATCGGCCCGCGGCCGTCGGGATGCTGCGGAGACCCCCGGGAAGGGGCAGGAGGAGGGACTGGCAGAGCTCCCGCTGCTGCTCGCCCGAGACCCCGCCGCCCACCGGATAGGCCCAACCTGCGCAACTGGGCTCCTCACCTTTGCCCTCGCCTCGCCCGCGCTCCCCTGGGCCCTTCTGGCTACCCGCCAGCCCTTCCCATCTGCCAGGCCCCCGCCCTGGCTGTCCGGTGCCTGGGGCGGGCGGCCTCCCCCTCCGCTCCCGTCACCCCCTCTGGGAAGCCCTCCCGCCCCCTCCCATAGCACCCGGCTCACGGTTCCTTCCAGTCCGTTGTCGGTGGTTGGGTTGGCGGCTGTCTCCGAGGCTGACCCCTCCCTCTCTCCCGAGCCCCTCGTCGGTCCCAGGCGGCCTGGCTCTTTTCCGAGACGCCTAGGGGGCGGTCACCTCGGTGGGCGTTGTGGGCTTTGGCGCTGGCAGGCCAGGCTGGCTCTTCTCCGCAGGCACCTGGTGTGGCGTGAGCCGGGCCGCGTGGGCTGCGAGCTGAAGGCTGCGGGTGTCGCGCAGGGAGCGCGGCGATGTGTGCCCCTCCAGAGGGCCGAACCGGCGGGACACCACTTACGGGCCTTGCAGGCTGGGAGAGGAATTTGGGATATGTCCTCGTGTGCCATCGGAACCTATGAGAGGGTTTTGAGCAGGGGCCTGACTAGGTGAGATCTGGGCTTTCCCAATATGGCTGGGACAGTGGGAAGGGGGCCTGCGTGGTGGGGAGGTCACATTAGCTGTCCCCCCACTCCCGGCCCGCACTGTGTTATGTCAGCCTGAATCCCGCAGGCCTAGGTGTTACTGTGGCACGTGGACCCGAGCACACCTTGGTGACACCTCTGTGCACGCTGTACGTGTACATGCCCCAGCGGTCGAGCCTGTGTCCCACACACACGTGTCCTGGGTACCGCCAGCCCCTGTGCACACGTGCTGCGAGTCTGTGCCCCCGACCTGCACCCCGCCACCCCCTCGGTGTCCCCTGTGCCCCGCGCGTGGGTCCAGGGAGTGCGGTGTGCTGTGCGCCGGGACGCACCCCGCCATGCCCGCAGCAGGTGGTACGGTGGGCTTAAGGGTCCCCAGCCCGCACCTCCGCCGGCCAGCAGGCACCCCCCCAGTCCGACCCTGTAGCGTGCCTCCAGTTGCGGGGTCCGCGCCCGCGCCCCGCGCCCTCCCGGCGGCTGCCCGCGTCCCCATTAATCACGCGGCGCTGACTGCGCCGATCTGCGCGGGCGGCGTAACGGCGGTGACGGAGCGGGCAATCGGCGGGCGCCCATCGGCCCATCTTATCGCGCCGGCCCAGCCGCCGCCCGCCGCGCGCCGCCCATTGATCGCGCCGGGCCGGGGCCGGGGGTCAGCGCGGGCCGGGCCGGTCTGACAGCCGCATCCATCGCCGCCCGGACGCGCGCTGGTGGCGGCACGGGCGGCACGGCCCGGCCATTAATCACCGCGCCTGCCGCCGAGTGACGGAGAGGGGCGACAGGGCCAGGCGGGCCGACAGCCAGCCCCCGCGGCCGGCCCAGCCCTTTCCCACCACCGGCCCCGCTGCGCGGCGCACTCTGCGCCCTGAGCGGCCCAGTCTCCCTGCCCAGGCCTCCCCCTCGTCCCCGGGCCTGCTGTCCCCGGAATAAATGGGAGGGGTGGTGGTGAATGGATGGACGATGAGCAGGTGGACCACGGTGGACTCTGTCCTACCTCTCAGTGGGCCTGTTTCCCAGAGACCAAAAGGGAGGGCTGGCCTGGCCTGACAAATGTTACTGCTTGGCTGGGACAAAAGGGGCAGCCATTTCTCCCCTCTGACCGCTCCAGCCACGGCTAGGCCTCACAGGATAAGGGGCCCAGGGACCTAGTGAGGCCCAGCACAGCATTCTTGGGAGTTGTGGACACTGAGGAAAAAGCCCAGGCCTCTGCCTGTTCTCTCCTCTCTCCCCCAGAGCTTACGTGGCCCTGAGCCGGCGCTTATCCCTCTGGGACTAACACTGCAATGGTCAGCCCCAGGGTATCCCTAGGCCTTTCCAAGGCCATCTGGGATGGGGAGGGGTGGAGCCTAGCAGCTTCTGGCTCCTGTTGGAGACACTGTGACCTTCTCTTCTTCCAAGAGGGACAGGGATTGGGAACTCTTCACTGACTTTTAGTATCTTTAGTACCTGATGCAGCCACATGTCACCTCACCAAGTCAATGTGTCCGTCTATGGAATATGATTGCCCCCATCTTACAGATGAGGAAACCAAAGCTCAAGGACCAGGAGGGACTAGCTGCATCAGGACCAAGGGCCAAACACAATCAAAACCACATCCTGCCCAGCACCCTGCCAGGCCTGCAGCAGGTGACCCCAGAACCCCTTTGGCTCCTCTCTCCCACCTGTCACCTCTGCCCAGAACCCCTCCAGAGCAGGGACTGCTCAGGCTGGTACAGCTGCCCAGCCCAGGGCTGGCCGTGGGAGGGGCTGAGGAATGCTGGGTGACCAATGTCTGCTGCTTTCCTGCCAGAAGCCTGCTGGCCCTGGGGTCTGAGACATGGAGGCCAACAGGCAGTGCGACCTCCACCCTTGCACAGCTCCATTTTATTAGAAAAATGGTTGAGACAGGTTTGCTAACCAAGAAGTCACTTTCTGGTGTGACACCACCATCTGTTTAGCCCTAGGAAACAAAATATCCTACGAACCAATCTAGGAGGTGCAGTCTAAGAGGTGTGGCAGTGGAAGGCATTTGGGCTAGGAAAATGAAGGAAGGGACCAGGGCCAGGGACTCTGTCTTGCAAGAGCCCTTCTGGCTCTCACACGCATTTCCGGGGCCACCGGCCCAGGAACAGAGAGCTGCGCTTTACATGTCAACACCCTTTCTCCTCAGCCACCCGATCAGCTTGCTGGGAGGCACCCATGAGAGCCTGGGCCCTGAGCTTGGAATGTTAGCCACTTCCCATGACCAGCCCCCACCCTGCCTCACTTTAATATTACAACAATTTTTCATGCCGGAGCTGAAATAGTGCAACCGGAGCTGAAAGAGTGCAAAAAATGGGGCTGCTGTAATTGTTGTTAGATTGTGTGTCAGCCTGATAAGATGTAACAAATATTTTCCTCTCCTCCAGGGTCTGTTTCCCTCCTGGTAATGGATGGAGAAACTTCTCATAGTCGGCGAGGAATCAGTCGTAAAAACTTCGCCTGGAAGATTAATGTAATAATCACAGGACTGGCTGGAAAAAGTAGGAGGAAAATTAAAACAATCCAACCTTCCTACCCATCCAGAACCGTCTCCCTCACTTTGGAGCACAGACAAGCAAGGTGGGCCATCTGCTTGGGCACCACCAAGGCCAGGATACCTGAGGAGCAGGAACACAGGGCTGTGACACACTGGGAACGCTCTGGTCGTCAGAGCTCCCTGAGCAGCTGGGAAGAACTCTGTCCCAACCTGTGCTTGGGAGGCATGCCGGCACTGCTGCTTCTATCCTGCTCCTCAAACAGTGAAAGGTTTCAGGGCTGGAGGAAGAGGTCCAGCTGGGGCAGAGCCTGGTTCTTGTCCTCTGGGGTATGACCTTAGACAAGTCACCTTCCTCAAACCTGACCCTGCTTGCTTCACCTGCTTGGTACAGAGGTCAGATCTTCACGGCCCCTCGAACAACTCAGCACGCTGAGGAAGGTGGTGTAGCCGCAGGCGTTAGGAGCACAAACTCAAACCAGTCTGATTCGAAATCCTGGTTCCATCTCTTACTAGCTGGGCAAGTGACTTAACCTGTACCAATCTCATGGGGCTACTGGGAGAAGGTGGATGGAAATGTAAGGCATTAACACAGGCCCTAGGACACAGGAAGCTTTGCTAAATCTTAGGTATCACTTTTCCTTTTTTGGTAATGTGGTTTAAGCTGGGAGGCCAGAGACACAGGCACAACCTCAGGATGTGGGCAGCCAGGACAGGCCACAAGCGCTCAGCCATGACCTCAGGAAACGTCCCATCCCATCCACTGTGCCTGGTTTCCCTCTACCCCAACCCCCAGCCCCCAGGCTGGGAGCTCCTTCAGGGGCCAGGCCCATGGGAGAAGATCCATTCTGGCAGCAGGGACTAGCTGGGGCCTTCTCAGGACCAGAGCATGGCCTGAGGGCTCTCAGAGGGCTGGATGGACTCCCACAGCATTGTCTCAGCCCTCCTGCCCATAGTCTCCTGGACATGCTCAGAGGATTATCACCAATGGGAGAAAAGTTGTGCTTGCCCCCCAAGGACCTCATGGCTAACCTGGATTAAAGCAATGACTGGAACAAGATGACCATCCTGGTTAGTCCCCTCTCCTGCACATAATAACAGCACGGAGATCCTGCCTGTGAGGGCAGAGAACCCACAACAATGAGCCTGTACCGAGGCACTGCTTCTGTGGCTAAGCTCTGCCTCAGGCAGCACAGAGCTGGCAGATGAGGCCTGGGCCTGGCCGAGAGAATGTTGTGCCCATCCTACCAGGCAATACTGTTCCAGTGTGGTGCCTGTCAGATGCTGCCATTTCCCCTTCCTCTCAAGGGGCTGAAAGCCCAACTCCGTGGACTAATAAAGACACAGTGATGGGGACATGTCAAAGAGACACAGGAGCCAACTGAAAGAGCCTTCAATGCTCAAAGCTGGACCAATCTGAGCAACAAAATAAATAACCTCATACTAGATTATAACCCAAAGTATATAATCAATATCCATGAGTCCATACCAATATAAATGACTGAGTAAATAAGCAAATGGGGAGAAGAGACAATCTCCTGTGCAGAAGATCCCCAGATAACGCATGCAGATACTCAGCCCTCAGGGAGCTGGAGCACAACTCCCCACCCCTGAAGTGTGGGCTGTGCTCAGTGACTCCTTCCAAGGAGGACAGTGTGAAAAAGGGGGGAAAGAGTAACTTCACATGGAGAAGCCTGACAAACAACGCCCTCAGCCAGGGGACCAAGGCCAACTCCAAGAGTGACACGTCGTGGTGACAGCACGCACCCATGATATGGTGTAATGGGAATGGCACTTCACCTCTGTGGTCTTCCTCCCAATAACCCATAATCCCGGTGTAATCATCAGGAAAACATCAAACCAACCCCAGTGAGGGATATTCGACAGAATACCTGACCAGCACTCCTCAAACCTGTCCAAGTCATCAAAAACGAGGAAAGTCTAAGAAACTGTCATAGCCAAGAGGAACCTAAGGAGATATGAGGACTAAATGTAATGTGGTGTCCTGGATGGGATCTTGGGACAGAAAAAGGACATGAGGTAACTGAGGAAATGTGACTAAAGCATAATAACGCATCAATATCAGTTATTAAATGTGACAAATGTACCATACTATTCTAAGATGTTAACAAGAAGGGAAACTGGGTGTAAGGTATATGAGAACTCCCTGTACTATCTTCCTGATAATTCTGTAAATCTAGAACTCTTCTCAAATAGAAAGTTGACTTTAAAAAAATTAAGAGAGAGAAAGATGTCATCAAAATAACCTATAAGGATTTATTAGAAAACACACCAGATGATATAGGATTCTTTCAAAGCAACCACAGAAGAAGTTATGATAATTTAAGAAGAAACGCTTTCCACACTGAACTGACAATGCAGCTAACGCCATCCGAGTGGGGCAGAGTCTGAGGCCCAGGGGCAAGCCTCCTGCCCGGAGGCTGGACCCAGGGCCAGGCCTGCCCGGGAATCTTTTCTCGCAGAACACCCCGGCTGTCTCACTTCATATACTTATCCTGCTGGTCAGCCAGGATTTTGGCCGAGGACTTGGCATCGTAGAAGAGCTCACTGATCTCCTCGACGTGCTCCTTCTCGATGCCATCCTTCCCATTGATCTTAGCAAGCAAGTGGGCCGGGGTCAGCAGCTGCACCGAGTACCTAGAGTGGGCAGGGCAGGGCCAGGAGTGAAACAGGGCCCCCAGATGGGAGCCCCACTGACACCAGGGGCTGAGCCCAATGCTGGGCTTATGCTAGCTATGGCAGACACAGCAGACAAGGAGATCTGCAGTCATGACCCCGTCAGGGAGGAGCCAGAAGTCATCAACATGACATAAGTCCTTCCCCTCAAATCTTTGTCACAGTCTGAAAGTTTTCTGACAGGAGGTAACTCGAGTGCTACTTGAAAGCGCCTGCAAACTTAGACGTACACAGGGGCCAGGCAGGCAAGGCCGAGGTCCAGATCAGGACACTGAATGTGGCAGGGAAACGAACACACAGCCACCTAAAAGCACAGGCCCCCTCAAAGGCACAAAAATCCAGGAGTCACTAAAACCACCACTCCACTCAAACAAAACAGCTTGCAATTCTGCTTTAACCTTAGGAGCGAGGAACTGACTTAGAGGGAAATAGGGACGGGCTGAGAACTGAGAAGTCATGATTTCACAAGGAAGGAGCCAGGAAACTGACAACGGACATCCTCCACAGGCAACTGGCTTCAAGCTGCGAGTGAACAGTCAGGGGA
Source organism: Ceratotherium simum simum (assembly GCF_057802395.1). NCBI lineage: Eukaryota > Metazoa > Chordata > Mammalia > Perissodactyla > Rhinocerotidae > Ceratotherium > Ceratotherium simum. The sequence continues at coordinate 93,054,660 of NC_141904.1, forward strand.
GCAATCTATGTCTGTACTCCTACCCTCACCTTCGCCTGCACCCAACCTCCCAACCGACCACACACCTGGAGAACAGAGCCAGCAGAGGGGAGACAGCAAGGCAGGACCTGGCCAGTGAGCTCCCTGCCCCTGCCCCTGCCCCTGGTCTCTGATTCAGTCAAGGGGACTGGCCCAGGATCAGAGCAAGCTCTCCACCAGAGGGGAGCATCTGCTACAGGACAAGGAGATTTAACATCTTACTCTAGCTTTTTAAACACCATCATCTAGATATTCTGCACTCTAAATCGCAGCACCCTGGGACAAAACCATCACAGCAGTAAGAGCAGACGTGGTCCTGTGCCCTGTGAAGGGGGCCTGTCTTCACGTCCCAGAACGGACCCCAGCAAGGCCCTGCCGGCTGTGCTGGGAAGGCACCCGCAGTGTCTGGAGCAGCTCCAGGCAGACACGTGTCCAGGGCACACTGGCTCACCTCAGAGTGGTCTTGGTGCCGATCTCCCCCAGGTGGTTCAGCGCCTCCTCGCTGATGTTGATTCCCTCTGTCTGGGCTCGGATTTTAATGATCTGTTAGAGGAGAAAAACATGATCAACAGTGACCAACATCAAGTGCCCACCTACAAAATAAAGTGCTTTAAAAACAATCTTGTTCAGGGTTTCTCGTCCCGCATCGTAAGAACAGAAGAGGCCCGGGATGGCGGGCAGAGTGCCGACTGCTGCCTCGTGCTCATCTCCGGGGGCTCCAGCCACACCTATTCTATGGAAATGGCTTTACAGCCAGGCTATTGTGTTCATACTGACCAGAAGGTGACCCTCGCTCCTGAAGTGTGCGCCAGAGTGGCTCAGCCCCTGCCTCCGGTCCCTTCCCTCTGCAATCCCCAGCCCCCAAGAACTGCAGCCTCTCCACAACCTGCCCAGGCTCCCTCAACGGCTCTGACCTCCTCTCCAGCGTGGGCACCACCACTTACAAGCAAGGCAAGAAGAGACATTCTTTATTTGCTTGATAAATACGATGGCTAAATACATCAAAAAGTTACTTTTCAAGATTGACCAGCCCTCATAACATCACTGGGAGATATCTAACCTATCAAGAGGAGGCTGACACTTGTCCCGGTGTGAAGATCCCAGTCAAGCTGGAGGGCGGGCAGGCAGGCTGGCGGCGGGGCACTGTAACACAGTGGCATCAGGGTCCTGCAGGCGCAGCAGCGCTGAGTGATAAGGCGCAGCTGGGATAATGATGTTGTGTGTTGTGGAGCTGAGATAACTCGAGGACTTCGAGCCTCATATAATACAGGAATTTTTCACTTTGGCAGCTTCGTAAACAAGATATCCAGAAGCTCTTGTTTAAATTAAAGCTATAAAAACACACCCAGGGTAGAGGCACAGGAAGTGGGAAAGACTGAGCCCCCAGGGCCGGCCCTGTGGCTTAGTGGTTAAGTGCGCGCACTCCGCTGCTGGCGGCCCGGGTTCGGATCCCGGGCGCGCACCGACGCACCGTTTCTCCGGTCATGCTGAGGCCGCGTCCCACATACAGCAACTAGAAGGATGTGCAACTATGGCATACACCTATCTACTGGGGCTTTGGGGAAAAAAAGGAGGAGGATTGGCAGTGGATGTTAGCTCAGAGCCGGTCTTCCTCAGCAAAAAGAGGATTAGCATGGATGTTACCTCAGGGCTGACCTTCCTCACATACATACATACATACATACATACATACATAAATAAATAAATAGACTGAGCCCCCAGCTAAAGCCTTACAAAGGGAAGAGGGGGACCTGAGGTTTAGGAGACGGACACTTCAAACCCTGAGGGCTGGAGCTGCAGGGGTGGAGAGTTTAGCGTCTAATGACTCCGCTCAGGGGCCCAGCACGTCACTGCTGCAAGGGGGAAATGTCCCATTCGACAGGAGAGCCAGGTCTCTCTGTAGAAGAGGTGGGTGGGGCCGCAGTGGACAGGCCAGTACATCCCCAGGAAGGCAGCCCCTCCACTGCAGGCAACCAGTGCCACCAGGGCTGAAGGCCAGGTGATGGCAAAAAGTCTTCCATTTTGTCGAGAGCCTCAGAACTCAAGATTCTTGTAGGAAATGTCCTCATTTCTAATGTTGGCAACTTGGTCAAATATTTCACAAACACTGCATTGGCCACATAAAACTTATCTGTTCAGCCAGTGCGGCCAGGGTGTGTGTGACCTCTGTCAAAAGAATCTGAGCTTGTGCAGGAGAGGTTCCACTGACCGGGCGCCAAGGCTACATGCAGCTGAGCAGAGAGAAGTTACTAGATGGGCACAAGAATGGCGGGAAAAGGAGGGGGGAGCAGGACCCCTGCTCCCAGCTCCATCCACAGTGCTCCCCTCTGATCATAAGAGTCAGAGCTGGACAGGTTTGTGCTCCAATATACAAAGGGCTTCTCTCACTGCCAGCTGGAGACTGAGGAAACTTCCAGGTCCTGCCAAGAACAATGTCCCCCGGAGGCCTTCTGAAACTCCAAGGAAATGCAAATATTTAATCCTGGAGCCTGGTCAAGGGGAGAGCCTCAGCCCTGAGCATCTGGCCTTCAGCAAGCTGTGCTGAATTGGAAGTTCAGTTTCAGGAATGTCAGGGACAGTCGGCTCTCATTCTCTCTAGAGGAGGTCAGAGCAATCCCAAGAGCTCCTGTTTCAGACTGCTCAGAAATGGACAGTTCATAAATTAGATCTTTAATCATTTAATAACCTGCAGGGATAGTTTATGAGGGTGTCGGCACTGATGGCCGAGTACACAAGTTACATTTACTTTGTTTTTTTAAAAACATGCCCCAGGCTCCAGTAGAAATGCTAAGGTTATCCTTCAAAACCACAACAGCAAAGCAATGCCCCTCCTGGCAGTTAGTCTGTCCTCTGCTAACCTGAGAAGAGGCCTTCCTGCTGGCCTACAGTCACTGCGCTTGAGGCACAGTGCAGAACATTCCCAGGGAGCTCGGACCCCATGCTCCGGGGTTGAATGGAGGCAGCAAAGGTAAACTGGCTCTGAGTGGAGTCCCAGCTCTCCAGCTTATTCTCCGTCACCACAAGATCCGTGCTCTTGCTGAGCCTCAAACTCTGGTTATCAAACGCTATTGTAAGGACCCCAGCGAGTGTCTGTGAAGCACCTGCAAGCTGTTCATAACAGTAATAATAACTGCAGTGGGAAAGGATGGCCGGCCCTAAGTTACTGTCACTATCTCACTTAGTCCTCACGACAACCTTGAAAGGAGGGCGCAGATCTTCCAGTGAGCAGGAAAGGCCGAGGCTCACAGAGGTGTGCCAAATTGCTCAAGTCACTCAGCCACAAAATATTCCAGGGTGGGGGCTGCCTCTCCCAGCAGGTCAGATGGGGCTCCAGTCCCAAGGGTGAGGATGGGGAAGGGACCAATTACTCCTTTGCTTTTGCTTCTGCTTCTAGTCAATGAATGCCTTGGCTTCAACCCAGCATCCATCCAAGAGCAAGAGACCCTTATCTGGTGACAAGGCCCCTAGCCATTGACACTATCTCCTAAATCATGCACACAGTTGCTGTTATGAACTGCCACTGTTTCGGTATCCTGTCAATGCTGGTTATGAGGGGAGAGCTCTGGCTCCGTGCATCACCAGGGCACTCCCGGGTGCTGGTCAACAAGAAATGCTGGCAAGGCCAGGCTGGATGGGCCACAGGCAAGCAGGGGGGCTGCCAGGCAATGCCCAGGAGACTCTCAGAACTCCAAAAAGAAAGGCCCTGCTGACAAACTGCCACAGGGAATCCACCCCCAATGAGATATTTCTAGCAGGTGGGAGGCTGGTGGCACAGCAATTAAGAACATGTGCTTCAGGATCAGACAGCCTGGATTCCAGTTAGTCCTGTCACCTACCCACTGACTGGCCTTATGAACTCGGGCACATTAGTTAGTCTGAGTCTTGGTTTCTTCATCTTTAAGAATGACTATGATAATAGTTCTCCCCACCTCACAGTTACAGAGGATCAAATGGAATCATGCTGGCTAAGCATGTCCATGGGCTTACCACAATGTCCAACAAAGAGTACCTGTGGTCTGGTGAGAGGAGAGGGTCCAGGCAGAGGCCATTAAGGCATCAGTGCAGCCCTGGTCCGCCCCACATCCCCAGCCTTGCTTGCATGCAGACCCCACAGTAAGAGACCTACGCCAGCAGCAAGACCATCTGGGGCAAGGGTGGGCAGAGCAGGGGAAAGAGCACAGCCCATGCTGTCCCAGTGGGACACCAACCTAAGGCTCTATCCACCACTGAGCAGATGGCCTGGGCTCTGCAAAGCATAGCCTGGCTTTGCATCCTGGACTCGCCGCTCAGTGACTCAGCCATCAAAAGGAAAAAAGACGATGATCATAATGATACCTGGAAGTACCAGTAAAGGGACTAGAAATTCTAAGTGTAAAATGCCTAGGCACTGCTTGGCACACAGTTGATGCTCCAGCTCCAGATCAAGCAAGAGCCAATTCCTGCAGGGAGAACTGGAACTGCACCCCTTGGGCTAAGGCCCAATCTCATACATCCCTGTCATCCCCACCCCCAAGCCTAAGCCAAATTCAGCTCACGCAGAATTTCGAGCATGCACTCTATGTCCAACATTGAGCTAGATGCTTCCATGTTCACCTCCTTCAAGCCTCTTATTATAAGGTTAGTTTATGACCTCCCTTCCCAGGTGCCCCTCTAAGCTATGTGACCCTGCTTCACCATCATCTCTACAGCCTGGGCAGTAGCCCCAGGCACAGCCTCTAAACCCCCCGAGAAACCCACCACTAGTCACACTGTTTACAACACTTAGGCTCTGCTAGGACTTGGGCACTTGCCCGCTCCAAGATGCGCCCTGCTGGAGCCGGGCTGCTGTGGAGTCTGGTGGAACAGAGCTCCTGGCTTCATCCGCTGAGCAGAAGAGGCCTTGGACAGGGTCTGGCCTGGGCACCAAGAGGCTATCACTAAATCATACTTTATTGCCTCTTTCCAAGAGCTAATGGCCTCCCGGATGGCTGTCATCTAGTCAATTTTTTCACGATCCCTTTCCTAAAGTTTATCAGAAGCAATATAGTAGAAGAGAGAACAGCCAAGACCCACAGGCTGCTGAGGTTTTGTGACCCTTCAGGCAATGTCTAGCTGGCCCATCCATCTTTCAGAGGGTGGGACTGAGGATCTGGAATATTGTGACTTGCCCAAGGCCAGCAGCTAAGTGATGGGATGGTGGTGGGAGCCAGGTCCACTCCATGGATACCTTTCTGTATGGCATCAGGGAATACTGGGAGCAAAAGAGGGGAGAAGAGACAGAAGTGGGGTTGGGGAGGGGGTGAGGCTCACCTGTTTCATTTCCTGCGGAGTATACAGCATGGTTCGGATGATCATCACTCGGTCCAGAAGGTCGAGAGGGATGCCATGAGGAGAGGTGATGTCCTCAGTGCCCCTGCAAGGGCCAGAATTATTACATCAACCAGGCCTCTCTGAGACGAGACACTGGACATTGGAAACATGGCTGAGGCACTCACAATGACAAAGCAGCTAGTTCACGTCCTGAGAGTCAGAACCAGGACCACACAGTAAATAGACTAACATTCAGGTGACATCAAAAACTTTAGGGGGCCAGCCCTCGGGCATAGTGGTTAAGTTTGGCACGCTCTACTTCGGCAGCCCAGGTTTGCAGGTTCGGATCTCAGATGTGAACCTACACCACTCGTCAGCCATGCTGTGGCAGTGAGCCACATACGAAATAGAGGAAGATTAGAACAGATGTTAGCTCAGGGCGAATCTTCCTCAGCAAAAAAAAAAAAAAAAAAAAATTACACGTTTTTGCCAAATTTTCACATACACATTTTTATAAATTACACGAAGAATGCAGATATTTTTTTGATTTGTCCACGTTGCTTAAGTCTTAACAATCCATCAAGTATTTTACTTAACCCAAACTGTTGGGCATTTAGGTAGTTTCCAATTGTTGCTATTATTATTAATGATGTTTTGATAAACAATTTTATGCATATGGGCAGGAACATTTCCTCAGCAACTCTCACAGTGCCTGACACAACCCTGAATATCTATTTGAATGAATGTACTAATTTACACAGCTACACAAGTTATCTGATCTGTAGCCCGCACTAGGTATCTAATTCTTACATATTTTGCTGCTTTAATGGTTAGAAAAAGGAAGAGTAACACCTTGTTTGAATTTGCATTTCCTTGATTACTAATGAAGCATTTGAATGCTTTCCCTTATATTCATTAGTTATTTTATTTTGGGGGGGAACTGCCAATCATGTTCTTTGCCTATTTTTCTCTTGAATTCTTAGCCAAGCCACAGGAAGGACAACCCTGGAGAGGAGCCTGCCAACCCACTGGGCCACAAGGCACCAGCCGCCTGACAGGATGCATGCTGGGCCAGCCTGCGGCACGTGGGCCAGCCTGCGGCCCCAGGGTCTGGAAGCCCAGCGTGCCGTGGGGTTTTGCCTCAGCCTTTGGGAGTCGCAGCAGCAGCAGGTCAACATGAGCCCCATTTCCGGTGTTCCTAAACCTGTGCCGGGCTGCAGAGTCCATGGTCACAACTATCCATACAACAAAGGACAAGGACAGGCCATTTGATTTAATTGTTAATATCAGAATATTTGGTTTCAAATATAAGTAAACATTCTAGAAATGCAACCTCAGTAAAAAAATCTAACTTGAAATTCTATCCAGTCAGTTGAAGTATAAATGCATATTTATTATTGAAAGAATAAAACATTGTTCTGTTGCATGCTACAACAGGATGAACCTTGAAAACATACTAAGTGAAAGAAACAAGTTACAAGAGGGCAGATACTGTATGACTCCACTTATAGGAAACGTCTAGAAAAGGCAAATTCATAGAGACAGAGTAGTTTAGAGGTTACCAGGGGTTGGGGTAAAGGGAAAATGGGACTTATAACTGAATGGATACAAAGTTTCTATTTGGGTGATGGAAAAGTTTTGGAGATGGATGGAGGTGATGGTTGTACAATATTGTGAATGTAATTAATGCCACTGAATTGTATACTTAAAAATAATTAAAATGGCAAATTCTATGTTATATACATTTTACCATAATAAAAACAATTCAAAAGAAGAATAAAATGCTACACTAATGAACTGTTAAATCTAATATAAAAAAATAATTAAGACCTTTCAAAATAAATAGGGAAATGGACTAATACAAATATTAAGATAACTTTAGAGAAAACAAATCTTTTCCACCAACAAATATTTTTTAAAATAATAACAAGGAAGAATCATAAAGATCAAATTCTATCGTGATTCAAATCTCGGTATTTGGTATGCCTGCAATCTTTACATTAAACAGAACCTTTAAAAACTACATTTAATTTTTAGTTATTTAATTCTAGTTAGGCCATAAGTTTGGTTTTTTTAAATTCCTATATGGGAATTCCCTTGGGAATTCTTGGGAACTCTTTAAAAGATCTTGACTTTGCCACATTAAAATATCCCAAATTCTAAACACTCATGATAAATCATCTTCGATTCAGACACAATAACGAATATAAAAAGCCTAAAGAAGAAAAGGTTAGAGAAAAATGAAGTACTCCCTAACCAAACTTCAAAAGAACAGAATTTATAAGAATGCATTAAGAAAATTTCTTATAGCTGTGAGTCCATTAAAACTAAAAATCTAAACAAAAAAGTCTACTTAAAGACTACTAAACATTTTTCAGGAATTAAAGACAAAACATTTTTGAAATTGTCCAAGCTATGAATCTTACGTACAAAGTTTCTTTTAGAAAACATCTTATTGAAAAACGGTTTCTGGAATTCTATTCTGCTAGGCACAAAAGGGTTCCAGTACATTGCTAAATGGGCCAGGGAATGGGAGCTCCTATTTACTAGTGCTCCTGTGCAGGGTGGTAACCAGGAGGAGCTCTCATCCTGAGCAATCACTGTTTGACAAGGTGGCCATAACAGCCATATTAGATTATAAAACTGCTAACAATAAACTATAATAATAATTACAATTGGCTAAAATTGCAGATTTATTCTTGCACTCAGAAGTTCACTTCTGGCTTTGGCCTCAGCCTAATATTGATTTCACCATTATGCCATGCGACAATTGTTCAAACTGTGTTAATGGTGAGCCTCTTCCAGACGTTTTGGGTTGTGAGGCCACAGGCCCAATTCTCCTTGGAATCCAATATGGCATATCTGTAGGAAGAAAGTAATTGTGCTTCTAGAAATTTATCCTATAGATATACCTACACATGTGCAAAATGGTTGACTCATTTGTGAATACTTTCCTCTTACTATAACTCAGGGTTCCTCCACTATGACATTTTGACATTTTAGACCAAATAATTTTTTTGTAGGGGATTGTCCTGTGCATTATAGGATGTTCAGTAGCATCCTTGGCCTCCACCCACTAGATGCCAGAAGCACCCCCAAGTCGAGACAAGTAAAAATGGCCCCGGCTGAGAATCACTGCCTAAGTGCTTCTTTACGTAACCCTACAACTGCAGGGCCGTGGCTACCACACAGCTTTTCTGATGTCAGGAAGAGCAGTCAAAGCACCTCTCTGGGTGATGTGAAAGGCAACTCTCTGAACCTTGGCTCAGTGGACACAGGAAGAGCGCTAAGAAGAAAGCCATTTGATTCTTTGATGAGGCTGCCAAGATAATTCAATGAAGAAAGAACAGTCTTTTCAACAAATGGTCCTGGAACAATTGGATATCCACATGCAAAAAAATGAAGTTGGACAGACCTCTTCCTAATATCATACACAAAAATTAACTCCAAATGATCATAAACCTAAATCTAAGAGCTAAAACTATAAAATTCTTAGAAATCAAAGGTGTAAATCTTTGTGACCTTAGATTAGGCAATGGTTTCTTAGATATGAGACCAAAAACACACGTAACAAAAGAAAAAAACAGATAAATTGGACTTCATCAAAATTTAAAACTGGTGTGTCAAAAGACACTATCAAGAAACTGTAGAAGACAACCAACCCCCAGAATGGGAGAAAATATTTGCAAATCATTTATCTGGGAAGGGTCCAATATTCAGAATACATAAAAAACTCTTACAATTCAACAATGAAAAGACAACCCAAATAAAAAATGGACAAAGGATCATTAACAGACATTTCTGCCAAGATACACAAATGGCCAATAAGCACACGAAAAGATGCTCAATATCACTAGCCATCAGGGGAATGCAAATCGAAACCACAATGAGATACAACTTCACACCCACTACAATGGCTATAATAAAAAAGACAGACAACAAGTGTTGTCCAGGATATGGAGAAACTGGAACCTCGTATTGCTGGTGAGAATGGTGCAGCCACTGTAGAAAACAGTCTGGCAGTTCCTTGAAAGGTTAAACAGTTACCATTTGACCCAGCAATTTCACTCCTAGGTATATAACCAAGAGAAATAAAACTATGTCTACATAAAAAGTTGTACACAAATGTTCATAGCAGCATTATTCATAATAGCCAAAAAGTAAAAACAACCCAACAACCCAATGTCCATCAACTGACGAATAGATAAATAAATTTGTGCTATTAAATATTCCATACTTTGGAATACTATTCAGCCTTAAAAACAAATAAGTACTGATGCAATCTACAACATGGATGAACCTTGAAAACATTATGCTAAGTGAAAAAAGCCAGACACAAAAGACCACAGACTGTATGGTGCCATTTATACAAAATATCCAGAAAAGGTAAATGCATGGAGACAGAAAGTAGATAAATGGTTGCCAGGGGCTATGGAGAGAGGTGCTGGGGGGAAACTAGGTGTTGAGGGGGTGGTCAGGTAACTGTTGATAGGTATAGGATTTCTTTCGGGGTGATGAAAATGTTCTAAAATAGTGATGATGATTGTACAACTTTGTGAATATAGTAAAAACCACTGAATTTTACATTTTAGATGGGTGAATTGGATTTGTGTGAATTTTATCTCCACAAAGCTGTTTTTTTTTCAAAGCGCCACTTGGGATGTCTTCTGCCACAGGGTTATACTGAACTGAGACCACACTGTTTGTTAAGTTTTGACGCTTTGGTGCAATAAAGAGACTTGTGGAGAAAAACTCCTGCAAAGACTCCTTAATCCTGAGGGGTTATTCTCCACAGGAAAAGAAGACCTCCCAGTTTTTAGAGCTGGGATCAGGGCCAAGCTCTCCTTTAACAGCTGAGGATCCTGCTGCCTGAATGGGAAACGACTCCTTAAGGGGGCAAGCAAGGGTGGAGCCAAGGCGAGAGCCAGTGAGCTTCACCAACTCTTGCACCCATGGATGTATCTCTTTCCAGGAGGAACCCGAGGCATCAAGGAAGAAGCCTAGGGCCAGGTACTCCTCTGGGAATGGCTCCTGCAACCCCTGTGCACAAGGAGAGGTGATCCAGACGTCTGGGGGCTGTTTGCACTTTAATAGCCACGCATGTCATCCACGCTCAACATTCCCTTCCCACCACCACCAAAGCTCGACCCCCACTCACTGACCGAGGCCACTCTGGGAAGCAGTGTAGGAGAGCAGGGATGGCACGGGAAGGCAGCCCTCAGGCTTGCGGCCCACAGAGGTCACCTCCTATGTGAGTCTGAAGATAATGTCACCTGCCCAGAGGGTCACAGGGTGCCCTGAGATTACCTGAGATGACCCATGTAGAATAGTTTGGACAGTTTCTGGCACAGGGGAAGCCCTCAACTCCTGTGAGTTCCTTCCCTCTTCCCTTTCCTTTTGAGCTCTGGAGGTCAGATAGGAATCTGAGGAGCAAGGAAGCTCAACAGCTCCCCTACTCTATAGGGGTAGAGTCTGATGGGCAGCAAGTCAGATGTTGCCAAAACGGTGCAAACGTTCCAGAAATTTCATCGTTTCACATCTAAATCAAGTCTTGTTGAGAGCATGGGGTCTGAATTAAAATCTCAGCCTCGCTTCTGAGCTGTGTGACCTTGGTCAAGTTCCCCATCCCGGGGGAGCCTTGCTGTTCTCGTCTGAACAATGAGAACACCACTAAGTGTTCCTTCCCGGCTAAGCTGAGGTGAGAGCAGCAGAGTGCCTGGTACACAGAAAGAGCTCCTCAATATACGTTGGCTATTATTTTTATCATTGCTATTTTGACGTTATTATTATCACTACCACAATGAATTTCCCACTAGGGCTTGGCACCAAAATCCTCTTCTAGAGCATACACTCCAATTTTGGTTACCTCAGCAGACCTGCGTTACGATCCACACTCTGAGCATCTTCCCTCCACTTAGGTAACTGCAGTCTGGTGGCAGCAAGCAGCCACAACCTCAAGCGGCCCTTGATCAAATCAGTCTGGACAGGGCTGGGGCCAAGTCTCCCAGGTTTCAAGCTGACCAGAGCTCTGTCCAGTGGGCAGATTCTGAGATCTAAGCCACCTTCCTATGCACCTTTTTCCTAGTTGGGACAGGACTCAGAGAACGTACTCTGAGTCCTAAGCGATCTTGCTCCTGCCAGAAGCTGCCAGGCTCTACTGGCATCTGCTGGGCTGAGTTCTCTACTGTCAGGGAGGGAAGCCTGTTAGCAGAGCACTCCAGCAGGGGGCGCAATCTGTCCAGGCTGAGCCCTTTCACCAACTATCAGACTGAAACCAGGCCTGACCAAAGCAAGGCAAGTCCAGCAAACCTACAGGGTCTGTACGGCAGGGACGCCAGGCTCACCAGGCACCAGGCCACATATCAAGTAGCCAGGCTTTTCTCACCAACAGCTGGCCTGGACCTGGTACAAGGTGCCTCCTCTCCAAAATTGCAGAAAACACCTGTGACAATGATCTTGTCAAGACAGCATTACAGGATTCAAAGAGCAACTACAAGATGCTGCCACATGAACTTGAATTATGCATGCAAATCTTAATTCTAAGCAAGAGCAACCACCTGAAAGGGGAACTGAGGGGAGGCCTGCCCCAGAGCCAGCAGCATGGCTTCTGGACAACCTCAATGGAGATAAAGCTTTTCCATCAAGAGCCAGCTCAACTCCTAGAGATATGACCCACATCGTTCAGAGGCAAGGCTAGGTGAATCAGCAATTCGGGTTCCTAACTCAGTTTGGCTCCAGCTCTATGCTCAGATACTCACAGGCCTTAGGGTCTCTCTCTGGATTCCTATCACCCCTGCTGTCAGGAGCACAGAGGCTCCGGGGCTCTGTTTCCCCTCACTACTCTGCTGCAGGCTTGAAAAGGGGCTCCCTACCACCCCACTTCATGCCCCAAGCACTGCTGCGACCAGGCCCTGATATTCCAATAGGAGCAAAAGTGCAGAAAAACCACCAAGCATGGGGATGCTAACGCTTAGGCTTGAGAGCTGGAAAGATGGTGTGTTCTCTGGGGCTCACAGGCCTACAGAAGACTCAGGAGAAAAAAGAACCTCAACGAAGTCCCCCGACTCAGCCCTGGGCCCATCTTGGCAGGGTGAGCATCATATGAGCATTCACCTTCCAGGAGTCAACATCTACCTTCTCAAAGGCAGACCTAAGGGAGTAGGGGTAGACGCAGGTGCCAGTGTGCTCCAAGAAGGTCTAGGATAGAGAGAAAATACTGGTTTCACTCTCAGAAAGACCTGTGTTCTCATCCTATCTTTTTGACCAGGGGCAAGTTATGCTGCCATTCTGTTTCCTCATCTGAAAAATGAAGCCAAGAATACTTACCTCCCAGAGCTGGTATGAGGATAGCAGAAGTTAACACACGTAACGCCAGCCCATATGACCTTAGCTTTGCCCACTCCAACTGAATGACCAAATCATACCACAGAGTAACCCCAGAGACCACGTGAGAGGCCCTCATATTCAGGAATAGGGTGGCTGTTGCCTTTCCTGACCACGAAGGCAAGCCACTTCGGCATGTTTCTCAAAATGAACATCACCTCCCTTCAGCCCCATCCTGACTCATCACATTATGGGTTTAAACTGATCCCAGAGGAACAAATGAGCCAGACGGAAGGTGGAAAAGCCTCATGGCTGGCAGGCAGCCACCCTACCTGATGACACAGTTGCCTCGATTGGATGCAAAGATGACGATGGGGGCGATAGAAGATTCCAGGGCCCGGTGTAGGTAGGTGAAGCACTCAATGTCCAGCATGTGGACCTCGTCCACAAAGAGCACACCAGGAACCAGCTCAGCAATGCCCTGATCAATGTACTTGTTCACCACCTTGTTAATCTCCCCTCGGAGTTTGTCTAGGAGGCAGCAAGGACAGATAGGCAAGGTCAGCACCAGGGGGGAGACTGTTACCTTTCTCTTCTCCCCCATCCGAATTCAAGTCAAACCCAAGTTTGGAGCCTGGTTTTACTGTTAGCTATGTGACCCCAAGCAGATTATGTCCCCACTCCAGGCTTAAGTTTCATCATCTGAAAATAGGGATAATCACAAATAAAGGTCACAATGTTGGCAGCTTCCCCTGAACATGTGTTTTGTCAAGTTTTTAAATGGCTTTTACAATGTTTTGCATGTCTTCACAAGGGCGTGTACTCCCAATCTGTCACACTCCCCACCATGCCTCATTACTTACACCTTATTACTCAACTCAGCTCCCTGCTTGATCCCAGAGACACTGGTGTTTGGGAGCCCTGGATGAAATGAGTTTTCATAAGTAAATGTTCCTGTTCTGTATTGGTAAATGACCCTTTCTTTTGGCTCTATATGACAAAGCTTAGGTTAATTAACTTTCAATCAAGTGCCTGCATAAAGGAATCGGGTGCATTTAGAATCCTTTCTCGAAGGGAAGGTTCTGAGGAAAGGTCTAATCTCAGAGCTCCAAGAGGGACTGGTCTCTCAAAAGTTAAATAACCCATCTAAGGTCACAGTTCTCATTTCCCAAACCAGCTCTTATGCTACCATCAGGAGAGAGCTGCTCACAAACACAGAACATGAAGATCTTATGCAGCACCTTCCACCAAAGCCATGAGGAAGGGATGGTCAAAAGAGGATTCATGGTCCAAATTATGTTAAAATATAGTCATGTGCCACATCACGACATTTCGGTCCACGACGGACCACATATACGACGGTGGTCCCATAAGATTAGTACCACAAAGCCTAGGTGTGTAGTAGGCTGTACCACCTAGCTTTGTGTAAGTACACTCTATGATGTTCGCACAATGACGATGTTGCCTAACGAGCATTTCTCAGAACATATCCCCGTTGTTAAGCGATGTATGACTGTACAGAAACTGCTTTTGGAGACTCTAACAGAAAGCACTGGCTAAAACTTTAGAGAGAACAGATGCTTTCGTGCTTAGCATTTTAAGGTGACAAAGCTATAGGTGGTAATTAGAAAAAAGAGGGACATACCAGTCGGGAAGAGTAAACTAAAGGTCCATAAGGGAGTAGCAACATTCCTGCCAAGCTCTGGGAACGGCCCAGGAGGCTGAGCAGGGAGGGCTGGGTAGCTGCCTCATGGTCTGCAGGAAAGGGGGGCACAGTACCAAGGGAGCAGAGCTTGCTGTGCTCGAGTGTGCTCTGGCAGGAGCTATCCTGCAGAGCTGGGGTGACACAATCCACATTTCTGGGACTTAAAAGGGACCAGAGACACTGACAGCCTCCATCTCTGAAGATGAGTGCAAGAATACTGAATGCAGTCAAGGGGGTGCACTAGCACGTGGGGCCAGAGAGCCCCGCAGGGTACTTGATGACTATTTAAACCAGCCACAGGAGGTTAGGGTGGAGTCAGGCTCTCAACGAAGAGGAAGGAAGAACCTGCCCTGAGGCACATCCTCAGGTTCAAGAATTCATTCACAGAGCTTCACACAGTATGTCAGAATCCAGGGCTCTCCACCTCTGCTTCTGGCTCACAGGCCTTGCTGTTTCTCTTACCTGTGATTTCTGTCTTCTTTGGCTTCATTAACTGGCCCATCATGGACAGGATGTCTTGTCCCCCCTGCATAAGAGAAGACTTACAAAGTTAATCCTGCTTTCTAAGGCAGCTGCAAAAGCCTCATTGCCACCACCCGCATCCCACTGGTTCCCAATGTCAACTCAACATGGGGTCCCAAGGTGTGGAGACCCTGGACACCTCCACGGGAAAGCTTGAGGAGCTTCTAAACACAGAGGAGTTTTTAAGAGGTTCCCCCTGACCTGCAAGAAGCAAATAAAATCCCTTCATGGGAAGTACGAGCTCTGTGGGGCCTGCCCCAGCCTCCTTCTCCAGCCACATCTTTTCCCAACCCCAAATTCCTTGATTAGCCACACAGGACTACTAACTCTTCCCTGAACGCCCAAGCTCTTTCATAACTCAATGCTTTTGCGTATTCTAGTCCATCTGCCAGGAACTACATTCTCTTTCCTGGGAAGCTCCCAGCTATCCACTAAAGTTCAGGGCAAATGCCCTCTATGGGGCATTTAACCCCCTCACGATGCTGCAGCCTCCTTGGGCACAGATGGACTGTCAAAGTAAGTGTGAGGATGTACCTAATTATGTTCCCATGTCTCCTCTCCCTGGACTCAGCTCCATAATCACAGTCACCCAGTCCTGAGCTGGAGCTGCTCAGAGTGTAGTGAGCCCATCCCTACAGAATGGCTGACTCTTACCAGGCTCACCAGCTGCCAGCACCCTCCCGCCAGCTCCTCACAGAGCAGTCAGCAAGAGGAGGTTGCTGTTTTGTCATTTATCCAGTATTTCGTGTTCGCCTCTTGGTTACGAGGCCCTGGGACACAGAGGTGCTTGCTAAATGCTCAACAGTAAAAGGTACAAGTGTTTCCTTAGTACTTAGAACATCTGATCCTCAAAACAGCCCTACCAGGGAGGAACTATTATGCCCTTTCCACAGAGGAGGAAAGTCAAAATCAGAGAGCCCTAAATCATAAAACCTAGAGACCCAACGTGATTCATTAGCTGAGCTCATTAGTGTGGGAGCGACACAATTCCTGACTTCCCACTTTCAGCCCAGCACTTTCCAAGTCAAAGGCTCCCTTGAGGTTGGTTTGGGACAGCCATTCCACAAACTGAGGGGATCTGTTTATCTGAGAGGATGCTTTGGCAATCTCTTGGCGAAGGCTCCAAGAGATGAAACACTCAAGAATCCAAGTCCAAGTTAGAAAGCCCATTCCCTACTAGGGAAGATGTGGCTTCTTTTAGAATGAAGAGGAAACCAACTGAAAGACTACCAGCAGAGAAGAGTTGGGTTTTTTTAAATCACACATTTCCCAGAAATGTCATAAAGTCAAATTGCACTTTCCCACATTTTATTAGTCAAGGCATAAGTATCCCTCTTCTCCCCGGCATGAGGAGCAGATACAGTTCCCACTCAAAGCTAAAAAACTGGGGATTTTGCTAAGCAGGGGGAAGACACGGCTTTGTCAGGCTTTCTGAAATCCTGCAAAGCACTCAAAAGACACTCCTGCTCTCCTACCATCAACACCCAGAGAATCCCAGATGTGAGCCCGCTGCTGGAGAGAAGCCACAGAGGAAGCTGGCTAGCTCAGGGCCAGAAGCTTGGCTGGGCTAAGAAACAATCCACATGAAATCATCTGTGACTAGAGCATTTGAAGTGGAACAAAGGAGTCACTCCTGGCTCATGTCGACGTTAATTGCTGAACATTACAGATAGAAAAGGACAGTCTGCCTCAAGAAACGGCAGCAAGACTCTGACAATTCATTCCCAAAGCTTCTGTACACACACAAGAGGGCTGTATGCCAGGTCATGCTGGCATCGAGGCAGTACCTGGGGCCGAGCATTGGCCACGTCCAAGTCGTGCAAGGTCACGTCCTGGATGATTTCCTTCTTCTTGTGCACATCCCCCTTTGGCAAGGGGACATACTCTTCAGCTTCAAGGTCGAATTCTGTGGCGTAGGTATCACACCTGCCCTGCCTCTGCAAAAAGAGAGAAACCTGAGTGCCTGGTGAGTTTTCACGGCCAAGTCCCCAAATGGCAGAGTGCTAAGTGAGATAAAGGTCTCAGTTCCCAACTGCGGGCCTGACAGCCTACCTAACAAACTCCAAATATGCCCCATTCCCCTGCTGCCAAGAGAAGTAAGCTATCTGCTCACCACTGGGCTCCAAAAGCCCAGCTGGAAAACACCTGATACTTTCTCCAAGAATCTTTTTCCTCCTCTCTTTTAACTGTATGCAATTCCCGATAAAGGGCAAATCCAGTAGATTAACTGGAGACGGAGGGAGCTGTTCAGACTCTTTTGTAGGTGGGTGATTTATTGTCTGATATGAAATATTATGCTCATCCATTAAACAGTAAGGAACACTGTACAGGACACTTAAAATCAGATATAAAAAGAATGCCAACTAAGGGAGCATTCCTTTCCACATGCATATATCTTGGGAAGAAAATACCAAAGAGATAAAAGGAAGATTAAATACACTGCACATTTCAATTTGAAAATGACTACAGTTATTTTGCTTTCTCACCCTGTACTCCCCCTTTAAACAGGTTTTAGTATTTTTCTAACAGACTGTCTGTTTTAATCACGAGAAGGTTAAAGAATGAAGATAAAGGGAAAGCAAACTTTATTAAACACAAGAGGCAACTGCTGATCTTCCATCAGCATTGCACCACACACCAGCCCCCCTCCCTGCACACCCTGGACCCTTGAGGAAAGCAGCTTCCTTGTCACCCAGATCTCCTCATGGCAAACAAATCATGGCATTACCTTCACGGCCCCGCTGTTGGCTTCAATGTAAATCACATCTCCAGCCTCTACTCGCTCTTTCTGCAAACTTTCAAAAATGCTGGGGTCCAGCTTAAAAAAATAAACAAAAAAATGTGAATCAAAGAACCATAATACATATTATTTATTTCTGACATACTGTAAGGTGCCTTTCCATAAGAGATTTGAGGTAGCTAATGACTGTATGGAGAGTGTGTGTGTGTTTGTGTATTAGGATGTGTGAGACTGGCTTTGGGGGACTACGTGTCCCAGAGAGAAAGCAGGAGTGAGCATATGTGCCTGTCTGTGTGACAGGCACGGGAGGGACACAAATGGAGACCTATTCTGCTCCTTCCTTTTCCTGCTGAGGTTGCAAACTGGCAAATATGGCCCTGACTGCTTTTAGGTGGGGCCCACACTGTCCACGAGACCACAGGCCCTAATACCTCCTCTTGAGATTGCTACCCCTGTTTCAATCCTTTGCTCTCCTCACCTCGGGTAGGGATAGAACTTTCCGCAACTGAAGCACCTGCCAGAACTTGCTTATTCTTTGTGGCTGGCATCCATGGGCCTATGACTTTGGCAAGGCTCTCTGAGCCTCAGTTTCCTCAGATACATAATAGCACCCAGGTGTGATCATAGACGTGTAAAATTCAAAGGGAAACATAAACCAGGCTCCTTCCCAAGCCTTCTGATTCAAACCCCAGTATTTGCTGCCTTGGACCTGCCTGCTCATATCTCCAGGAAAGGGAAGTAGCACATTTTGGGAACTGTTGCTTTTCTCCAAATCATCCAGATTCAGGCTACCCTTGGCGATCAATATTCTAGGACAGCATCCTTTGTAAGGAGTCAGTATTCACAAATAAGTTTCTCTCAGTTAAACGTCAAGGAGAGCTGCGTTAGGTAATGTGAAAAAACCCTGGACTTTGTCTCAAACAATACTAAAGAGTGAAAACCCAGGACTCAGTGAAAGAAGCCAGACACAAAAGAACACATACTGTATGATCATTTACAAAAAATGCTCAGAAAAGGCAAATATGTAGAAACAGAAAGTTGATTAGAGGTTGCCAGGGGCCATGGGTAGGAATGGGGGGCTACTGTAAAAGAGCATGAGGTTTCTTTTGGGGCAATGAAAATGTTCTAAAATTGAATTGTGGTGATGGTTGTACAACTCTGTAAATAGATTAAAATTCCTTGAGCTGTACACTTAAAATGGGTGAATTTTACTTACAATTATATCTCAATGAAGCTGTTACAAACAGTAACCACAGGAACAAACCCGGGGCTCTGTCTCACTGGCCGGTGGACCGACGGCCTCCTGAAGCACTGCTGTAAGCACGAGGGACAATGGTTGGCAGGCCCCTAACGCAGGGCCTGAGAGAGGGAAGTACTCGACAATGATGGTAAGTATGCTATTCTCCTTCATGCTCAAATATCCTCCAAGTATTTGAACTCCATAGGTCCAAATATCTTATATACATGCTCAAAGTAGCTAGAAGTATCCATTTTGGAAGAAAAAAATTCACCTTCTCCCTTATGTCATTTTCTTAAAGTAACCGTGCAAAGCAGCCATATGGATAGCTGAAATTTAAACTGCCTGCTTATTTTATCTATCCTACATTGGAGAGTACATGTATACATATATACACACACACATATATATATAGAATATATATCTTCTTTTTTTTTGCCTCAAGCATTTTTATATCAGTTAATTTCCCAAATGAACTGACTGAAGATGTAATTACTGGAAAAGTGGCAGATCCTACTAAGAAATCTAATTAATAGAGAATGGGAGAGATGAGGGGGAGGTTTAAAAGAGATATTTGCAGAGGAAAACTCCTGAGATGGGAACTTTGTCAGGAAAAAGAAAAACAGCCCTTTGAAGAAGTGACATTTTTATGATCTCTATAAAGCAGTGACCAAGAAAGCACCTTACAGAATCAAAGAACCATAAAATTGCAGAGGGGAGCAAAGATGGAGACATTATATGGTCACTTTATCACAATTTATACATGAGAAAATGGAGGCCCAGAAAGCTTAACTGACTTCCAAAGGTCACACAGCAAGTTGGGGGGCAGACAACATAATGGTTAGGACTAAGAAAGTCTGCTCTGCCACTTCACCGGCTGTATGATCCCAGGATCACTGCTTTACCTCTTTAGGAGCCTCAGTTCCTTTATCTGTAAAATGAAGGAAATTACACACACATACACATATATAAAGTTATAAAGGACAAGAAATGAAATATCTGTTGAAGCACCTAGCCTAGGGCCTGGCACATACAATAAATGAGAGCTATGATGCCAATGTTATTTATTTATAATAATAAGGCAAAACCTACAATCCAGATCACCCATTTCTCTATAACTGCAGGCTCTCATGGTAACATCAACAGCCACCACTTCTCAGGTAACTAGGTGCCACACCAAAAGCTACAACTTTGGCCCTGGTAATAACTCTGTGAGCTAGGCAATTATTACTCCTACTTAATAGATAAAGAAACCACTGCTCAGAGATTAAGTCACTTGCTGAAGCCCACACTGCTGTCAGCAGCAGAGCCAGGATTTCCTTTTCGACTTTGTCTGACTCCAAAATCCATGCTCTTCCCCCAGGTGCGTCTGCTGCCCGCAACCTAAAGGTTTACAGGACAGGTGTCTGAGGAGGCTCATCCAGGGCCATCCACAGTGCCACCACTGTGGCTCTCCACAAAGCCGTGGCCTGAGCAGAACCAACCATGAAGCTCCCACGGGCTTCTAGGCCCTGACACATAAAAGAAACTGTGATCAGGATTCTGCGTCTGGCCCCTTGGGAAGTTCATCTGTCATTCGTCATTCAGCTCGTACCAGATTACTCAATGCTACTTCTTTCTGTGAGTATGGGCACTGAGAACTGAAACATTGATGCCCAGGTTCAGAGAGACACCCAGGGCCTTTGACACATAATCATAATATGGGATACAGGACGGCAGGAGGTAGACTCCACTAGCCACACAGCTCATGTTTTAACACGCACAATTTTCTAGGAATAAGAAAGAAAAGTAAGAGCTATCTTTACTGAGTCCTCCAGTGGACTAGCCCTCTACCAGGTACTGCTTCATACACGTAACATCCTCAAATGGCCCTGTGACGTATCATCACCCACAGTCCACAGAGGAGGAAACTGGGACACAGACAGTTTACCCCACCTGCCCAAGGCCACAAAGCGCTGAGAGATTCTGAGGCAGGAGAAAAGAGCCCACAAACATGTACTCACTTTCAACTGTTTGGTTCCTTTGGCTGTTTTGAGTCCTATGATCACGTGGCTAATGGTTTTGCCATACCCCCCCATGGGGTTTTCTGTCTCACACGGAGTTAGCTCTGTGACTTCACCTTCATAAACCTCCTTGGTCTCCTTTATCCGCAGTCCTGGAAGAGATGACAGATGAGCCCTGGAGAGAAGCAGAATTCTCCCTCGCACATCCTCTCTCTCTCACTCCTTAATAGCCTTTTTAGCCACAAAAGTTCCACGTCACAAGAACTGACAAGTCAATCTTACTAATACGTACATTCAAGGGGGTCATCCTGGGTATAAAAGCACTACAAACACAAACGCGTGCTGGAGGAGCTGTTCAGAATGCAGAAAAACATTTTATTTCAACTTTTCAAAGGTACTTCCAAGGTTCAAATCTAGAACCGGACAGACAAGCTATAATTCTCAAAACTGCTTCCAACATCTGCTACACTTCCAAGGGGGTGAATTAGCTTTAGCCTCTACTCCGGCCTTTGAACCCAAACATTCAACTCCACTAGAGCAGCAACTACATGTGCCCTTGTTTCCTACATGTTTGACTCTCAACAAAAAATTTTAAAACCAATGGAATAACTCACTATACCCCTCTGACGCCATCAGGCCTGAGCAAGGTATACTATAACATGCAGAGGTCCACGCCAGCAGCAGCTGATACTCGACCCTGCCAGGTGTTCTGGGCCTCTAGTTGCTCCTCACTGTACACCCCAAGAAGAAATACCTGGTTGACATTCACTATTTGCAGTGGGTTGTTCTATAAGTTTTCCAAGGCCACAATTAACTTCCAAAGCAAACCGCCCCCCCATAATAAAGCATTTACAGTTTTTAGACTAGAATATTGTAAATGAAGGCAAATGTCTCTCCTCGTTCTAACATCACCCACATTAGCTGTTCGATAAATGCTCATTGTTAAATTAATTTTTAGAACATGACCTCCGTGCCTTTATATACAAAGTTTTTGTTGCCTGAAGCACCCTTCCCTCCTCCTTGGCCTCGCCAACTCCTTGTAGACTTTCAGTTCAAAACTCATCCCCGCTAGAAAGCTTCCCTGACACACACTTCTTTCTCATGTTCCAGATCACTCCCACAGCAACCTGTGCCTCCCACTGCTATGGCACCCGCACACAGGACTGACCACTCCTCCACTAGACTGTCAATACCTGGGTTGAGGGCCTAGCAGGTCACAGGCACACGTGAACGGATGAATCAAGGAAGTCACTTACGGGTGAGGGAGTGTCATCAGGCAGACCATCCAATACCCAAGAAATCTGCCTGCAGATACTTCTACACCTTCTGTATAAAGCCCGAGATCTCTAAGGAGGTTTCCACAACGTGATGCAATAGCCCACATCACCGTAACACCCCTAATCTCAGCACTAACACCCAGGCCTGGTCTGGATCACTACAGTATAATGTTAGAACCAAGACAGCCATTAACCTGGGGAAGGAAGGAAGGATGGTGACTGAGGGTGGACTCAAAGTGTACTTGGAGTATTGGCAATATTCTTTTTTTTAATTAGGTGCTGGTTTCATGGGTTTTCAATTTATGATAATCCACCAACCTACATATTTATGTTCTGTGCATTTTTCTGTATGTATGCACAAAATTACTAAGTCATTTTAAAAAGAAACATTTAAGTTAATAATACTAGTGGGACCTGGTAAAGGAGAACACTGCTATAAATCTCTGCTGGAGACTAGTCATGGTTCTCAACCTGAGAATCACCTGGTGGGCTTCTACAACTCCTGATGCCCTAGTACCATCAGATCATTTGCCCCCAAATCTCAGGGACTGACTGGGACCCTGCCAACATTATTAGTTTACACCTCCCCAGATGATCCCAATGTAGAGCCACAGCTGAGGACCACTCATCGAAAGAATGACTGAAGAACTCTGTTCTACTTCTGATGGCAGGAAGCCCTGATACGGTTTGGGTGTCCTCACCATCAAGCCACCTCTGTGCTGATATGGAAATATCCCTATGGCACAAAGAAACACTGCCAATGGTGTCAGACACTCTCAGTCACTTCCCACTTTTAAATGTGGGCATTATCTCATCATTGGGTCGGCTGCCTTCTTTCTCCAGAAGCCGAATCAGGACAAAGACTCTTTCAGATATTAAAGTTACGGAAAAGTTTTACTCTACCTTCATTCAATCTGATAGCCTACAAATGGAAGTTTTGGAACGGCCCCAAAAGAGAGGCTACATTTCATTTTTGCCTTACCAAATTCTTAGCTACTTAACATCAAGACAAAAATTTTCCAAACAACATGAATGTTTCAGAAGATTAGGACAAACTTGGAAAATTCTGTACCTTTAAAATGAATTTTGAATTTTTTTAATCAAAACTTTTATATCTCACAGAGATAAATTCCTTCAAATGGAATGCTTCCCTATATTCACTATTAGACAACTGTGACATGAAATTCCTTGAGTTGGGGAGGAAAGGCAGTCCCGTCTCTCACTAGGTCCCACATTTGTTTAGAGGTTGCTCTGTGCTGACAAGCAGTCAGGGGATGTGGTTGACGGACAATGAAACCGGCTGTTCGCCAGGAGAGGGGGCTGAGCTGGCGCTATCTCTGGCAACGACAACACAAATGACACAGGTTTCATCTGCTGGCTCAGGTTTCTAAATCCCTGACAGGGACCTTCATCACATCAAGGAAATAGCACAGACTCCTTGCTTTTTATTTCTGGTCAGCTTACCGCTTCCTCCCCACCCCCTCTGCCAACTTCACAGGAATTCAAAGGCAGAGGAAGATGGGCAGCATTCCTTTTTGAAGACAGTCAATGGCCTGCCTTTTTATTCTGTGGCAGCATCAAGAAATTTCTCTTCACCTTGCTGCCATCAAAAGAATTCCACTGCCCCCCTCCCTCAAAAATGGTGAATCACACAGCAGATGCCTAGGAAACTTATCTCTATTTTTTTCAAATTTTAAAGCATTTAAGTTACCTTTAAGCAACCTAAACAAATGCACTCATGTAAAGGTCAGATTTGTCAGATTTTATCAATGTCAGAAAAATATTTCTTTCTTTTTTTTTTTTTTGTGAGGAAGATCAGCCCTGACCTAACATCCATGCTCATCCTCCTCTTTTTTGCTGAGGAAGACCAGCTCTGAGCTAACATCTATTGCCAATCCTCCTCCTTTTTTTTCCCCAAAGCCCCAATAGATAGTTGTATGTCACAGCTGCACATCCTTCTAGTTGCTGTATATGGGACACGGCCTCAGCATGGCCAGAGAAGCAGTGCGTCAGTGCGCGCCCGGGATCCGAACCCGGGCCACCAGTAGCGGAGGGCGCACACTTAACCACTAAGCCACGGGGTCGGCCCGAAAAATATTTCTTAAATAAATAAAAATACATTTTAGAAGTACTCAGATATTTGAACCAGTTGTAACATCTTACTTTTTATCTCAGTAGTTAATGAGTTAAATAAAATCTTTGGTACATATTCATTAAATTTAAAAAAAGTATTTAGAAAGATTTTAAACCCTGAAGAGGGTCCTGTGAGCCATTTCCACTGTTATTCCAGAAACGATGAAAAGTCCAAGGACGGCACTACATGTAAAAACACAGGCTGAATCTTACAAACATAAAAACGTTGCTAAAGAAGGAAAACACAACACCTAAAGTAGGTTCCATTTAGATAAAGTTTAAAAAGGGCAAAACTAAGCCACGCTGCCTGGGGATACACAGAAGGGTGTACAGGGCTATGAGGACCACAGAAGCCACTACCACACAACTCTGGCACTCTGCAAGTACATGTGGGAGAGGTGAGGGGGCTGTGACCAAGGAGAGCATGAGTCCCACAGGTGGTGCTGGCCATGCTCTGTACCTTGAGCTGAGTGGTGACTGCATGAGCATTTACTTTATAATTAATTGTTAAACTATAGGTCTGTTTTACTAACTTTTCTATATGAATGTTATATTTTAGTTTAAAATAGGCATAAAAAAGTCCAATGTTTCACGGTAAAAAACATTTCCAGTAAGAAATATTTTGCAGTTTAAAAAAGTCCATATTCAAAGTAATACAAAACTTAGCCTACAGGCACAGTTCACAATCTCTCTGGTTTAGAACAAGAGTCCTAAACTCCAATGCTTATGTGGACCTGGCAGGGAACACGAAGAAGCAGAGCAAGTCCCATGGAGACTGGAGAGCAAGCCCGCTCTGAAAAGGAGAGCTCCTGCCTAGCTTCAACCTGCTATGTGGGAATGAAAGCTTCTTTCAAGAAGCCAGAAAGAAGGATTTTCTACGACATCTCCCAATTTCTAAATACCAGCAACTAATTCAAAATTTATTAAAAAACACTGTGTAAATCAAACAAAATACGTCTATCAGCCAGACACAGATGGACGCCTATCTTTCATGAGCTAAAGGCTTCTGTTTTCTACCTGCTTCAAAGTCCACTCCCTTCTCTCATTCAGAAAAACTTCACTGAGCACCCACTATGTGCCAGGAACTGGGGTACACAGAAAACACTGCCCACCATATTCACAGCAGACAGTTAATAAAACACCCAATCTGCTCCCTCCCATCTCCAAAAATGGCAACATCTGGGAATCATCTTCACCTCCTCTTTCAGCCACTACATCTAATCCTTCAGGAAATCCTGTCAGCTCTACCATCCAACTAGAACCAGAACCTAACCAGTTCTCACCACCTCTACCACCACCACCACCCTGTCCAAGCCACCACATCTCCTGCTCAGACCCCTCTGGTCTCCCTGCTTCTCTCCTCTCTCCCTGATGTCCATGTTCCATACCCCAGCCAGAGGGATCCCTGCAAAACTGAAACCACTCTCCAGCTGCCTCTCCTTTCACTTAGCGTAAAATCCAAAGCCCTAACCATGGCCTAAGGCCCTACAGGATCTTACCCTTAAATGAGACTTGAGCATTCTTGAGAAAAGGATTCTGGGCTAGACAAATCCATTCTTTCTTAAACTTTCATAATTTCCTTGAAGTTTTCTAGTAAATTTCCTTCTTAAGAATACTTACCTTGTTCTGACAAGCAAAGGGACTGTACTATGGTACAGGCACTCTGACAAGTGTTCATAACCCATAACTCAGCAAGTATATCTGAGAAACAGACTCCCACATGTACAGAGACACATTAAATACTTTGTAATAGCTTAAAAAGAATAAGCTATTTCTTCAAGTAGGTCTGAGGGAAACTGGGATTTTTCTCAGAGCTAGGCCAACAGAAATAGGGCCAGGAGACTGCCCCAGAAGTCCCAGCTGGCAAGAGGTAAATATTCAGAAGGGCAGCCATTTTCTCCTCACAGCAAATCTTCAGAGCATGGGCTCCAGAATCAGATAGATGTTGGTTCAAACTGTATCTCTGCTACTTAGTAGCTGGATCACCACAGGCAAGTTATTTAACTTTCTGAGACTCTACTCCGTCAGATGCAGAATGTAGACTGAGAACTTCCTCTTGGGGGAGTGAAAGGCTATACTCAATGTAGGGGCCTGGCACAGAACGAGCACTCAATATGGTGGTTCCAGGCCCGACGAGGTTGGCACCACAAGCCTCACAGTTCTGCTAGTCGCCACACGGTTTCCTCTCTCTCTGACAGGCCACAATTCTGGCTCAACCATCACGACCAGGGGCATTCTGGCAGCATGACACACAATGGTTTTGGCTTAAGTCCAAACCCTTTCCAGTGGACAGTCATCTCTCAAAGTATAGTAAGTCTGCCAGGAAAACAGGACCTGTTTTTTTAAAAAAATCACTTTATAGCCACTTTTTCTATTTTGTCAGGTAAGGAACCGCAGCCCATAGCTAGGGCTCACATCTGCTGACTGCTAAAGCACTTCAATTAGAAAAGCTGGGTTTTTGTTTTGTTTGCAAAGATAACACTAATGGTACCAAAAGAAAAATAGTGCAACAAATACAAGTTATAAGGCATTTTCACAACGAAGAGGCTTCCGTGCACTGGGCAAGTGGGAATAGCTCCGCCCACAAACGCGGTACTCACCAATGGCCCTGCGGAAGTTCTCCATCAGCACTTCTGTCTTCTTGATCTCCGCAGAGTAAACTTCACTCCCCACCATCGGGCAGAAAGGGACCTTACTACCCAGCTCCTGGGCAACAGCCAGAGCTAGAGCTGTCTACAGAAAAAACAACGGAAATGCACTTGTTTTACATTCTTGCAAATACAATAATTCATGGGGCCGGCCCGGTGCCGTAGTGGTTAAGTTCGCGTGCTCCGCTTCGGCGGCCCGGTTTCACAGGTTCGGATCCCAGGTACAGACCTACACACCACTTATCAAGCCATGCTGTGGCGACGTCTCATATAAAGTAGAGGAAGATGGGCATGGACATTAGCCCAGGGCCACTCTTCCTCAGCAAAAAGAGGAGGATTAGCAACAGATGCTAGCTCAGGGCTAATCTTCTTCACCGAAAAAAAAAAATACACAATAATTCAGAAACATATGCTATAAAATAAATTACTAACCATAAACAACTGAGAATCTAGTCCTTGGAGATTGTGGTTTGCATCCTGGCTCTGCTGCTTGCTAAGAGCAGCAGACTATTTGACTTTGGGTGAGTTGGTAATTTCTGAGTTTCAGTTTCTAAATCTGTAAAGTACAAACTAGATTATCAAGTTCATAGGCCAGTTGGGAGGATTCAATGAGATCTCATGCAAGTGATCTAGTATTATATAGTAGGTGTGTGTATGTGTACATATATATATGTAGTACGTATAGTAGCCATATCACATACTAGTCTTCTGGGAGCCTTTAAATGGAGGAAACTAGACACATCTGAAGCATTTCTTAACTAAGTATTTATCATATTTTAATGGAAGTATATTGATCATCTCTTCTGTATTTGGTAGAGGTGAGGGGATGCCACTGAGTCAGATATGGTCACTAACTTTGAAGTCTGCAACTGAGGGTGAGGAATTGGGGCCTGTAGTGATACCTGGATGAGAAAGAGGAATGACTGGGAAGGTGGTGGAGTTTGGAGAGAAGGGGGTCATAGCCAGCCTGTGGCTCCCCCAGGGAGTCCTGGTGTTAGAGTGCTGCTTGTCTCACTGAGTCCTGTCGTGCTCCAGAGATTTTTTCCTTCACTCTTAGAACACCAGAGATTACAGTTTTTGAGGTATCAGCTTGCCCTTGCAAGCAGCAAGGGGCACACAAAAAAGAAGTTGTTGCCAAAAGAAGATTAAAGAAATCTACTCTATTTTCAATCTCATCTGAACATCTCCTTCTAAAACACAAACACAAAGCTCCATTATTAAGAGTGTGAGGTCCTCAAGAGAGGAACAGCCATATGAACCAGGTACTTGTATCTCTAAAATAAACACCATATTCCTGCCTGGCACTCAGTTAAGTTGCCTCAATTCTGGGGCCCATCAGCACACTATAAAGCAGGAGAGTTACCACATGCCTTCACACATACATCAAAAGGAACTGGACAAACCTATAAGTGCTGAGAACTTCTCATATTCCCTGGGAGAAAAATGGTACAATTTTACAAAAAGAAGACAGACTTATACTTCCAGCAACATGGCACACTAGAGCCAGTAAAAATCCTTCCTGTTATAAAACATCTAGAAATAAATAAAGAAGAAGAAATCCAGAGTAGTAAACTACCATTGCCTTGAAAGTTCAGAGGGTATTTGACAGATACCAGAAACCCCAGCAAGGTGTAGTGTTAAGACAGAAACCCCTGAATTAAAAAGCAGCCTTGAAAGGCCACACATCAGTAGAAAAGGTGGGCCATAAAAAAAAAAATCTCCTTGAGGTACAAGGTATAAATTTGTCAGTCCTATAAGGCAAATGAAACCAGGATCAAAATGAATAGACAACCCACCAGCTGGGAGAAAATATTTGCAAATCATATATCTGACAAGGGGTTAATCTCCATAATATATAAAGAACTCACACAACTGAACAAGAAAAAAGCAAACAACCAATCAAAAAATGGGCAGAGGAAATGAACAGACACTTCTCCAAAGAAGGTATACAGATGGCCAACAGGCATATGAAAAGATGCTCAACATCACTAATCATCACGGAAACGCAAATCAAAACTACACTAAGATACCACCTTACACGGATTAGAAGGGCTATAATCACCAAGACAAAAAACAACAAATGTTGGAGAGGTTGTGGAGAAACGGGAACCCTCATTCACTGCTGGTGGGAATGCAAACTGGTGCAGCCTCTATGGAAAACAGTGTATGGAGATTCCTCAAAAAACTAAAAATAGAAATACCCTATGAGCCAGCTATCCCACTACTGGGAATCTATCCAACGAACCTGAAATCAACAATCCAAAGAAGCTTATGCACTCCTATGTCCATTGCAGCATTATTCACTATAGCCAAGAAGTGGAAGCAACCCAAGTGTCCCTCAAGTGATGACTGGATCAAGAAGATGTGGTATATACATACAATGGAATACTACTCAGCCATAAAAAAGACAAAATCGTCCCATTTACAACATGGATGGACCTGTATTATGTTAAGTGAAATAAGCGAGAGAGAGAAAGACAAACACTCATATGATCTCACTCATATGTGGAATATAAACCAACACGGACAGAGAGCACTGTATGGTGGTTACCAGGGGCAAGGGGGTTAGGGAATGGGCACAAAGGGTGAAGGGAGGCATTTATATGGTGACTGACAAACAATAATGTACAACCAAAATTTCACAATGTTATAAACTATTAAGACATCAATAAAAAAAAATTTGTTGGTCTTATGTTGTCTCTGGGTAGGGAAAAACATCTCCCTAGCATGCTCTCAACCAGATTCAGGACTGGTCTTTACACTACCTGATGGCCAGAAAACCCACACGACAAAATTCACATCAAGTGCCCTGGGCTGGTAGCAAGGCAGGGCCCCTCACGAGTCCTTGTAAGAAGCACTCAGCCCTAATTTTAGCAGTTTAAAGAAACCTCACATATTTGATCAGTTAAACACAAGTTCACAAGCAGACACAGAATACAAAATAAATGAAGAAATTATTTCATGTACAAGGAACAAGAGGCTATCAAAAACAGCCACATTTTGGGCCAGCCCCAGTGGCCTAGTGGCTAAGTTCAGTGTGCTCCACTTTGGTGGCCCGGGTTTGGTTCCTGGGCACGGACATACACCACACATGAATAAGTGGTCATGCGTGACAGTAGGTCACATATAAAATAGAGGAAGATTGGCAACAGATGTTAGCTCAGGGCGAATCTTCCTCAGCAAAAAAAAAAAGCCAGATTTTGAGGGAATGAAAAAAAAATAGAAATTCAAAGGAGGGTACCTCTTCTTAACAACAACAAAAAAGCAAACTAATATATGTAGAAGAAATGACAGATTTAGAAAATCGCCATTTTGCAAACATCAATATGATGACCAAAGAGGCAATGACCATCAATGAATGCTACAACCGTAGCATAAAAGGATATCCACAGCATCTCAAAGTGTTACTTCACAGATTTCTGATTAATTACAAAGGGAGCCATTACCTTCACAGTGGAACTTGGCATCAGCCTACTGCTGTAATGCAATGGAAGGATACAACATCTCCTGGGCAGTGTTCTGCCAAAGTGCTTAACATTTCATATGGAAACAATGAGACAATCACTGTAGGACACTCTACAAAACAACTGCCCTGAACGCTTCAAAAATGTCAATGTCATAAAAGAAAACAAAACAAAAAAATGCTGGGGAGGGTAATTGTTCTAGATAAAAAGAGACTAAAGAGACATAACAATGAATGCACTGTGTGATCTCTGATTATATTCTGAATTTAAAAATATAAAAAAAAATGAAACAGTCAAAAACTGAAAAAACTTGGAGAAATTTTGATAAAAACTAGACATTAGTTTATACTGTGAGCAACATCAAATTTCTCCGGTGTAATGATGGTATCGTGGTAATGTAGAGGAATATCCTTGCATTTACTTTCAAATAGTTCAGAAATAGAGAAAAATCAAATGTCACAAAATATTTATAATTAGTTATCTATGTGTAGGATATAGAGGGGTTTATCATACTATTCTTTTAACTCTTTTCATAGGTTTCAAATTTTTCAAAATAAAAAAGAGAAAAATATTCAATGGATTGGATCAAACAGCAGCTTAGTCATAGCTTACAAGACAATCAGACTACCACAGAGGTCTAAAGAAATTACCCAGAACGCAGCAGAGTCAAAAAACAGAAAAGACGAAAAAGAGGCTGAAAGACAAGGCAAAATGAGAAGCTCCAGCCCGGGTTTCCCAGTCTTAGCACTATTGACATTTTGAGCTGGAAAATTCCTTGTTGTAGGGACTGCTCTGTGCATTGCAGGATATTTAGCAGCACCCGTGGCCTCCACCACGAGATGCAGTAGCATTCCCCACCCAACCAAGTTGTGACAACCAAAAACTTCTCTAAACATTGCCAAATGTCCCTTGAAGGGCAAAGTCGTCCCAGGGTGAGAACCTCTGCCGTCAAACCTCATCTAACTGGAGTTCCAGACGGAGAGAACAAAGAGAATAGGGAAAGGCAATATCTGAAGAGATAAACCCTGACAAAGTTTCAGAACTGATTAGAGACATAATACTCAGATTTAGGAAGCACAATTAATATCAAGCAGGATAAATAAAAATAAATTCACTCTTTGACATACCACAGTGAAACACCAAAACCAAAACTACCTCACACATCCAGGAAAAAAAAGACAAAATTCTCAAAATTCGACTTCTCAAAAGTAACAATAGAAGCCAAAACGTAGCAAATATCAGTGAGAGAAATAGCATTGAGACAAAATATCTGTCAACGGAATTATATATCCAACATAACTATCTTTCAAAACACGGGCAACTACAGACCTGACTTTGCCACCAACAAACTTCCAGAAGGAATTTCTAAATGAGGTACTTTAAGGAGAAAAATGGAGGGAGAGTGAGGGTCTAATATGTAAGAAGGAATAGTAAGCAAACAAATGGTAAATACATTGGACAAGTTAATGTTCCCTACAGAGCTCATATTTCTGTGGCACTTCAAAATTTTAAAAAACTTTTTCACAAAGATAGTACTTCTTCCTCTGTTGTAAGACACCAATATAAGATACACCGTCAATTCAATTTTATGATTTCAAAATGATAATTAAAGTCATTATCTTATAACTGACCGGTTTAATAACTGCCTGAAATAGGCAAGGCGTGTACTACTGCTTCAGAGAGGCTAAGGGACCTGCCTCGAGTCTCGGCAAGTCAGCACCAGAGCTGGAATCTAAAGCCTATTTACAAACACAATCCCAAGTTCCCACTCTCTTGTATCAAGTGGCCCTTTGAAGAAACTGTAGGGCTCAGACTGCAGACACTGGTACATTTCAAGCATCTGGCCAGTCCCCTCACAGATCCCAACAAGCCATCCTGCATCCTCTGCCTAGAAGGCCCTTTTCTGCCCTGCAAAGCCAAATCCTCTCTCACCTCTGTAGGGCTAATGTCAAGTCTCAGCAGCTTTACCAGCCCTCAGCACCACCTCCTGCTCAAATCCCAGCTGCATTTCACATCAGTCAATACCTCGCAGCCTAGTGTTCGTCTGAAGCATTTTGTGCTGTCATGATTTCCTCTCTGCCCTGGGGAGACTATAAGCCCCCTGAAGATAAAAATCAGGTCTCTAATTCTTTTCTTCTTTTTTCTTTTCCATCTCACACACAGCCAGAATAGTGCTGGGTAAAGTTAGCATTTGCAAAAACGCTTGCTGACTGAGTTTCTTTCCCCGTCAAGTTAAGATGTCACTCCCAAGATTTTACGAAGGCCTAGGCCAACAGAAACATACTTCCAAAGCAAAGGAGACTTGAAAGAGATAAAGGACACATTCTAGCGACAATGAGACCCCTCTGAGGACTTCACTCTCTTTTCTCTGGAGGTCAGCCAGGATGACCTGAATTTCAGAAGCATGGATTTTAGACACTCAATTGTATTATTGCACATTAGTTTTAAAAACATAACATATAACCAATTTAGCTAAACAAAGACTAGTTACGACACGAATTCAATTTGGCTTAGACATTATGATCATTCTCTTGGGTAGATTAAAAAGAAATGAGAGAAAATGAGTACCTTGCCAGTTCCAGGAGGTCCTGCCAACAAGACAGCTCTTCCAGCCATTTTCTTGCTTTTGATTAATTCTACTATCACACCACATGCCTAGATATCACAATGGAAAGAAATAATGAATCAATACTAAAATGTTTCACAGGGGAAAAAGCCCAGTTTCTGGTCCACACAATTCACATACTCATTCAATTAACGCTGAGTGCCAGTACAGTGCAGCACAGTTCTAGGTGCTAGAGACAGTGGAGCGCAGGACAGAAAAGCCTTGTGCTCATGGAGCTCACGTTCGAGTAGAGGAGACAGACAGACACAAAAACACGGTGCAAGATCACTACTATGAAGAAAAAGGGTAACAATAGAGCAAGGGGCCGGGGGCAGAGGTTACTCTAGAAAAAGTGATCTGAGAAGGCATCTTTGATG
Organism: Ceratotherium simum simum; assembly: GCF_057802395.1. NCBI lineage: Eukaryota > Metazoa > Chordata > Mammalia > Perissodactyla > Rhinocerotidae > Ceratotherium > Ceratotherium simum. Next base: position 93,088,001 of record NC_141904.1, read on the forward strand.
ACATTATATTTGATACGCAAAGCTCCAGGCAGGCGAGGAGTCAGTGTTCCAGGCAAAGGAAACAGCAAATTTGAAATATAGGAATCAGCTTGGCACGTCCAAGAGACAGAAAGGCTGCAGTGATCAAAGTTTAGCAAACAAGGAGAATGGGAAGATGAGGTTCAAGAGGCAGGCAGGGGCCAGAACTCAGAACAGGATCTCACACTCCAGAGTAAATTTTGGATTTTACTCTACATGTAACGGGAAGCCACTGAAAAGGTCTTAGGCCATGTGTCATGATATAAAGATCCGTTAGGATCCTGATGGCTGCTGCATGGAGAATGGACAATAAGGTATTAACAGGAGCAGCGGTTTTTAGCCTGGGACCTAAAGACTTCAGACTCCAGGGGCCCACACAGCTCCTGTAAGTAGAAATGAAGTCAGAAACAAAATTGTGTGTATATGTCCAGATGTGCATTTTTCCAGGGAAAGGATTCACAGCTTTCATCAGATTCCCACATTAACCCATTAAGGGTTAAGAATCAATGACATACACTACTAGCTGGCCATCAGTTAACTAACCAGAATGCTGCAAAGCAAATGCTGCACGTGAGGTGAAACCTGCAGCAGCATAAGACTCAATGAATGCCTTTCAAATCCTCAGGACGAAATTACCTGATCGTTTGTTGGTGTATTTTAAATACATTCTAACTCTCTGAATATTAAGCCATTTACCACATTTATATATATATATGCCGTGTATATAGAGATATGTGTGTGTATATACACAGATCCCATAAATGGATTACTGATTTTATATATTTTAGACTATTTAACTACACAGGGGTAAGGCTGAGACAGTTACACTTACTGAACACCTGTATCCAAGGACTACATAATACAACATTTCTTACATTGACTTAACCTAAGATATGACTGCCTAAAAGGTGCATTCTCCTTGCCTTAGGGCAGGCCATAGCTCTTCTCTCTGGATGGTATCCACACTGTACCCTACTGATAGGGTTTTGTGAACACATCTTATCTCCTCTAACACCATTCCCCAGTGGAGAAGTACCATGGTCCCACACTTAGATAGCCCCTCAAAAAATGTGGGTTCAAGGAATGCATGTGGATGTGCTATATACCATTTCTGACTCAGCTGGAAATGCACAATGCCCTTAATAGAGCCTAGAAGCTATTCTTCAGATGCTGCATTTCTAAAAAGATAAAAGAACCACTATGGTCTTTCCAAAGAACCCTGTGATATCATAATCCTCAGCAGTGGAACTCCGGGAAACTCAAAAGAGGTAGAAGAGACTTCCCAAACCTTGGCTATGTATTCTTTTTGTGTGTATGTGAGGAAGATCAGCCCTGAGCTAACATCCATGCCAATCCTCCTCTTTTTTTGCTGAGGAAGACCAGCCCTGAGCTAACATCTATTGCCAATCCTCCTCTTTTTTATCCCTTTTTCTCCCCAAAGCCCCAGTAGATAGTTGTATGTCATAGCTGCACATCCTTCTAGTTGCTGTATGTGGGACACGGCCTCAGCATGGCGGGACAAGCGGTACGTCGGTGCGCGCCCAGGATCCGAACCCAAGCGGCCAGTAGCAGAGCGCGCGCACTTAACCGCTAAGCCACGGGGCCAGCCCCGGCTATGTATTCTTATTCACACACTTGGACCTCTTCCATTTAATCTCCCTCAGTTTAGGCTCCTTCTCTCTAGAGAGATATGTTCAGTGAATTCTAAAATTTAAAAATTATGAACTGAAAGGGCCTTTAAAAGATCACCTAGTCTCTCATTTTTCACACAAGGATATCAAGCACCAGGGAGGCTGCTGATGTGACCAAAGTTATACAAGGACCCAGTAGCTGAGGTGGGATGCCTATTAATTCAATAAATAAATACCAAGCCTCGGTAATGAGTCAGGTTCTGAGTATATAATAACATTACCTGGTCTGTATCCTCAGGAAGCTCATATTCATACAGAGGCAGATAGCATCAGTTAAGAGCATGGATTCTGGAGTCAGATAGACTTGGGTTTAAATCCTTACTCCACCAATTACCAGCTGAGTGACCTGTGACCTACCTACCTAACCTCTGTGAACCACAATTTCCTTATCTGAAAACAGAGTTCCTAATATAGTTAGTGGCACAAATGCCAAGGAGTTTATGGGTAAAGTGTACTAACGTCTGCAACTTGCTTTGAAAAGCAGAAGTGGATTGGTGGATGGATAAATGAGCAGCACCATGGAAAAATGGTGGATGGATATAATAAAGCAAGTGAGTAAAATGTTAATTGTAGATTTTAGATACACAGGTAATCACCATATAAGTCTTGAAATTTCACCTATTTTGTATGTCTGAAAAGTGTCATAAGAAAGTGGCGAAGGGACGATTATTAGGGTGGAGGTGAAAAGCAAGACAATGGAGATAAAGCTGCTTAGCACAATGCTTGGCACAAAGCAAGCATTCAACCAGTGTTAGCTATTTGCAGTAACAGGTCCTCAGTAAGTGGAAGATGGATAAAAAGACATTTCAAAGTCACCCTGACTCTGTCAATATTTCCTTTTTGGAAAGATCATGTTCAAAATGGAAAACAGAGGCTTTTCTTTGGCCCTTTGTATTAGCACAATCAGGCTAGGAGGCAATAGTCTTAACCTCATTATTACTTAATAATGGTTCCTGTGGGTGCTAAGCCATGTCAGAGGCAAGGGGCATGGGTCTGACAGTGCTCAGCAAGCTGAGAGGGTGGCTGTAACTATCACAGAGAGAGCACTGATTTGGGAGGCAGAAACACACACGGGTACAAAGCCCAGCATTACCATTACTAAAGTGAGTGGCAAGTGGGTAGGTGAAGCGACATCTCCCACCCTCAATTATTTCATCTGCAAAAAAAGACAAAAAGCGGGGCCAGCTCCACGGCTTAGCGGTTAAGTGTGCGCGCTCCGATGCTGGCGGCCCGGGGTTCGGATCCCGGGCACGCCCCAAGGCACCACTTCTCCGTCCAACCCGAGGCCAAGTCCCACGTACAGCAACTAGAAGGATGCGAACCTATGACATACAACTATCTACTGGGGCTTTGGGGGGAAAAAAATGAATAAATAAAATCTTTAAAAAAAAAAATACAAAAAGCTTGAATAGTTTTGTGATTATAATGTAGGCGAAAAGGGCCAGCCCCATGGCTTAGCTGTTAAGTGCGCGCCTCCGCTGCTGGGGGCCTAGGGTTCGGATCCCTGCGCGCACCAACACGCCGCTTCTCCGGCCATGCTGAGGCCGCGTCCCACATACAGCAACTCAGAAGGAAGTGCAGCTATGACACACAACTATCTACTGGGACCTTGGGGGAAAAAATAAAAATAATAATAATAATAATAATGTAGGCGAAAGGACGTGGCATCACTGCCACTTAATAAAACTGGATTTATTTGGTATGAGCCAAAAGAATGCTAGGGGTGTGGGTAGAGCAGATTGCTCCTCTGTATAACTCCCACTTCCCTCCTTCAGCTCCCAAGCCCTGGGAACCTAAGTAAGCTTTTTCAGGTTGATCACTTCTCTACTTTAAAACCCCCACAGCCTCCCAGTGCGTTCACAAAAATCCAAATTCCTTATCACGGCCGACAAAACCCTGCAGGAACTGACCCCCACCAAAGTACAATAATTATTTTGTTTACTGGCTTAACCGTTTACCGCCTGTCTCTCATCACACTAAAATGTAAGCTCCATGAGAGCCGGGACCACATCCGTCTTCTTCCCCGCTGTATGCCAGCGTCGCGCGGAGATGGCGGCACGGAGTGGGGGGCTCAATCAAGACCCGTCAATGAGGTGAAGCAACCAGTCAACCGCCCCGCGGGACGTCACTTGTTCTCCTGGGCCGGCCCCTCTCCCAGTGCCAATGCGTCGCCCCCCTGCCGTCCCCCGTAGCCCATTTTCACCGCCCTGATAGAAAACCTCGGCGGGGCATCCCCGCGCCCCTCCCTGCGCCCCCGTCAGCGGCCTCTCGCGGCAGGGCCCTGCTCGGCGCCCCAACTCCCTGGCCGGTCCACCACACCTCGCGCGCGTTCTCCTGGCCCACGAGCCCCGAGGCGGCCTGCTTGGCCAGGCCGCTCTCGTCCAGCCCCAGCCCCTTCACGTGGCTGTGGGACGCGATGCGCTGCGTCTTCGTGGTGCTCTTCACCTCCTCAATTTTCATCTTGCCGATGCCGGAAGCCAAAACCAGCGTGGAAAACCTGGAGCTAGGACCCCACGCTCGGCGCCTGGGTTACCATGCGGCCGTTACTAGGGCGTTTTGTCAAGGCCCGCCTTGGTCGGCACGCCATTGGCGGAAGCGGGAACGCCTCAGCTTCCCATTGGCTCACGGCTGCGCCCATCGCGGCTGCCGGTAGGGCTCCGCCCACCCACTTCCGGCTGTGTGGCGGAGTTGGCTTTCCCACAGCCGGCGCTTCCTGCTCCGGCCCGTGGGGCGAGAGCGCAGAGCGGTCGCGCCTGCAGAACGATCAGGGGTTGTGGCGCTGCAGCGAAGTGGGCGCCTGGAGTCCGGCTTTTAATCGTGCCATCCTATCCATTTTTGCATTTGAACGTCATATCCTTCTGCGAAGCTCAAGTTATTACCTCCGTTTTGGAGATAGAGAAACTGAGGTTTAGAGCTTAAGCTTTGACTTTTGCTTACTGAGCTGCTGTCTGACTCCAAGCCTTTGCATCTCCCTGCGGAGGCCCAGCTCGGCCAACTGCTCTCACCCTGGCTCCGCTCAGCGTCCGCTGCGGAACTTTGCTTCTGCCTCCGCCCTCTCCCTTTATTTAAGTTCGCTGTGAATAACATTTTAGTTTCCAAAACTCTTCAACCCTGTAAGGTAGTATAATTCCCAATATATATAAAGACGCAGGCTAAAAGAGGCCCAATAACCGGCGAAGAAGGCACAGCAAATAATCAGCAGAATTGGAACGCCAGCTGAGGATTTAAGGCTTCACAGCCTGGATAATCCTCATCCCATGCTCCGACCTCAAGTGAGACAATCAGCCTGCAAATGTGTCCCCTCAGGTTCCATAATGATGTTAACGCTGCCTGCACCACAGTGTCCTCTTCCCATCCATCTCGTCATTCAACAAACATGTGTTAGCACCTGCTGTGAGCCACACTACAACGCGCTGGGGATACGGAGATATAATACAAAATCTCCAGCCTTGACAAGCTTAGTCCTTAGTTGGGAAACTTGCAACATGAGATGTGTGGGAGCAGGTACACCCACGTGGTGTACAAGCCCAGAGCAGGGCCACCCTGAACAGCCTGGGGAGCCAGGGAAGGCATCATGAGGTTTAGCCTGGGCCAAACCCTGATGAATGGGTAAGACTTCCTCAGAAGCAGGTAGTATGCCACCATTTTACAGATGAGTAAACTGAGGTCTAGAGAAAGGAGGGACTTGCCCAGAGTTTAGGAGAGCTTGCATTAGGGTTGAGACAGACCTAAAGTCGAATCCAGATGCGGTAGTTTCTGACTGTCACGTCTCTTTGTACTTCTCCATTACGACTTTTGAATCTAGGTTTCTAATTATTTCAGGGTTATTGGGTCAATGTCTGTCTCTCCCACTAAACTGCAGGCATTATGAGAGTGTAGATCACATGTGTGTTCATCATTTTGTGTGTGTGTGTGTGTGTGTGTGAGGAAGATTGGCCCTGAGCTAACATCTGTTGCCAATCCTCCTCTTTTTGCTGAGGAAGATTAGCCCTGAGCTAACATCTATGCCCATCTTCCTCTATTTTGTATATGGGACGCCGCCACAGATGGCTTGATGAGTGGTGCATATGTCCACACCTGGGATTCAAACCTGCAAACCCCGGGCCACTGAAGCGGAGCGTGGAAACTTAACCACTGTGGCACTGGGCCAGCCCCGTTGTGTTCATCATTTTAATCCCGGTGCCTGGCACACAGCCTGGCTCACAATTAAGTCTTCTTATAAATTCAAATAAGATTCTAGACCCCCACGTACACACTTGAAATCATGCAGTTTTGCTGCATGTATTTAACACACTGGGTTTTATGGGACTTGGTAATTGGTTTCTGTCAATGAATAGAATGTTTTGGCATTTTCAGAGCCTGAAAGAGCAGAGGCAAGGCCTTGGAAGGCTGCGGGTGTTACTGGTGGCCTGTGACTCATCAACCCTAGGGATATCACCTCTAGGACCACCCAGAAGGTTGCTTAGCATCTCATTGACTTATTCCTGGTCATTATGCATAGGTGAGGAGCAATTCCTTTCACCATGTGGAAGAGGAAGCCTTTCCCCCAACTAGTAGTCAAAGTGAGCCACTCAATGGGACTGACTTCTTTGTGTATTGTCCAGTTAGGGGAGAAGACCGTTTTTACATTTATTATTTTAAGCCCCAAACTTTGACACAAAGTAAAGAGAAGGATTTCCTTCTAGCCAAATATGGACGTGAGGGGTGAGATAAGGATTTTAGAACTCAGAGGAATCCTTAGGAGCACTTGGTCCAGTGGTTTTCACATCACATTCCCTGGAGTTATAGAATTCTTTCATGGCCAGCATGAGTGAGGAAGGGGAAGGCTAAGAATGCAGGATACCTGTTCAATGCCCCTGCCTCCCCTTCCACCAGAGCTGTTCCGTTTTTTGACTGCTAAAGAACAGTTCGAAAATCACTGATCTGGCCTAGCATTCTCATTTTACAGGTAAGGAAACTGAGGCCCTAAGAGGGGACGGAGTTTGTCCAAGGTCACAAATCGAGCAATTGCCTGACAATGGCCCAGACCCTATATCCAGTGTGCAAAGAAGCTGGACCTGGCTGCAGAGCCAGGCAGTTCCTTTCATTTTAGCAGAAGACTATGTGATGGGCCAACGTCCAAGACACACAAGGTGAATGAAAGGCAGGAGAGGCCACAGTAGTTGATATGGGTTATTTTGCCTACCCGTCATCCTTCTGACTTCTTCTGACTACCATCACTCAAATTTTCTTTAGAAAACCACCCTTCCCTGACTCTGAGTCCAAGTGCTTTGGATGGGTTGACACCACTCCCCAGCTTTGTTTCAGGGATGGACACGGGACCCGCCTGGCCTATCAAATTATCCCATCCTCCTGGACATGTTGATTGGTGTGGGAATGTGAGCGAGCTGTCCAATGACAGTCATGGCACTTTTACTGGAAATACCAGGAAAGAGAACTTGGGTCATGGGTTTCAAGGTCATTTTTGCCATTTCATGGGAAGACTCTGCCTGAGAATGAAGCCAACACAAAAGAAAGGAAAGCTGACAGAGATTCCTGATGAAATCCTCTATATTCCCAGACCAAGCCTTGCCCTACTTGCAATGTAATATGGCAGTGACATTGGGGCTTAAAATAGTTTGAGTTAGGTTTCTGTCTGTGGGTACTGAAAATCCGTATCAGTGCAATGACACATATACGAGTAATTGTGTGGACTGCTACATTCCAGAATTGTGCTGTGTGACAACCCCAGACCTGTCAGCTCTCATTCTCTTACTCCCATGACCCTTGCTCTTTCACCTCCAGGCCCTCAACCCTTCTTTTCTCCAGTCCAAGCTTGATCATCTCAACCACTTGGTTTCCAACCGTTCTGCTCCCTCCTTGCCTTGACTTCTTTCGCACTTGACCTTTCAACCCACAAGCCCAGGTCCAGCCTACCTCTGCCTTCTCCACTGCCTCATGAAGGCTGCTGTGTATGGCAGGAGGCAATTACCCAGTGGTCCCATGGAGCCATTACACTGTCATGGTCTTCAGCCTCAGCTGAGCACTCAGAGCTGCCCAAGTAATGATTAGGATATTAGTTCAGCTACAGTAACCAAGAGATACAAAATAATAGTAAATTAAACAAGATAGAAGTTACTTTTTCTCACAGAAAGTCCAAGCAGGCATTCTACCTGGTGGCTGGCTCTATAATCATTAAGGACCTGTCCTCCTTCTGTCTTATTAGTCTGCCATTCCACACACATGCCTTCTATTGCATGGTCCAAGATAGCTGGGCAAGCCCCCCGAAAAGGCTGCGTTTGAACCAGCAAGAAGGAGAAAAGGGGGAAGGGGAGGACATGCTCCTACCCTTTACCTTAACCTCAAGTTGCACAATTATTTCTACTCATATCCCAATGGTCAGACTTAGTCAGATAGCTACAAATAGCTGCAAGGGAGGCTGGGAAATGTATTCTTTATCTGGACAGATATGTGCCCAGCTAAAAATTCTATTCCTATGTCAAAAAGGGAAGATATTGGGAAACAACTCTTAGTGGCTAAGATTCTATCTGCCAGGCACTGCAGGGTTCTCCTTGTGTCCTGACTCAAAGGCAGACATGACCTTCCTCCTAGCCAAGGTAACCCTACTAACTGGGTTCCAGATAACAATCTGGGCCCCACTCTATCTCTCAGAGGCCTCACTCCACCCATTAGCCTTCTTTTCCTGTATTTCCATCTGTTCTTCTGGATCATTCCCCAGAGGATTTAAGCATAGTCAATCTTAACCATCTTAAAACACACATCATATTCAATAGTGAAAGACTGAAAGTTTTTTCCCTAAGATCAGAAACAAGACAAGGATGCCTGCTTTCACCACTTCTATTCAACAAAGTATTGGAAGCTCTAGCCAGAGGAATTAGGCAAGAAAAAAAATAAAAGGCACCCAAATTGGAAAGGAAGAAGTAAAACTACGTCTATTCTCAGATGACATAATCCTATTTATAGAAAACCCTAAAAATCTACACACCAAAAAAAACTTGTAGAGCTAATAAATTTAGCAAAGTTGCAGAATATAAAATCAACACAAAAGTCAGGATATAGACATCAATAAAAATTTTTTTTAAAAAATGAAGAAATGTATAAATGGGAAAATTTAAAAAATCAGAATATAAACATAACCTTTCCCATCTTAACACACACACTGATATTTTTTGCAGAAATAGAAAAACTTATCCTAAAACTCATATTAAGTTTCAAAAGACTCCAAAAAGCTAAACAATCTTGAAAAAAGAAAAACAAAGTTGGCAGTCTCCTACTGCTTGATTTCAAAACTTACTACAAATCTACAGTAATCAGAACAGTGTGGTACTGGCATAAGGATAGACATGGAGATCAATGGAATAGAACAGAGAGTCCAGAAATAAACCCTCACAAAAGTGGTCGGGGAGCCAAGACTATTCAATGGGGAAAGGACAGTCTCTTCAACAAATGGTGCTGGGAAAACTGGATATCCATATACAGAAGAAATAAGTTGGACCCTTATCTTGTCCTATGTATCTCCTCATCTGGCTGTTGATTCATATCCTTTGTAATGTTAAAAAACAAAATTCAACTGAGTAAATTTAAAATATATTATTGGCTTTATTCAACAATTCATGAATCAGGCAGCAAACCATCTAGCAGATAGAAAGGAGCTCCGAGGAGCTGTACAAAATGAAAGACTTATAGGCAGAAGGGAGCAGCAACAAGGAAGTTATAGTAGGCAAAAAAGCAGATTGGTTATGGCAAGGTCACTTTCAGACAGGGGTGGCAGGGTCTATCAGGCAGACTGTGTAACTAGTGCTCATCTGGCCATTCCTGATTGAGTGGTTGAAGACCCCATTTCTGGGAAAGCCAAAACTGTAATTAAGTCTTAGTCTGGTGATATAGGGGTTAGCGTAGTGACTCCATTTGGGTGTTGTCTTATTTTTAACAACTTCCCCCTTTTGTTTAGACTCAGCCTAACTGAGAGATGTGATAAAAACTCAAGGCATGAGAGCTACTCCCAGCTACCACTCTGGAGTTCTTGCAGATTTTTGCTGAATCTCTGTGTGGTATTCACAGGTCACAATGTCAGGTTCACATTCTTTAAGTCGGTCATTCCCTTTGTTCCTTTTTGACGTTCTAGTCTTAGGGAGATCATTTGCTTGTTGGTTAATGGCTGCACACATGTATTTAAGGAATTTGAAAGAATACATCTCACTAGGGAGACTACTAGGATTATAATAAGCAGGGTAATTCCCAATGTGTGGAGTGCGCTTCAGAGCCATGGTCCCCAAGACCCAAACCAATCAGAATCAAATAAAGGAGCCACTTTTTAAGCTAACTGGCTTATTCAGTGATCTTATGATCCCACATCCTCACCAGCATTTGGAATCATCCACCTTTCCGATTATTGCCAAGCATACCTAATTGGTATGCTTGCTGTTTCAGCCCTAGGCTGATTTCTGGGGACAGGCGGGACAGAGGTGATTTTCCTGGCATCTTAGAGGGGGTACAAAGACATAAAATTATATGACACTGATCCATATAGTGTGAACATGATTGCCTTTTTAATTCAGTAAGGCTTAGGGGGTGGGGTGTGACTTGACCCCCTTTCTAACACTTGCTAATCTCCCTTTTTATTAAAGACTTTGAAACCAAGGTTTTTTTGGTTCCTGCATAATTATGGCAAATGTTAATGTTTTGCTATGTATGGAAAAATACCTTTATTTAAGTCAAAAAGCAGATCAATTTAAAGAAAAATATTAAGTTGTAGGTGGTCCCTGAATAGTGCATAAGTTATGAAGATGGCTCATATCACTGGGGTTGATGAAACCCAACATAAAACAAGGATCAGCTGTCGGGAAACAGAAAGGCCCTGTGTTCCAGGCAGCATGGAAGTCGGCTACTCCCGCACAGATGACCAGTCCTGACTCTGTGCAACTTACCTCTCTAGGTCCACTTCCCTCTAGCGTAAAACAACAATAATGACACCCACTTATAGGATTATTAAGAGAATTAAATGAGATCTTTTTACAAAGGGCTCTAGTACTAGGAGGGGCGCGGAAATTGGTATCAGAGCCTTGGACTATAAAGACGTGGGCTTTTTTTCCCTCTTTATATTTGCCTTCTGTGTGTGTGTCCTGGTTTTAGTGGTTAATTTTGTCATGCTTTTTAAACTGAGACAGCGCCCCATGGCACTCACAGGAACTGCTTTGGAGCCTAGAGGTGGGAAGTCAGGCCAGGGACAGGAGTCAGGTTAGCAAGGGCAAGGGCTGTGCCTTCTATTGCAGTGTGCTCTGCTGGGGAACAGTTTTTACATTTCAGCAGATGCGCCCCACTGCAGTGGGGAGAGCTGGTGGCATCTGCGGACTCCCTCTGTCGGCCTGGGAAACAGCTGGAGCCTGCAGCTTCCAAGGGCTCTGTCTGGAGCTTTGTCCTACTGGTGTCACAAGGCAGTGGGGGCAGAGCACAGGGTAGCCTGGTGAAAGCAGCAGGTCCGACCAGAGGACAGGCATTGAGGTTGCTTCCCGTGTAGATCTTTCAGACGGTGATCCTCAGGGCTAGGATGTGGGGCAAGCCTGATCAGAGGCCCCCACACCTCTGATCAGGTGGGAGGGAATTTGGAGCCATTCATTTATTTAACAAATATGAAGACAGACTCAAGACTCCAATCAAAGGTTTGTATTTGTCTCCTATTGCTGGATTAACAAATTGCCACAAACTTAGTGGCTTAAAACAACACACATTTATTCTCTTACAGTTCTTGAGGTCAATGTCCACAATGAGTCTTCCTGGTCTAAAATCAAGGTGTCAGCAGGGCTTTGTTCCTTTCTAGTGGATCTAGGGGAGAATCTACTGTCTTGCCTTTTCCAGTTTCTACAAGCTGCCCACGTTCCTGGGCTCATGTCCCCCTTCCATCTTCAAAGACATTAATGGCTGGTAGAGTCTTTCTCGTAATGCTATCTTTCTGGTTCTGACCCTCCTGACTCCCTCACATAAAGACTCTTGTGATTACGTTGGGCCCACAGGATAATCTGCCCATCTCAAGATCCTTAACTTAATCACACCTGCAAAGTCCCATGTAACGTAACATACTCATGGGTTCCAGGATATGGACATCTTTGGAGAGCCATTATTCTGCCATGGCCAGGTTCCCCTCCTGGGGTCCCATCACAACCCAATCTGCGTTCCTCAGGTTTTAGTCCAGGAGCAAAGAGCACACTTTTGTATTGCTTGCCCTGGAAAAAATTCCAGGGTTTCTCTGGTTGGGCTAACTTGGGTCACATGCTCACCACCAAACCAATTCCCATGGCCAGTGAGTTGGTTAGACCTGAGTCTCAGGCTCATTCCTGGACCTAGAGTAGGGTCAGCCCTCCCAGTGACCTGGAGGAGAGGAGGCATGACGCCTCAAGGAGAATCAAGGAGCCTTACAGAAGAAGAGAGAGTGGATGCTGACTGTTATAGACCATCATAATCTTGTGAAACAAATGGGAAGTCACACAGCCAGCATAAGGTAGGGCCATGATTTGAACCCGCATGGGACCAGTCCTTGACAGAACATCAGCTTTCTCACCCTGCAGCTAATGTGGCATTAGCAGATCTGTTTAGTGCTGGGAATGCCATGTAGTACAGCTGGTGGCCTGGGTGACAACTTCTTCCAAGGTTGGTATGGGACATATTGAGGAAGGTACATGGTTAATACAATCACTGGCAAGGCAGATACCCTCAGAGAAAAGGGAAATTTCCATTTCACTTCTAAAAGAATCTTTAAAGCCAAAACTCAAATCAAAGAGCAAAGTATAATAACTTCCTCTAGGCAAATTTATAATTAATCCTGGATTAATTGGCCTTAATGAAGTTGAATTAATTACTAGCTGTTTGTAAAGAACTTTGAACTACCTTAGTACAAAATGGCATTAAAGAAACAGAAAGGAACCAGCATCGCATTAACATTAAGAACAAATCCCAAATAATTGCAGTTCTGCAGGCTGTTTCCTGTCAATCATTTCCCAGGGACCATGCCCAGCCTGTGGATCTGTAGAGGACCCAGGAGTCTGCTGCAGAGGAGGCTGTCTTCGTGGGCTAGAGGTTTGGGGGTGAGTCCACTCAAGAAACAGTTAGGGAGCATTTGCATGTGCCAGGCCCTGGGCAATCAAAGATGTGTAAGGGCTCCTCACCCTTCTAGGACAGGGGAGAGCACCAGAGCACCAGCTCGGTCTAAAGCAAACTCGACTCAGAGTGATAGATCACAGGATAGAGACAAATGCACAATAGAAGGGCATGATGTGACCTGTATTTTGCTGGCAACAGCACTCCAGCTCCTACAGAGAGTCCCCGCCACTTCTCTCTTGCCTCTTGGGGTGAGCTTATGACCCACACGTGGCTAGGTAGAGCATTGTATTTCTCTACTTGGTGCAAGGACACACAGCTTCATCAGTGACAATGAGACTCTATGTGGGGATTTTGTAGCATTGCTGAGGTTGTAAGCTTGGAGGTGCTGGCAGCTATCTTGTCACCATGAGGAGAGAGCCTGCCTGGAATGGAGGCAAGCCAGAGGAAAGATGAATGGAGACATAGAGAGAGACAAAGTTGGTGCCTTCATGTCTTCATCTGAGCTCCTGGATGAAGCTGTGACGGAAGTGAGCTCTTCCCCTAAACTTTTCAGTTAGGTTTATTTATTTAACTTAACAAACACTGATATAGCACTTACTGTATATACTGGTATTTTTCTAAGTGCTACACAAATACCAGTTCATTTAATCCTCACAACCTGGTAAGTTAGGAACTATTACGTCCTCCTACTTTACGAATGAAGAAACCAAGGCACAAAGAGGTTTTGTAACTTGCCCAAGGCTACCCAGCTTTCAGATGGTGGAGGCAGGATTTGAGCACAAGCAGTCTGCCGCCAGTCTGTGCTTTTAACTATACCATGGAGCAGTGTGTTTCCTTTTTTGCTTAAGTCAGTTCTTGGGGAGTTGGCAAGATTTACCCTCAGAAATCGTGACTAGTGCAGGGCAAGACATGGAGGAAACTTTCGGAGGACCTGTCAGGCATAAGGAGCAGCTGGGAGGCGAGTATAGGGTCGGGTGGATCAGCACTGTCCATTTGCAGGGTTGCACAGGTTCAGAGTGGCCGGAGAGGAGAGTGGCCAGGGTGGGGGCAGTGAAGAATCCCTCCACAGGCGACAGCAAGAAAGCATGTATGACTTTCCCGCTGGGGACTAGAAACGAAAGGATCTTACTCCCACTGCTGCCTTTAAGATGTTATTTTAAAATTTAAAAAATATTTATTTATTTCTTGAACAGGTAATACTTTCACATGATTTAAAATTCAAAAAATACCAGCGTAGGGGGCTGGCCCAGTGGCGTAGCGGTTGAATTCGCGTGCTCTGCTTCAGTGGCCCAGGGTTCACCGGTTTGGATCCTGGGCGCGGACCTACGCACTGCTCATCAAGACATGCTGAGGCGGCATCCCAGATAGAGCAACTAGAAGGACGTACAACTAGGATATACAACTATGTACTGGGGCTTTGGGGAGAAAAACAAGGGAAAAAGAACTGTAAAAAAAAAAATACCAGTGTGTTTTGAGTAATATGTCTTCCTCTCTTCCCTCCAGCCAACCAGTTCCTCTCCTGGAGATGACTGAGCACCACCTGTAGGCACTGTGTGAGATGCTGGCATACAGCAGTGTCCTAAGTTCAAGTACCTGAGGAGGAGGAGACTGCTAGTAAATAACGACTATAATAAGGGAATAAATGATAAAGTATATTAAAGGCTGATATGTGCAAAAGAAAAGACTAGAGCAGATAGGGAAGATGGGTATATTTTAAATAGGCTGTTCAGGGCAGGTCTCTGGAGGAAGTGACAATTGAACTTGAAGGAGGTGAGGGGTGAGCCATGTAGGAGTTTGGGAGATGAATGTTCCAGGCCATGCAGGTCCATGCTTCATGGGTTTGAGTCACAGCAAGGAGGCCAGTGGGGCTGGAGCCAGGAGAAAGGAGGAGCTAAGTCCAGAGAGAGAACATGGTGGGTGGGGCTGTGGGGCCCTGTGACCTCTGTGGGGGCTGTGGCTCTTACCCTGAGAGAGACAGGGAGACAGAGGAGGGGTGTGAGAAGAGTGACATGTCTAACGTATGTGTACAAAGCATCACTGGTTTCTCTATAGAGAGTGGGCTGCAGGAGAGCAAGAGCAGATGTGGGGAGACCTGTTAGAGAAATGAATGCAGTAAATCAAAGTCACAGTGAGCTCCCACGACACACCTTTTAGAAAGGCTCAAACCAAACCGAAACAAAGCAACTTGACCATACCAAACGCGAGTGAGTATGCCCAGCAACGGAAACTCTCATCCATTGCTGGGGGCAATGTAAAATGGCACCTCCACTCTGGAAGACAGTTCAGCCATTTCTTATAAAGTACACTTAGCATGCGACCTGGCAATCACACTCCTAGGTATTGACCCAAGTTAAACGAAAACTTATGTTCACACAGAAACCTATACGTGAGTGTTTAGAGCAGCTTTATTCCTAATAGCCAAAAACTGGAAACGACCCAAATTTCCTTCAGCAGGTGAATGGGTAACTAAATGATGGTCCATCCATACAGTGGAGTACTACACAGGGATGAAAGGAACGTGCACTGTGGTTACATGCAACAACATGGAGGAAGCTCAAAAGCATTATACGAAGTGAAAGAAGCTGGACTCAGAAGGCTATCTACTGTGTGCTTCCATTTACGTTATGTTCTGGAAAAGGCAAAGCTTGTAGGATTGAGAACATAGCTCAGTGGCTTCCAGGGTATAAAGGTGTGAGAGGGTTTAATCACAAAGGGGTTTCTTGGAGGGTGGTGGAACTATTTTGCATCTTGATTGTGGTAGTGGTTACATGACTCTATGCACTTGCCAAAGCTCATAGAACCATTTACCAATATGAGTGAATGTTACTGTTGTAGTAATCCAGGTAAGAGATGCTGGCTTGGACCAAGTGCTAACAGTGGAGGTGGTGAGAGGTGGTTGGATTCTAAGAGTAAAACCAGTAGGATTTTTTGATGAATTGGATGTGGGGTATGAAAGGAAGAGAGGACTCATGAATTGAGCCACAATTTCCTGCCTCAGCAACTGGGAGGATGCAGTCATTAACTGCGATGGGAGCTGCTGGTGGAGTGGGGAGAAGGGCAAGATTAGAAATTTCATTCTCGATGTTAGATTTAAGATATCTGTTAGACATTCACGTTATATATGAGCCTGCAGTTACGAGAGAGGTCTAGGTAGAGATATAAATTTGGGACTTGATGGTTCTTAAAGCCATGAGACAGGTGAGATGGCCAAGGAGTGAGTGGAGAAAAAGGAAATAAGAGGGCTGAGCCCTGGGGACTTCCTGGGTCCACTGTTATGCATCTTTTGTGTATCCTTGCAGGGCTATTCTACACTGTTCAAGCAAATATATAGAGGGATTGCATTTTTCATAAATGTAAATATGCTACACATACACATAAAGTGCACTTTACTTTTTTTCAGTTACCAGTATATCCTAGAGATTGTTCCCAGGTAGTATACAAGCAGTTTCTTTGTTATTTTTAGGGGCTGCATAATATTCCACTGTATGGACATACTATAATCTTTCTGTCTTTTTTTTTTTTAATTTTTTGTTTATTGCAGTAACATTGGTTTATAACATTGTAAAAATTTCAGGTGTACATCATTGTACTTCTATTTCTGCATGGACCACATCATGTTCACCACCAAAATACTAATTACAACCCATCACCACACACATGCACCGCATTATCCCTTTCACCCTCCTCCCTCCCCCCCTCCCCTCTGGCAGCCACCAATCCAATCTCTGTCCCTATGTATCCGTCCATTGTTGTCACTATCTACTACTTAATGAAGGAAATCATACGGTATTTGACCTTCTCCCTCTGACTTATTTCACTTTGCATTATACCCTCAATGTCCATCCATGTTGTCACAAATGGCTGGATTTCGTCGTTTCTTATGGCTGAGTAGTATTCCATTGTGTATATATACCACAGCTTCTTTATCCATTCGTCCCTTGATGGGCACTTAGGTTGCTTCCAAGTCTTGGCTATCGTGAATAAGGCTGCAATGAACACAGGGGTGCATGTACCTTTGCAAATTGGTGTGAAAACACCAAGTTCTTTGGATAAATACCCAACAGTGGAATAGCTGGATCATATGGTAGTTCTATCGTTGATTTTTTGAGGAATCTCCATACTGTTTTCCATAGTGGCTGCACCAGTTTGCACTCCCACCAGCAGTGTATGAGAGTTCCCTTCTCTCCACATCCTCTCCAACACATGTTGTTTCCTGTCTTGTTAATTATAGCCATTCTGACGGGCGTGAGGTGATATCTCATTGTAGTTTTGATTTGCATTTCCCTGATAATTAGTGATTTTGAACATCTTTTCATGTGTCTGTTGGCCATCTGTATATCTTCTTTGGAGAAATGTCTGTTCAGGTCTTTTGCCCATTTTTTAATTGGGTTGGTAGTTTTTTTGTTGTTGAGATGCATGAGTTCTTTATATATTTTGGAGATTAAGCCCTTATCAGATGTATGGTTTGCAAATATCTTCTCCCAATTGTTAGGTTATCTTTTCGTTTTGTTGATGGTTTCCTTTGCTGTGCAGAAGCTTTTTAGTTTGATGTAGTCCCATTTGTTTATTTTTTCTATTGTTTCTCTTGCCCGGTCAGATGTGGTGTTTGAAAAGATGTTGCTAAGACCGATGTCGAAGAGCGTACTGCCTATGTTTTCTTCCAGAACTTTCACAGTTTCAGGTCTTACATTCAAGTCTTTAATCCATTTGGAGTTAATTTTTGTGTATGGTGTAGGGTAAGGATCTACTTTCATTTTTTTGCATATGGCTATCCAGTTTTCCCAACACCATTTGTTGAAGAGACTTTCTTTTCCCCATTGTATGTTCTTGGCTCCTTTGTCAAAGATTAGCTGTCCATAGATGTGTGGGTTTATTTCTGGGCTTTCGATTCTATTCCACTGATCTGTGTGTCTGTTTTTGTGCCAGTACCATGCTGTTTTGGTTACTATAGCTTTGTAGTATATTTTGAAGTCAGGGAGTGTGATACCTCCAGCTTTGTTCTTTTTTCTCAGGATTCCTTTAGCTATTCCGGGTCTTTTGTTGTTCCATATAAATTTTAGAATTCTTTGTTCTATTTCTGTGAAAAATGTTGTTGGAACTTTGATAGGGATTGCATTGACTCTATAGATGGCTTTAGGAAGTATGGACATCTTAACTATGTTAATTCTTCCAATCCAAGAGCATGGAATATCTTTCCATTTCTTTGTGTCTTCTTCAATTTCTTTCAGCAATGTTTTATAGTTTTCGGTGTACAGATCTTTCACCTCTTTGGTTAAGTTTATTCCTAGGTATTTAATTCTTTTTGTTGCAATTGTAAATGGGATGGTATTCTTAATTTCTCTTTCTGCTACTTCATTGTTAGTGTACAGAAATGCAACTGATTTTTGTATGTTGATTTTGTATCCTGCAACTTTACCATATTCGTTTATTACTTCTAAAAGTTTTCTGGTGGATTCTTTAGGGTTTTCTATATATAAAAATCATGTCATCTGCAAATAGTGACAGTTTCACTTCTTCCTTTCCAATTTGGATCCCTTTTATTTCTTTCTCTTGCCTGATTGCTCTGGCTAGGACTTCCAATACTATGTTAAATAGGAGTGGTGACAGTGGACATCCTTGTCTGGTTCATGTTCTTAGAGGGATAGCTTTCAGTTTTTCACCATTGAGGATAATATTAGCTGTGGGTTTCTCATATATGGTCTTTATTATGTTGAGGTACTTTCCTTCTATACCCATTTTATTCAGAGTTTTTATCATAAATGGATGCTGGATCTTGTCAAATGCTTTCTCTGCATCTATTGAGATGATCATGTGATTTTTTTTCTTCATTTTATTAATGTGGTGTATTACGTTGATTGATTTGCGAATGTTAAACCATCCCTGCATACCTGGAATAAATCCCACTTGATCATGGTGTATAATCTTTTTAACGTATTGTTGTATGCGATTTGCTAGTATTTTGTTGAGGATTTTCGCATTGATGTTCATCAGTGATATTGGCCTGTAATTTTCTTTTTTTGTGTTGTCCTTGTAATCTTTCTGTCTTTATTTAAAATTTTTTATTATGGAAAATTTCAAACATATAGAAGAAGTAGACAGAATAATATAATGAACCCCTCAGACCCATCACCCAACTTCAACAATGATCAGTTCATGGCCAATTTTGTTTCATCTAGACCAATACACACTCTGCTTCTTTCAAATTATTGTTCTTGGTAACTTGTTATTTTGATGTAATTTCAAACTTACCATAATGTGTCTTATAAAGGACACATGTTGTTTACAATATTTTGCTACTATAAACAATAAATACAGGAACATGCCTTTTTACGAAGACCACATTCCCCAGGGCCCAAGAGGACAAGTAGCTGGTGGCTGAAATGCTTTCAGAGCAACTCTCTTGAGGAGTGGGACTTGAATGTCAAACACAAGTCTCAGCATTACTGAGACCCCTTTTGCTGGGAAAGTCTCCTGGCCTTGGTCTCTACGTTTCTGACACCAGTCCAGTGTGTGGATTTTCCCACACCACCAAGCAATGACACCACCTGGGTGTTGTTAAAAGATAAACTGAGGCGTATTAAAAATTTTAAGAGTTTATTTGAGCAAAAATTGATTTGAATCGGGCAGTATCAAATCTAGTGGTTAGAAAGGAGCTCCGAGGAGCTGTACAAAGTCAAAGACTTTTATAGGCAGAGCGTGTGAGACAGAGAAGTTATACTGGCAAAAAAGCGGGTTGGTTATTTCAAGGTCACTTTCCTTTAGGGGACTGCAGGGGTCTCTCAGGCAGATGACCTACCTAAGTGCTGACCAGGTGATTCCTGAGAGACTGGCTTAAGATTCCATTTCTGGGAGAACCCGAAACCGTAATTATGTTAAGTCTCAGTGTGGTGATTTGGGGGTTAGCATATGTGACTTCGTTTGGGGCCTGCTGTCTTGTTTTTAACAGTGTCTTACAATTCAACTCAATTCTGACACTTTCTACCTGCAGATAGCTTCAGACCTCATAGGTTAAGGGCTCAGTCCTATGAGACTGCCTCCACCCCAACAACTTCAGATGCCAATCAGAAGTCCAGAGTGTCATCTGTGCTTCTGACCAACAGGTTACAGATCAGAGGTTCCCATGATCTCCTTCTCGAGTTCGGTTAATTTGCTAGGGTGACTCACAGAACTCAGAGAAACATTTTACTCACTAGATTGCCAGTTTATTATAAAAGGACATAACTCAGGAAGAGCCAGATGGAAGAGATGCATAGGGCACGGTGTGGGGAAAGGGCGTAGAGCTTCCATGCCCTCTGCAGGTGTACCACTTTTCCAGCACCTCCATGTGTTCACCAACCTGGAAGCTCCCAAAGCCTGTCCTTTTGGGGTTTTATGGAGGCTTCACTGCATAGGCATGCTTGATTAAGTCACTGGCCACTGGCGATTGATTCAACCTTCAATCCCTCTCCCCTCCCTGGAGGTGGAGGGGTGGGACCAAAAGTTCCAACCCTCTTATCACAAGGTTGGTTCTCCTGGCAACCAGCCCCCATCCTTAGGTGCTTTCCAAAAGTCATCTCATTAACATAACAAAAGAGACCTTTTTCACTCTCATCCCTTAGGAAATTTCCAAGGGTTTTAGGAGCTCGGCGCCAGAAATGGGGACAAAGACCAAATATATATTTCTTATTATAAATCACAATATCACAGCCTCTGACCGGCCCTCCAGAGCTTCTGCCTTTGACGTTTTAGAAGGCCACATCTTCAGGCTCAAACCATACTTGGAAAGACGTTTTCAGAGTAAGCTTAGCAGGCATGTTCTTCTCTTTCTGGCCTCACCATGTGCCACATGGCCCAGCTTGTTGCTGCCTGGGGGCCTGTGCTTCCTCTGCCTTGCACATCCTTTGCTGAGCTTCCCTGAGTTCTGTGCATGGCTGGCCCTTCTCGTTGTGTCTTTGTCAGCTTAAATGCCTTTTCCTTAATGAGTGTCCTCTTCCCCTCCATCAGTCACTCTCAGCCACATTGCCTTGCTTTATTTCTTCTAAAGCACTTCATCATTGCCTTATTCATTGTTGTATCCCCAGCAAGAAGAGTACCTGGCATGGAGCAGGTGCTCAACCATTACTGGTTGGCAGACGTAAACGAAGGAATGAATGTCTAGGCTGGAAACTTGGGGGCTCATCCCAGGCTCCTCTTCCAGCATTGCACGTCAATTAGTTACAAAGTCCTCTCAATGGGAAATCTTTATGAGCCCCCAACCCCTTACCTGAAGCTCCTGGGGTCAGATATGTCTCAGAATTCAGAATTTTTCAGATTTTTGAGAGGTAATACAGAGGATAAACTACATACCATGTGACCCCTCAGTGGCGTATGGGCAGCACCTTATAATCATATTAATATTTCTGCAGTGAAATATTTGAACACTCATGATAAGTAAGTAGTTAGCTACATCTCCCAGTCCTGTCCAATCTCTTGCTTCACAGCCAACCCCAGGGATATAGTCTGAATCCGGCTGCCCTTCAGATGACTCCAGAGCTTCCATCTCTTTGGCGCTTGTGGAGACAGGGCTGCACTCACTCGAGGGCTCATGCCCTAGGCTGCTGGTGGGGTAGGACCAGTCTTGGAGCCAGCTCTGGTGGGAGGGGCAGTGAAGTTGGAGACAGGAAGACCTGGGTTAAAATCCCAGCCCTACCACTGGTAAGCTCCTAGGTATAAGTCAGGCCAGGTTAACTGCTATAACCTATAGCCCCAAGTCTTCGTAGCTTAATACAACAAATGTTTATTTCTCCTCCCATCACAGACCTATGCATGGGGGAGTTTCTGCTTCCTTATGGGGACCCAGACTCCCTCCATCTTGAGACTGCTCTTCTCTGGCCTTTGGAGTTCTCTCCATTGAGCCAGCAGATGGGAAAGAGTGTGCAGGATTGTCCAAGGGAGGCCTGGAGATGGTGGACATCATTTCTACCCATGTTCCATGGGCCAGAATTCAGTCACATGGACTTTGCCAACTGCAAGGGAGTCTGGGAAATGTAGTCCAGCTGCTTTGTCAGGTGGAAAAGGAAAATGGCTGGGTGAACAGCAGCCAGATTCTGCCCTTCCCTTGCTTAGGACTCAGCTTATAGGTTGCTTCCTCTGAGAGGTCTCCCTTGTACCTCCTCACCCCCAAGTCTGGGTTAGGCCCTTCCTATGGGCTCCCTTACCATCATCTTCTTTCCCCATCATTACATTTACACTGTGTTGAATGTTCCTGTTTACTTGTTTCCCTTTCTAGACAAGGAGAGCAGAAACTATCTCTGGTCTTTTTTTTTTTTTCTTTTGTGAGGAAGATCAGCTGTGAGCTAACATCTGTGAATCCTCCTCTTTTTGCTGAGGAAGACTGGCCCTGGGCTAATATCTGTGCCCATCTTCCTCCACTTTATATGGGACGCCGCCACAGCATGGCTTGACAAGCAGTGCATTGGTGTGCACCCAGGATCCGAACCCCGGGCCGCTACAGGGGAGTGCGTGTACTTAACTGCTATGGCACCCGGCTGGCCCTACCTCTGGCTTTTTTGATGTTGGAGTCCCAATTTCTAGTGTAGTGCCTGGCACAAAGCTGCTCAACTAATATATATTAATTTAATGAACTTCTCCGGAACAGTTTCCTCTTCTATAAGATGGGACTACTAGCCAGACAGGACTGTTGTAGTATGTAGTATGCTAGGTGTGTGCAAGCACCTAGCAGTACCTTTTCCATGTGCCTGACAAACAAAAGTGTTGCATCTGGCGCTTCTCTAAGCCCCTGCCCTAAGTCTTCATCCTGTGTTGTGCAAGTCTCTTCTCCAGCGGCAGCTGCATGGCTTGGCGCTATCCCTGCATGTGCTCTCCTCCTCCCTGGGCTGCGGGATGGACTGGACAGTGTCTGCTTATCTCCGGGACCTTGTTCCTAGTGCAGGGCCTGGACCATGGGAGGCATCAGGGAGCACTTACTGCAAGTGTGAGTATTTTAGAACACGGCCTGGCTCATCACGGGGGGCAAACTGGCTGCTGGGCGGAATCAAGCGAACTTTGTGCTTGGCCA
Organism: Ceratotherium simum simum; assembly: GCF_057802395.1. NCBI lineage: Eukaryota > Metazoa > Chordata > Mammalia > Perissodactyla > Rhinocerotidae > Ceratotherium > Ceratotherium simum. Next base: position 93,110,840 of record NC_141904.1, read on the forward strand.
CCAGAGTGTTTAAATTAAAAGCTAAATTAGTTGCTGACATGTAAAAGTCAGATTCCATATAGAAACACTCTCTTCTCTTGAAAAATGGGAAGATGGGGGAAGTTGGGCTAGCATTCCTGCCTGGTATCAATTGGCGGAAGCTGAGCCGTGGCTTCCCTCTTTACACAGGACATGTGCTCTCCATTTCTCCAGTCTCCACCACTCTCTGGCATCTTAAACCCTGCTAATTTCTTTCCTTTGAGTTTCTTGCCTGGCCAGTGAAGACACTTAAGTTTGTGACCCCTGGTTGTTGACTGTGTGGTTCCAGACACTTCGAGGATCTAGTGAGAGTTCTGGACTCTCTTCAGCAGAAGCACACACATACACAGAACATTTTCCAGACAGTATGGACCTCTGCAGCCCCTCCTAAGGCCAGGCTACCTACAGACTCCCTGGGTGAGAGTTTCTGAGACAGAGAGAACACCTTTCTTTTCCATCTTCTGACAGTCTTTCCCAGGCTTTCCCGTGGCTAGCTGCTCAACACTGGACTCTCACTTCCCTCAGCCGCTCGGAGAGGCCTTGCCTGACGTCCCTGGTCGGGCAGCTGTCCTCCCTCCTCTGGCCCTCCAGGCCTTGGAATCTCTGCTTTCATTCTTCCTAGAGGGCTTCTCACTCTCTGAAATGGTCTGGTTCAGTCGTTAGTTCTCCTGTTTGTCTGACCCCCACCCCAATACAATATAAAGTCGAGAGAGCACTGTATCCCAGTGCCGAATAGGCAGTGCCCGGTACCCAGGAGGCACTTAATACGAGCTCGTTGAAATAAATGAATGGATGGATGGATGGATCCCCCCAATCTCGGGCTCCTAGAGGCTTCAGGTGGGAAGGGCAAGGTGAGAGAGCCGCCCTGCAGTCGGTCACCCCGGCCAAGACCCGTCCCTGGGGCACCCTCCTCGCGCGCGGTGCCCGGCCGTGCCCGCGGGCGCCGGGAGGGCGGAAGCTCCGGGCCGGAACGGCGTGCCGGCGCGCTTGTTGCGGGGGGGCCGCTTAGGGGGCCGGACCGCAGCGGCGGGCGGGGCGGCGGGCAGTGACCGAGGCGGCGGCGGCGGTATGGCCGGGCGGCGGCTGAACGTGAACGTGGGCGTGCTGGGCCACATCGACAGCGGCAAGACGGCGCTGGCGCGGGCGCTGAGCACCACGGCCTCCACCGCCGCCTTCGACAAGCAGCCGCAGAGCCGCGAGCGCGGCATCACGCTCGACCTGGGCTTCTCCTGCTTCTCGGTGCCCCTGCCCGCGCGCCTGCGCTCGGCGCTGCCCGCGGCCCCGGCGGCGCCCGGCGAGCCGCAGCTGCAGGTCACGCTGGTCGACTGCCCCGGGCACGCCTCCCTCATCCGGACCATCATTGGCGGTGAGCGCGGGCCGGGGGGCGGCGGGGCTCCGCGGCCGGGGGGCGCTCGCCTCGCTCCGCGGCGCCGCCGAGGCCGAGGGCGGCGTGACGCGCCGGGCCCGCAGCGGCGAGCGCAGTGGGGACTCGAACTCACGGCCGCTGACTGGGACGCTTTTCCCACCCAGCACAACCGAGCAGAGAGTGCTTTCCTTTTTTTCTGTTTTTACAAGATGTGTTTGTAATACAGGAACAAGTTAAGAAAACTCAAGGACTACAGACAGGGTATGCGTAAAAAGTGTCAAAAAAGAAGTCTCCACCCACCTGTTCTTTGGTCTCCTGGTTCCCATTCCCAGAGTCAGCCACTGTTCCCCGTTTCTTGTGTGTCATTTCAGAAAAATTCCATGTAAAGACAAGCATATCTGTGTGCATGTAGACCCCCCTCCTCTTTTTCTTCTTCTTTTTACAAAATGGTAACATCGTGTACATTGTTTTACTCAACATTAAGGGCTCCATATCTGTGCATATAAAGCCACATCGTTCTTTTTAAAAGTCACATAAAATTCCGTTGTGCACTTGTACCAACATTTTCTTAACTAATCTCTTAACGATGGACAGTATCTCGTTTCCAGTTTTTGCTCACGGTGTTTCTCTGAATTTTCTAGAACAGAAGTCTTTGGTGGATGTGCTACTATATTTGTAGGATGAGCTCCCAGAACTGAACTGGCTGGGGCAAAGGGCATGTGTATTTTCACTCACGATGAGTACTGCCAAAATGTTCTCCTAAGATGTTGTACCATTTAATTAATTTCTAATTATATAAGTAGTACAAGAATACATTCTACTGTTGAAGAAATAGAACATTACAAATCAGGCAAAAGTCCCCTAACTACCTCTCCTATCTCTCCAGAGGAAGCCACTATGATACCTTTGGGGATAACTTTTCCAGACTCATTTTACTACACTTAAATCTATGGACAGGGCTTTAAAACTTGTTTTGTTTTTAGAGAAAAATGAGACAATAATCCAGGCACATGGCACAAAAGGGTGTATGGCTAAAGGAAGTCTCCTCCTGCTCACTGCAGACCCAGGTACCTGCTTACTTTCCCAGTTTCCGTTTCCTTCTGTTTCCTTCCAGTGAAATTCTCTATGCCTATAAGCAGTTATGAGAAGATAGATTGGGCAGATGATTTTATTGGCAGGTCCCCGCTATAGTGATGAGTGTGTTAAGTACTTTCATCTCTGTTGTCTCCCAGCTGTTCCATGCTGCAGGCAGTCAGATCATTTCCCCATTTTACAGTAGAGGAAATGGAGGCTCAAAGAGGGGAGGGGACCTGCCCAAAGTCACACTGCCTAAAGTCTTCTACTCAAGCCATGTTTTAGTCATCAGGTGACTATTAACGGGCACTTGATCCTCTCTACCCTTTTCCCCTCCCCTTATAACTGAATTGTTTGGTCGCATCCAAACGCATTTTAAGACATGTCCTCTGAGCCAGTCTAGGGTGAAGGTGGAAGAGATAGGTTAAAAAAAACAAGAAGGCAAATTCTCAGAGTTTTCTGGTAAACTGTGTAGGCAAGTGGCGAAGGACATGCTTTTAGAGTCAGAACTCGGCCTGACTAGGCCTATCTTGAGGAAAGCTTGAGGCCTGGCTTTCTCCCTTACTGCCTGTGTGACCTTTGAACCTGCTTCTGGGCCTCCATGCCCTGGCAGGTAGCGGTAGGCATGAAGCTTTGGATTGGCTTGGCCTTTCTTGCACGTTTGACGCTTCCTGGGCAAACCCTGCAAGGAGTGTGGTGGTTGCTGGCGAACAGTTGAGGAAATTGGGCCTTAGAGAGGCTGCTGGTGAGTGGTACAGCCCAGGTCTGCTTGCCTCCAAAGCTGGAGCTCTTTCCCACACTTCCCAGGTCACTTTATACCACACCCACCTCCTTCCAACATAGACATTTAGAGAGAAGCTCTTCAGAGGACAGAAAGGTTTCAGGTGCCAGCCTGATCCTGTATAACCAAATTATAATGCCCCCAAGAATTTGGCAAGTCCTTGGTTTAGACTATAAAAGCACAGAAGAAAAGAAGAGGAATTTTTCTCTTGTAGGTACAGTGTGGCTCTTGCTTGTCTCTCCTGCTGAGTGAAGAGACTTCCCTCGTCTTCTTACAGGCATTAAAATGTGACCTGAGGGGCCGGCCCCGTGGCTTAGCGGTTAAGTGCGTGCGCTCTGCTACTGGCGGCCCGGGTTCAGATCCCAGGCGTGCACCGACGCACTGCTTCTCCGGCCATGCTGAGGCCGCATCCCACATACAGCAACTAAAAGGATGTGCAACTATGACACACAACTATCTACTGGGGCTTTGGGGGGGGAAAAAAAACGAGGAGGATTGGCAATAGATGTTAGCTCAGAGCCTGTCTTCCTCAGCAAAAAGAAGAGGATTAGCGTGGATGTTAGCTCAGGGCTGATCTTCCTCACACAAAAACAAAAAAAAATGTGACCTGAGCACGTTGGAATGGTGAGACCAAGGCTGCTACTATTCTTCCTTAAATAGATGAGATTCCCACTCTCCTTTTCAGGGAAATAAGAAAAAAAGTAGATTTTTTTTTTCTTTTGAGGGGAAGGGTGCTCACATTTGAGTACCTGCTCTGGCCCAGGCCCGATGCTAAGAACTTACATCTCTGCATCAACCCCAAGTGGTGGGAGTGTGGCGGGAATGTTAGCCCTACTTTTCAGATGAGGAAACTGAAGCTTGGAAAGTAAAATACCCTGGGCTGGTGTTGGAACCTAACTCTGCTGCCTCTTCCCTGGATCTGGTTAATACCTTTAGTTATCCTTGTGATCCGTAAACCCATGGACATCTTTGCCTTCTTGAAATGGCTCCAGAAGCCAAATCCTGGCTTATGGCAGCTGGACCTCCGACAATTCTGGACCTGTTCTTCCTCTCCTGACCGCTCGCTTGCCTCCTCCGTGTAGTTCATTCCCCACACAGTAGGCAGTGTACTCCTTTTACAGATGTTCACCAGGTCACGTCAGCCCTCAGCTTCAGGACTTTTCAGTGGCTTCCCGTTGTGCTTAGAGTAAAATGCAGGCTCCTCTTTGTGGCACAGGACCCGTGGTCTGGCCTCCTCCTCCCTCTGAGCCTCAGCCCTCGCTCCTGACCCTCAGTCACTCTGGCCTCATTTACGCTTACTGAACGGGTCAGTCTTTGCACCTGCTCTTCCCTCTGTTTGGCACGTCTGGCTCCTCATCATTTGTCTCAGCTCGAATGTCACCTCCTCAGAGGCCTCCTCTGACCTCCCTATCTGAAGTGTTCTCAACTCTCTGTCCCCCTCATACTGTCTGATGTCCCTGTTTTATTTCCTCATAGCCCTTTTCACTGTCTGATACTCTATGTGTTTGCTTGTTGATGTCTGTGTCCCCCATGAAAGCAGAGCAAGAACTGTGTCTGTCTGATTCACCAGCATATTCTCAGTGCTTGGGCCAGAGCCTGGCATGTCCTAGGCGTTTAGTAAGTTCCCAATGAATGAAGCTGTGTACCAGCTCCTGGGCTAGCCAGCTATAGTGAGCAGAGAACCGTCTTCATGGGTTAGTGGACAGAAAGCAATCAGCATGAGGCCTGGCCTGCCATAGGTACATAATGCATGTTGATTCATTTCCCTTCCTCTAGGAGCTGACAGCAGAGCTGGGAAATGGGCACTGTCCCATGTGCAGAGTGACCTATTAGACCTCTACACATAGGACAAAAGCAGGAATAATTCACTTTGCTGGGGAGTGGGTATAGGGTATGATGGAGAAAGAAGGGCTTTCCTACTGGAGGAAATGCCTGGGCAAGTCTCTGAGGCTTAAACCTGCCCTCTTGTCTGTTTAGAATCAGAGATAATTGCCAGCATTTAGTCGTGGCTGGAAATTAGCATGGTGTGTGGGGAGATGTGCCAAAGATGAAGGTGGAAGGGTTGGTGGGCCAGATCCTGTGGGGTGGTAAGTGTGGGGCTTAGATTAGGCCCTTAGTGTAGATTTTCCTAAGGGCTTTGGAAGGTCAGGTTTGTGCCGTGATCAAGCCTGTGAAGGAAGCAAGATTGCGGGGCAGAGACTCTTACTGCGGCAGGCAATGTACCTGTGCCTGGGCTTGCTGGGAGACTGGGCTCTTGTTAGAGCTCCCTGCTAGCTGCATGATTTAGACTCCTTGCTGAATATATTATCCCCAGTAGAAGGAAATTAGAACAGTTGTCTGAGTTCCATGATGATATCTTTAACGTTTAATATATCTTAAAGCTGGCTCTCTTTAATTCCATTGCTCCCCGCAAAATACTTTCATATACAAAAAGAATCCTTTCTTAACTTAGAGAAAATTGGGTTTTATCTCCTTGATCCCTGTGGCCATAGATAAAACTCCTAAGTGATGCTGGGGGTTCATAATGACAATAGTACTTAGCATTTATTTAGTGCTATCCTGTGCTGTTTTTTTTTTTTTTGTTCGTTTAATAATCCTGTGAGGGAAGAGGTGATATTCCCATTTTACAGATGAAAAAGCAGAGGTTCAGAGAGGTCAGGGAACAGTTTGTAGGTGTCAGAGCTTGGTTGGAGCCCACGTTGATCTGACCACACAGCGCATCCTCTGGCCTTCTCAGTGTGAATGAAAAACTGTACCCGTCCACTCCAGCCCCTGCATGAGTGTTTCAGGGCAGTATTTTTTTCTAATCCATTTTAGAGTATAAATCTCTCAGGGTTAGAACTTCAGAAAGATTCAGTAATGTATGTTTTAAAGACTTGGGTGGGGGTGAGGGACTTGGGCCCATCCTCAATCTAACTCTGGCAGGAAAGAGGAGAGCTGACAAATGCTGGTATCTTGGCTTGGCAATTTATAGTCCTCTGGTGGCTGCTAGGATTAACAGTGTATTGTCTCCTGGTCTTTTGTTCCGGTTGTTAATGAACAGCAGCTCTTCTGCCACGACTTGTCGCCCTGATCTCTTGCCTCCTGTGCCCACCATTTAAGCGATGCTTCCTCCATGGCTTGGACCCTCTCTGGGACCTCCCTGGCCGGAGCTGTTGGGAGCTGCCAAAGCCCTGTAAGTTTGACTCAGGGTTACTTTGGAGGGAAAACAATCAGTAGCCCCGGGGATTTCTGTCTCTGCAGCGAGGGAGAGAACATTCTTTGTAAAATTTAAGCTACTTTGGTTGTCGTTAGTGCCATCCAGTGGATTCCGACTCCTAGTGACCCTGTGGACAGCAGAGAGGAACCCTGCCCGGTCTTTTTGCGCTGTCCTCTCACCTTCCAGAGCTCTCTCAGACAATGCTCTGCTGCTGTTTACAGGGTTTTTGTGGCCAGTTTTTTCGGAACTGGGGGGGCCAGGTCCTTCTTCCTCGTCTGTCTTAGTCTGGAAGCTCCACTGAAACCTGTCCACCGTGGGTCACCCTGCTGGTGTTTGAAATCCCGGTGGCACAGCTTTCAGCATCCCAGCAACACGCACCTGCCACAGTGTGACAGCCGACAGTGCCACAGTATGACAGCCTGACTGGGAAACGAACTTGGGCCGTGGTGGTGAGAGCCCCAGATCTTAACCACTAGACCACCAGGGCTGGCTTAAGCTACTTTGCCTTCTCTGTTTTTCCAACTTTCTGTGCTCTTGGTGCCAATGTAGAGAAAGCACTTGTGTCCGTGGCCTGTTTTGTCAAGGAGTCTGCAGGAGTTTTATCAGTCTATTTGCTGTCTGTCTGAGATGCTCTCTTTGGACTCACGTAACAGGGTGTTTGTGTGTGTGAACGAATGTGTGTTTTCAACCAGATTTTTTACGTTACCCTTTGGGCATCCGCACATAATGCCCAGAAAGCAGCGTGGTACAAGCAGAGAAAACAAACTAGGGGCCTGGCCACGCAAGGAATTTGGGCGTTATTCTAATGCAAAACCAAACAGACAAACAAACAAATAAAAAACACTTTTGGTTTTCTTTGCCGCTAGTCTTCTTATGAATCTGTGTAGAAATACATTACGGTATCATATATGTTTGTCCTAAAATATTGAGGCATATTTAAAGGAGTTGATGTAAGTGGAAACCTTATATTCTTAACCTTAACCTTAACTTCTTTAGCTCCTAGAGTCTGTCAGGCCTTGGTTCCCTGTACCTTGGTGCTCACCCAGGGAGAGCTGCCTTTTATTTTCTCTTGTTGAAAGAGAAATCGTGTTATTTTCTGTTGTTAAAAGGCACGCACCATCACTGAAGAGTCTCCTCTCCATTGCCGCTTCTGTGATGTCCTCTACCATCAAGTGAAGCTGAGGCCAGTACTGGTGTCTCTTGTGTTAATTTGCTTAAAGCCTCTTTATTTCCAGTAGGCCATCGGCCTCACTCAGTGCTCCTCTATTCTGACACAAGTGTTTCTGTTTTTCCTGCTACCTTATCACTCTCTGACCCCTCCTGATCTCCTTCCAAGCTGGAATGCCTTTAGCTGTCTCGAGGACACTCTCAGGTTGAGCTTTCTCTGCGGCACTTTCTCCTGGCGCTGGACAGCAGGTGACTTTGCTTTGGTTTGGGTGACAGTGTGTGAGTAGCACAACATCTGAGACGCAGCCTTGAGTTTAAATTAATGCAGAATATTTGAGCAGGAACCAACAGGAAAGAAAAATGGAAGTAGGTAGTCATATTTCATTCTGTTGGGGTACATTTTTCTTCTCATGGGGCTTGCCCTTGAGAACAAAACATATCAAATGTTAAATCAAAGAATATTTTTGTAGTCATGCTAGGAATAGAAAATAATGCAAAGACTTTGCCTTCTTAAGGCAAATATTTTGCTGGAAGGTTATAATCAAAGTCAGAAGGAAATCATAGCCACAGCTTTTGGTAAAGCTGTAATCATTTAAAATTAATTGCTTTTAAACTTTCCACTTAGCATCTCCTTTGTTTTCTGTCAGTACGTCTCTTGGGTTTTTCTTCAAAATCACTCCATCCAGGTTGGAATAAGATTTGGGCAGGCATCCCAGGAAACAACCCATCAATTAAGCCCTGAGACATATTCCCTGCTGTCATTCCTTTGTTGGCTGGAGCCTCAAACAGGCTGGGGTTGAGGCACCTTTGTCTTGGAACTCAAATCTGTTCCCTTTGACCAGTAGGCCTTTGAGACTGTACCAAAGATGACAGTATCTGTAGCTCTGGTGCTCTGGGTAACCCGGAGGCCCCAGTCCTGGTGAGGCAGAGCCTGGCATTTCTTAGGCAGCCTCAGGGTGGGATGGGGAGCAGGAATGAGCCCTCAGAGGGTCCGGGCTGGTGTTGCACCTCGTGCCGCCACTGCTCAGCTGCAGTGGCTAGCTTCCACCTGTTGTTCCCACTAGCTTGGAAACAGTGCATGGAGAGAGACAACGTCTGAATCACATCTGTAGCTCTAGGGCCAGTCCAGGGCCTGACATGGAGTAGATATTCAGTAATGTTTTTAAACATTTTTATTGAGATATAATTCACATGCCATAAAATTCTTCCATTTCAAGTGTACATGTCATTAGTTTTCAGTATATTCAGAGTTGTATAGTCATTGCCACAATCTAAGTTAAGAATATTTTCATCACTACAAATAGAAACCCCATACCCATTATCAGTCACTCTCCATTCTCCCCTCCCCCCAGGCCTAGGCAACCACTAGTCTACTTAATGTCTTTATAGATTCACCTTTTCTGGACATTTCGTATAAATGGAATCATACAAGATGTGGCCTGTGTCTGGCTTCTTTCACTCAGTGTAATGCTTTCAAGGTTCATCCATGTTGTCACATGAACTATACTTCATTTTTTTAAAATCTATTTTTATTTATTTTTAATTGTGGTAAAGTACATATTACGTAAAATTTACCATCTTAACCATTTTTAAGTTTACAGTTCAGTGGCATCCATCTCTAGAACTCTTTTCATTCTACAAAACTGAAACTCGGTACCCATTAAACAATAACTCCCCATTCCCCTTCCCCCGGCTGTACTTCATTGTTTTTTATGGCTGAATAGTATTCCAGTATATGGATATACCACTTTTTTGTTTTTTAATCCATTCATCAGTTGAAGGATATTTGGATTGTTTCCACTTTTTGGCTCTTAGGAATCGTACTATGAACATTTGTGTACAAGTCTTTGTGTAGACATATGTTTTCATTCTCTTAGGTATATACCTAGGAGTGGAATTGCTGGGTCATAGAGTAATCCTATTTCTTCTTTTTGAGGGACTGCCATACTGTTTTCCACAGCAGCTGCACCATTTTACTTTCCCACCAGCAGTGTATGAGGGTTCTAATTTCTCCACATCCTCCCCAGCACTTGTTATTGTCTGTCTTTTGGATTATAGCCGTCTTGGTAGATGTGAGGTGGTGTCTTCATTTGGGCTTTAATTTGTACTTCCCTGATGGCTAGTGATATTGAACATGTTTTCATGTGCTTGTTGGCCATTTTATATCTTCTTTGGGGAACTGTCCAGATCCTTTGCCCATTTTTTAAATTGGGTGGTTTGGCTTTTTATTATTAAGTTGTAAGAGTTCTTTATGTGTCCTGGATTCCAGTCCCTTATTAGATATACGATTTGCAAATATTTTCTCCCATTCTGTGGGTTATCTTTACTCAATAATATTTGCATTAAACAAATAATTGAATTGAGTCAAATTGAATAAGTGAATATGTATTGAGAGGATTAAATGTGCCCAACACATTATCTGGGCTATGGTAGGTGGGTAGTAAGTGCCATTTGCTTGTTCCTAGAAGGGCTGTTAGGGTCCCTCTTGTTCTCTTCCTGGGTCTGCCCATTTCTGTCCTTAGTACCTGGCAGGTGATGAGTCATCCTGCCTGTTCATCCTTTGATAGGTCTCATCCCACACTAGGGTCTTGTACAGAGTCTGGCCTGCAGATGTTTCGATGGTCCATATGATATTTAAAAAATTTTTAAATTCATTTCCAGCATTTAAAAATCAGGAGATCTCATATAACAACCCAGATTCCTGGCTTCTCTAGAAACACAAGATTTTCATATTCGTGGAGCCATGGTCCAGCATGGCGGCAGTGGCCTGAAGTGGAGTTATCACCTAAAGCTGAGTAGAAGGGGCATGTGCTCTTCAGATTGCCTCTTCTTTCTGTTATGTGCCTGGGACCCGTAGACATTTGGTCTTGTAGCCCCTGTTTTGAGGGCTTTTGGCAGCGTGTGTGGTGGGAGAGGATCAGATGGCACTGTTATTTCATGTTTTCATCCATTTATTCAGAGATTCTACAAACATATATTGTGCACTTTGTCTTGGATTTGAGGGCCGATACAGATGTGCCTGTTTTCAAGGAGCTCACAGTCCTGGGGTGGGGGTGGGGGACATGGTGGGGAGAGCAGATGGCAGTGCTAACAGCCAGTTATGATAAGATGCAGGGTTGTCAGGGCTTTATAAAGAGGAGCATAACGTGTGAGTGCCTCTGCCTGGGACAGGCAGGAAGGGCGTCCCACCAGAGAGGACACTGGGCTGGGCCTGGAGAGACCCGGAGGTTTCCAGGCAGAGAAAAAGAATGGGCAGAGCAGACGCAGGGAACATCCTGAGCAGTCGGAGGTGTGAGAGCACACCTGGCCAAAGAAGAGGAGCAGTCAGTGGATGCCACTTCCTCATGTTGGGGGAGTGGGAGGAGGTGAGGCCGGGCATAAAGGTCATGGGCGAGTCAGGAGGAGGGGCTGTCTCTGAGGAGCTTTGATGGACGGTTGAGATTTTGCCAGTGGAGAAGATGGGAGGCTTTCTGGCAGAGGACTCGGAGTGGACAAACACACCGAGATACGAAGGGAGGGCTGGAATGTGAAGTTCACAGAGGGGCGAGCAGACTGTGAGGCCAAGCTGCAGAGGCCGGCGGGCTCAGAGCTCAGGATCTTGGAGAGCCTCTTGTGGGGGGAGGGTGGCTGGGTTCTAAGCTGGGACATCCTTCTGGTGGCTTTTACTAAGAATCTGGGGAGAAGGCCCATGACAAGTGGTCTGGGGGCCAGGCATCCCGCTCCCCATTCCTGTTGTAGAGCCAGCTGGAAGAGGGAGAGGGAGAGGGACACTGCAGGCAGGATGGACACCATCAGAGGGAAAGTGTGGCTCGGGGTGCAGATGTGGGAGTGCTGAGCAGAGGCTGAGGAACGGTCTGCCTCTCAGAAGGAAAGGGGGGATGGACGTGTTGGGAACGTCTGCTGTCTGCTGGATACTGCTCTAGACCCTTGATGATCTCACTCCACCCTCCTGGCCAGACCCCGAGGGAGGCAGTGCCTTCTACGTTGTAGAGCCCATGGAAACGAGACTCTGTAGGGCAGGCGCTGGCTCCAGGGCATGTGTTAGCAGCGGTGGATGGAGGATTTAACCCAGTCTGATTTCCGAGGCCCTGGTTTGCCCAGGAGCGGCTCTTGGACCTCAGCCCCGCCCGCTTTGGTAGGAATCTCGGCTCCTGAGGAGCAGCTTAAATGTAAGTCGATTTGTCAAAAACAGAGATTTCTGCTTCCATTCTCCCCCGGATTATTTGAGTTTTGTTTTTTGTTAATTGGTTCTTTTATTTTCTTGTGCTGTGTGATTAGGCTCCTGCTGCTTTGAAGTGGCCTTGGTTGGTGGGGAGAGGGGAGGACTTGGTTAATGTGATGCTCTCTTGGCAGGAGAAGAAACAAGTCTCGCTGCTGAGAGAGGAGTTGACTTTCCCTCTTCTCGTATCTCTGCTGTTGTGATGATGCCTCCCTTGTCTTGGGGCTTCAGGAAGACTGAAATAATTTCCTTTGTCTCTAACCTACTTCCTGAGGATATTTCTTTGGTGGCATGCACAGGTGCTACCTAAAGATAAACTTGACTTTTTTCTTTTAACATTAGTGCTTGGAATTGCTAGCATTGACCTGCTTGGCCTCAGGAGCCCACCTTGTCTGGCCTTGTGGCTTCATCCTTTACCATAGATTGATTTGGGTTGCTTAAAGCTCCAGGAGGGTCAATGGCTTGTCTTTGGTCATCTGACCTTGGGACTAGAGCTCTGCCTTCCCAGTTATATTGCGGTATGGCACTTAAACAAAGCACCTCTGCTTGTGGCCATTTCCAGGTGAATTTCAGGGCCTTATGCCATAAGCACCAAAGACCCTCTGTGTGTGTGCGCGTACTCACTGTTCCCTATTCTGTAAAACGATGATCCAGGGCACATTCAGAGCCGGTCCTCAGAACTTATGCTCTAGAGAAAAAAGGCTTTATATAAGAAGGACTCCATTTTTGAGCACTCGCTGTTTGACTCCACAAGACAAGTAACCACAGAAAGACTGGGTAGGGAAGCTGGTGTTTGCCAGCACAGCTGTTTTTTACCATCAGCGTTCAGCATGGCCCAGAGAGAGCTGACAGACACTTTGGTTGCAAGCGACAGTTTTAAAAAATCTCTGCAGGGGCTTGATCAGCACTTTCCAACAGAATTTTCTGTGACGATGGGAATGTTCTGTAGTGGCACAGTCCTGTATGGTAGCCATGACTATTGAGCACTTGCAGCGTGGCTAGTGCAACTGAGGAACTTAAATTTTAATTTTATTTAATTTTAATTAATTTAAATTTCAATAGACAGTTCCAGACTTGCATATCCAACTGCTTGCCGGGCTAGTTTTCCCACCAGTGAATACCACAGGCCCTCAGACTCCACCTCTGCAGGTGCGCCCTCTCCACTTCCTCACCTTCCCCATGAATGATACCTCCATTCTCCCAAGGCACGACCTTTGACATGATCCTCAGCATGTCCTCTTTCTTCACCTTCGTGTGAATTGGTTATCAAGTCTTGTCCTTCCTTCGTGTCCTCTAACCCATGCAATCCTCTCCATCACCACAGCTGCTGTCTTAGGACAGACCTCCAGTAGCTCCTGACTGGGTGAGTACAACATTCCTTCACATAGTCTCTCTGATTCCAGCCGAATTCTTGAAACTGTCCTTCCCTCTGTAGCCAAGAACTCTCTCTAAATTGCTAGTATAATTTTACTTCCCTGTTTAAAAGTCTTCAGTTGCACTCCATTGGTATAAAGGCCAAACTCCTCAGCATGGCTGATAAGGCCTTTCCTGTTGGGTCTCTGTTTCTCTGTCTCTGTCTTTCTCTCTCTCAGGACTGCAGGCTTAATGAACTACTTACAGACCATGCTCTCTCATGCTGTGTCTTCTGGCTACATGCACTTTTCTGGGAAGCGTCACTGTTGGCCTTCCCCAGCCTGGATTAGATGACCCTCATTTGAGGGCCTAAAACATCCTATGCGTACCCCTAGGATCTCATTTTCTCCTATCTGTTGTTGTTTTCTGTTTACTGGATTATGTTTTCCACTGAACTTGATTCCTTTGAGGGCAGGAATTATTATTATAATAAATAATAAATATTATTTTTTAACTCCATCTCCAAGGGCCCAGCACAGGGCCTGGCACATAGAAGATGTTTGATACAGGCATATACGAATGAATGAATGAAGGAATGGATGAAGAGGTCCTTTCCCACTGCTTGCAGCAATTACCCACCCTCCTGTGGTGCTTTAAACCACTGGCCAGAGTTCACAGTGGAGGACGCCTGCCTTGAGGTTAGACAAGTTAATCTTTCAATGGAAATTCAATCCTCATATTTCATTTTCAGGCCACTTTGCGTAGCAAAGTAGTTTAACTCAGAGCAGATTTCTGCCGTGCTGATGGTTAATTTCACGACCCACAGAGGGTCAGCACACTAATGCCGGGAACACGGAACCCCGGTGCAGCTCACCGCACACGGTGAAGGCCCGGCAGCCCTGTTGTTTTAGAGAACCAGTTTTCAAACATCCTTCAGTGGGCTGATTTTGAGTTAACAGGGGTGACCTTTTCAAGAACCTTTTTAAAAGCTATAACATAGATCCCTCCCAGACCGTATATTTTCCTTTCTCCACACAGTTCAAAGGGGCTGAGTTGTCTCATAGGTTTCTGCCTGCAATCTTCAGCTTGACCCTGGTTGTTTAAATGTGCTGGAGGAAATTTGAACAAACTTGTACTTTGGTAATTCTTCTGCCTCTGTGAACCTTTAACCTTAAGGTTTCTCTCAGAGCCAGGGCTGCATTGTCACCAGTTGTCCCTGCTGGGGCTTTCAAAGGGCATTGTCAAATGCGTCTGTTTTCACTTTGCTACTGGAGATCTTTTGAGGAAGGGTATTAATTCAGACCTGATTCTGAGACAGGACGAGGACTTTTAAACTTGCCCCAGAGCTTGGGGACGGGGAAATGAGCATAATGCAAGCCTGTGGCCAGTGCCAGTGATTGTTCTGCAAACAGTCTGCGAAGGTGAAGGGAAGGAGGCCCTCCAGAGGTAGACTGGGCATGTTAGCTGTCCACTGGGTGACCCCAGCTCTGCCTAGGTCTTGTTTGACAGCATAGCAAAAAGAGGTCCCTATCTTTGATGTCAAGCTTTGGGCCTGGACTTCCTCCTGAATGTAAACTTCCTGGAGTGCCAGGTTCTTATGAACCTGGGAGGCCAGACGTGAACTTGGGGTCCACATAGCATTACAAAATGCTTGTGTGATATGAAATTTGCTGGGGAAAGAGAAGGTGGCTCCCCAAAGCAAGAGGGCAGAGATTTCATGCTGCTCCTGTCATCCTGCCCTGAGACTCTTGAGTCCCCTCCATCAGCTAACCAGTTTCACCATTTAGTTTCTCACATGTTTTCTCAAATGAAAGCCCAAGGACACCCAAAAATGTGTGACTTCACAGTCTTAGGCCTCTGTGGGCTTCGGGGCTGGTGTCTTGAGTGTTGTAGTATTTGAGGCCTGACTCTCAGTCCCTTTCCAGACAGCTTCTTGCTTGTTAGTCACCTACTCTTTGTAATAGGTTGGGGCTATTTGAGCACTTGGCCTGGTTCCTTGCTTTCTTTCACTTGGCCTGGTTCCTTGCTTTCTTTCATTTCTTCTCCCAGCATTCTTAGTGTTCTGAAGATTTGGCTAGGTGACCTTATTCTTTAAGATTATAGAAGGAAAGGTGTGCCATTACATTAATTAATTAATTCAGCAAATACCAAGCAACCTACTACATGCTAGGAGTTGGTTTACATTGGTGAGAAAGGCAGAAGTGCTTCCTAAGCTTTCATGTAGCTCACCATCTACTAGTGGGGGAGGCAGACGTTACAGAAGTAAACAGAAATGTGCAGAATTGTAAATTGTGGTGGTGCTATGAAGGACAGTAAAGGATGCCCGGAGAGGGACTAATAGATGTGAGGAATCTACTTTAGTTTGGAGGCCAGGGAAGGCCTTTCTGAGGAAGTTAGGTTTAAGCTAAAATCTGAAGGGTGAACAGGAGCTGGCCCCTGGAGTGTTGGGAGGGAGTAACAAACACATGTGAGGGTTTTGAGGCAGGAGACAAGTCGGGGCTGTTCCATAAGTGAGAGGGTCAGTCTAGCTGACTGTCAGAGCCTGTTTCCACATAAGAGACTTGGTATGGGGCTGGTGTATTTAGACAAATATGTCTATTTGGACTCTATGTCAGCCTCGGTTTTGCTGGAGGATAAAGCAGCTGCATGTCTTGTCATTCTGATATGAGGACAGAGCGAGAAGGAGGAAGACAGCCAGCCTTCTGGAGGTGTCTGGGCTCCTCATGGCCTTCCTGCTGGCCTTCATCTATCCTTAGTCCTTTTCTGGTACTGTACACTTCATGCTCTTCCCGTGTAGAGGGAGTAGGAGTTGGCAGGTAATCCTGACATAAAGTGAACTAGACAGTTTTCACTGCTCTGTGATTGTATTTGGCCGTTTAACGTTGGCCCGTTGAGTGCTTATGATTTACAGGCCAGGTAGAGGTTAATAAAACATTCCTGAACCGCTAAACCAAGCTTTGGACATCAGAGATGGTAAGTGAAGTAGCTCAAGTTGCTGGGACCGAGACCAGCTTCTGACTTCTTGTCACAGTCCCTAAATATTTTCCTCCGTTCCCTTCTGGGGTCCCCACTGGGTTGAAGGTAATATACTGGGGGCAAACTTTGCCTTTTCTTTCTCCCCCAGAATTGAGTTTGGCACAAGATTTGTCTAGTCCCGGATTTTGCCTGGAAGGGTGGAGGAGTGGGTACAACATTTGATGATTTGCGGTTCGGAACCACTACTGGAGGCCCACTCAGAGAAGACCAGGGCCTTACCCTGGAGGTTCCTACCACACAGGCCTGGCCTGGCCTCGGACTTGACTGGGTATTTTTCTGCCTTTGATTTTCTCAAATTCTTTAATAAGGGAATAGTAGTTTATATCCTTAAAGGCTCTCTTGAGATGCCAATTTGGTCTTCTGGGGACAGAGCTCTGTCCCCACGTTGGGGAAGAGAATGTTTGCAGGTAACGCCACCAGGTCGGGGTTCTTCAGAAAGGAGAAGAGGAACATATGACTGAGCTTTAGGAGATTCCTCTGAAAAAGAGCAACCCGGGTTCCCCTCGCCTTTCTTTTTTCCCCTCTAAAATCAAATGGGATCTCTTTTCCTGGCAAAGATTTCCTAGATAAAAAGTACTACATACTCATTATTGTAGACTCATTAGTCATTTCTAAAAGTTTTTAAAAGTACGTGATAAGAAAACTTGTCGTGGTAACTAGTAAAGTTTCTTTTCGAGGAATGAATATTTTCTAGGAAAGATAATAGTCAGTTATATTTGGTCTGATTTCTTCAGCTGAATCTTCCCCTCTTCCTCTTATCTCGAAATCTGTCTCGGAAGGCAATCTGGGGACATTTTAGTAAGCACCCTGGTAACAGATGTGTGTCATCCTTTTCCTGACATATCTCCAGGCCCCAGGAGGCAGCTGTACAATTGCAAGCTGTCCACAGGGTGGTGGGTGGAAGCCATCTTCAAGCGACTCCGGGACTGTTCGGTGCACAAGAGGGCAGTGTTTGCTTACGGTCCCGGGTGGAGATGATCAACGTGTGGGTTAACAGGTCAGCACAGTCAAAATGACCTCAGACTTTCTCAAGACAAAATAAACTAAGCCACAGCCATGATGGCTTCTCATATACACCTTTCAGCGCCTGACCCCTCCAAAAATTGCTGCTTGCTATCTCTTTTTCCTTAAAAAGAAAAATATTGTTTCTTTCAACATTTATTTATTTATCTATTTTTAATCAATGAAAATATGATTTGCAGCCTTGTACCTACAACAGCAGAGGTGAAAAAGTGTTGCGAAGGCAAAACAACTGGTTTTTAATTAAAAACCATATGGACAGATTTGTGTTTGAAGCAAGGGGTCAAGTGTATTTTCTCCCCCTTTCACATCAGTGTAAAGATTATCTGACTTAACGTTTAAAGCATTTGAAGATGTGGGCTTCAGTCATCAACCCTTCTACACTCAGTTTTCTTTTTCTGCAAGTTCATGGTATTAACCAAAGCAAGGAATTTCCAGGAGAAAAAAAAGGTGACCTCCTGACCTCCCGGAGGCACCGTGTACTATCTGAAAAAGGCCATGTCTGCTTTTGTATAAGGATTTGCCTATTTTCAACTCTTCTGTCGTGTTTTTCTGTAGAGGCTTTAAAAAAAAGCCAGAAAGACACATATTGGTGTACAACTCCCATCCAACCAGATTCAACTCTCCAGAATTGGGGTCTCACACCTTTTTTGTTCCCCTCAACCTGGAACTACTGATTTCAGGTGCCTCTAGGATGTTAACACCCAGAAGAGCACACAACAGCAGCGGTGGCAAGGCCCAGCACCCTGAGAAAATGCTAGAGATGATGGAGGGTGGAGTGGTGAAGTGGTAGGAGCCCATGCTCAGGAGGGGCCTGGGCCTGGCTCTGGGCATTCCAGTGGCAATGCACTTCACCTCTCTGAGCCTGTTTGCACACGTAAAATGCAGGTGATTATTTTGCCTGGGGTGGTTGTATCAGAGAAAATGTCTGTCAAGCTTGTGGCACATAGTAGGGAGCAGTTATGGTGACATTGGTATCCCTGGCCCTGACCAATTACAAGCATATGGTGGTAGGTCATTGGACGTGAGGCTTGAGACACAGACATGATGGTTGTTCGTTTATTTGATTCACTAAGCGTGTCTGTTGCTTGGCCCCTCTGAGCATCTGCAGCAAAGCAAAATGAAATCTAGGTGGGGGGTGTCATGCTGCCATCCCAGTCCTCTGATAGCCATCGAGGAGAAAAGCTGCGTTCCCAGGCTTAGCCCCGTATGAAATCAGATGTCTTCTAATCTTTTCTAATCACAACATAAATCTTCCAAAGAGAGTGTGTCTATAAGATAGATGCTGCATACACTGTGGGATATATTAGTAAGTGTGGCGTCCTCAAGGTCTGTAATTGATCAGTGGCATTTATTGCAGAATTGGACTTTGACAGCACCGAGTGAGGAGAACCATGGGTGGCCTTCTCGTTTGCTTCCCCATGAAGCTCCTATTCTGGCTTTTATTAGAAGGGTCTGGGTAGGAAAGGAAGGTTTTTGAGCTGCAGGCTTTCAAAGGAGGCTCACGCCATGTTTTTCCAGGAACATAATTTCTGAAAAATGCCGGAACCCTCAATTTCCAAAGGAGCCTAGTTTGTAAGGGGAATGAAAAGTTGTTTCCGTGTGTGGATTTGGGGTTGTTTTCCATCTTCAGTCCCTAAGGCAGGGTTGGCAAGCGGGGAATGGGACAGATGTTCCTTGGTAGTAATTTCCAGTCAGATTCTTGAATGCCTTGTATACTCTGGGTCACCATCAGCTCATAATGGAGCAAAATTGACTGAGAATTCCTGCAATGAAAGACGTGAACGGCACATGGAGAGGTGTGATGGTAGAGATAGAGTGCATTCTGTGAGAAAATATTTCCAGTGCTATCTGTAAGATTCAGATTGAATAACCATTCTGAAGTGCTCCCTTTTAAAAGAGTTTCCTTCCACAAGCATTGCAGACTGAGTAAATACCAATAATTTTTATTTCCCTTCTCCTTATCGGTCCCCCTACTGAAATGTTCCTGCATATCCTATCTGGTCTTTTCAAGTGAACATCAAACGATTAGTGTCAGCTTCCAATTTGAATTATGATCCGCATTTCAAAACACAAACTGCTTCTTCGCTTTTGCATTTGGAGTAATTATCAATATTTACCAATACTGGAGAAGAGTTGGAAAGGGGAAATACTGCTGAAAGTGGCATCCCCGAATGAAGATAGCAGGGAGGGGTTGTGTGTGCCCACGTGTGTCTAATGGCAGAGGGGCTCGAGGGCCTGCCACTGGACAGCCTGTCTCTCTGGCTCCAGTCTTATCCGCAGTCTCACAGGGGGGCGAGGGGGACTCTGTGGACCCAACCGCACTGCCGTCTTTAGGGGACAGGAACTCTGAAGAGGCTGGGAAAGCTGTTCCTGACTTAGGAAATGCTTGCTCTGGCCTCTGCTCTCCGAGGCCCTCCCCTCTCTGTTTCCTCGGGTTGTGCCATGGGCCTGGTGGGAGTGCTTTGGTGAGAAGGGCAAGAGAAACTGAGGGCTGCTCCAAGACCTCTGTGGGCCTGAGGCCCCACCCCACAGCCTGGAGAGCAGATGAACATGATTAAAATGTGCTGACATCCCACGTAAAGTACAGTTTATACATGACCTACGTCCATGTTGAATCCCACGTATACTAGGTGGTATTCTCTTATATCTTAGTAGACATTTAATTTAACTTTGAGTAATTCCAGTTTTTGTAGTTTTCTTTTTGTGTTTTGGAGCCAGTAAAAATTTTTAAGTCTGCAAACACTGTAAACTTGGGTACTTTGCCTTAATGGCTGCCTTTGGGAATGCAGAGGAGGTTTCAGACTTCGCCTCACAGACCTTCCCAGAGAGTTAAGAAGCTGCAGGGCATGGGCCTGGGCTCTGGAGTCAGAAAGATTTAAATTGGAATTTTGGCTCTTCTACTAGCCTATTGCGTGACTGGGGACATTTTGCTTTTTTGAACCTTAGGTTTTTTCACCTGTTTAAAAAAGTAATCATGCCTATCTCCTGGCTTTGCTGTTAGGACAGCGGTAGGAACTGTGATACGGTCAGCATCTTTCTGGGTGCGTGGTAGAGGCCCAGCACATGCAAGCAGCCCCCATGGCCACTGTCGCCTGCAGACTAGCAGTGCAAGGTTTGGCACAGCAGTGTCTCCACTTCTGAGGTCCTTAGGGGAGTCAGACGCCCTCTTCCCTCAGCATTGCAGACAGCAGGAAAGAGCATTGAAATTATGCGAGAGCTATGTTTCAAAGAAGGAAATGAAATTCTTGAATTTTTTAAGGCAAAGAAGAGGAGGGAAAAAATAGATTCATTGTTTTACTTGGCTGTTCAACAGGATGCAGGACAAAGCTGGCCTCTCTCCTGTCTAATGTCATCATCGGCATTCTTTCTTTCTCTTTTTCTTCTTCTTCTTTTTCCCCTCCTCCTCCCCCTGCCCTTTCCTCCTCTCCCCCTCCTCCTCCCTCCCTCCCCCCCTTCCCCCCTTCCTACTTGTACTACAACAAAACCACCCTTTTTTCGAAGTCGTTCTCAGGTTCTGAGTTTGGGATTAAATCTCATGCTCTGGACGTGCTCTGATGCTAGGAATTATTTCCTCTTTTGTGGTCTTTGGTCTCTTCAGTGTTTCCTGTTGCTTTCAAAGGGAGGTGCCAGGTGCTGGCCCATGGCAGGTTTTGGGGCTGGTGAGGAGTGCTGTCAAGAGGGGCTGTGACGGGCATGCAGGAGCTCTTGAGCTTTGGGCAGTGTGTTCTTGCAGTCCCATCGTCGCCTAGCCAGGGCAATGGGGGTGTGACAGGTCGACGTGGGAGTGAGCAAGGTTTGGAGGAAGATGGGCATAGATGGAAAACTGGACTGACCTCTGGGTAAAGCTGGCAGACGCCAGGGGAAGTTCTGTGGGAGGGCTGGTAAAATTCAATGTCACTTCACCATTTAATGAGGACCAGCAACGTGGGCTTTGCCAGCCCAGCACAGTGCAGGCTTTGGAAAGCCCAAATGAAAAAGACATGGTGTCTGCTTTTGGGAAACTCAGTGCTAGGAGAAGCCTGCTGGCTTCTCCCTCAGAAGCAGGAGGACGCAGGTTCAGTTGCGAGCCCCCTGAGGAGGCACCCGGTTACTCCTCCATTACCTGGGATGTCCTCACATGTCCTTCTTTCCCTAAAATGGCTTGTGACACCTGTAGCTATGCTTATTTATAAGAAGTGATGGAAAGAGGCCGAGTTTAAACCCCAGCTCTGCAGGTGACTTGTGATGAGGCACTGCTCTGAGCCTCAGTTTTCTCATCTTCAAAATGAGAGAATCACTTGCAGGTTTTTTGGGAGAATCCAGTGACATAAGCTCTGTACAATGCTGATCTCAGTGCCTGCAACCTATAAAGTCCTCAATAAATGGTGTTAACTGTCGTGATCATAACTAAATATGATTTGATTTTTTGATCTTCAAAAGATTGTTCATATAAAAACAAGTCATTTGTCAGAAGTCTCACTTATTTTTGGTTGGGAAAGCAGGCTGGCTGGCTGGTGTCTGATACCATATGTAATGTGTGATTTTCGCCTCTGCTTTTAAATTGGTGATAATGTAGTTGGGGAGAAACTAAATTAACACACTTGAAGTAATCAGAGTGTAAGTACTTAATTGTGTTGATCTGGCTGTAAAATTGTGAGTGCAGTTGGAATTGAGAGGAAGAAGGCCCATGATGGGGAAGGATGGGATGGAAACCGGAGGAGAAATGTGGACAGTTTATTGGAAAGCACGTGTTTTGTCTCCCAGGGGAGATGAGTCTGCAGAAAGTGTTGGCTTGTTTTGTGTTTGGAAGCTCATAGGCACCAATCACTGCCGAATGCAAATAGACCCAAAAATATGTGATAGAAGGAACTTAACTTTTCTTGAAATGATTTGTGCATTGGTATTTAAGAAAAAAAACACCCACGAAACAGGCATAATGCAAATGTGGTGTAATGTAAAAAGCTTGAGGTTTAGAGTCTGAGAAACTGAATCTGAGTCCTGGCCTCAACGTTTGTTAGCTGTATGATCTCGGGCAGATTACTTAGCTTCTCTGGCCTCAGCTTCCTGGTCTGCAAATAGGAAAGAACTGTTTTAAGGATTAGAAGAAATATATCTGGTACATGATAAGCTTTTAATAAACACGGTTATTGTTATCACCATGACTTTTCCTACTGATAATAAAGGCTCCCAGCCTCTCTTGTGACTCTATCTTGCCTGCTATAAATGGGGGCTTCCCTGAAATGCTCTAGTTTTTCTGTGGTATAAATGAGTATACTGGAGCATTGATTCAGTGTTGTGGAGAGGTTCAGAGATGAATTTATATGACTAAGTTTTGGAAAGCTCTTTTTTGTTAACTCCTTATTTTAAAACCAGGACAGAAAAAGGCTAGGCCTATATGTTTGCCTGGGGAAAAATTCAGAAAACTTGAGCTTTTCTAAAGTCTTGTTGGGGGTGCCCTCCTTTCTATTGGGGAAATGATTTTTCTCCCTGAATTTACTATTTATTTTCTGGGCAGGCACATTTTCAAGTATATCAGATATAAATGATACATTTTTAAGTTTTTAAACTAACAATATAACATTAGATCTTTACAGAGGTTTTAAAAAGGTCTTGCTGACTTTCAGTTTCCCCCAGATTAGTACGACTCTGAAATTTCTGGAGGCTTCGCATCGCTAGCTGAGCCAGAAGACACCTCTGTGTAGGGATGGTAAAGAACTCGGTATCAAGCCATATGTTATTAACGTCAAACTCTAAAGAACCCCCTACATTCTTTCGTTTTGCTGTAGCACAGATTGCTTACACTAAGTGGGAAATTGGCTGTGAATTTTTTACAATATAGAGATACTCATTTTTATCAAATTTGCCTTAGAGGAGCTGCTCATGTTTGTTTTTATAAATAGGAAAATTGATCTGCAAAGAGATGAATGAAGAGTAGCAGACAGGAGATGACGTGGCACATTTAGAATTTGATTGGAGAAATCACAGCCATAAAAAATGAATAGAAATTCTTTATGTGAATGATAGGCCATCTGATCTCAAAAAAAATGCTTGTCTCAAAAAAAATGCTTGTTGACACACACTGGACTTCAAGGTGAATTTCAGACTACTGGATTAGTTTATATGCACGTTGGTACCTGTGTAGAAACTCACGGCGAAATAGTATACCATAGAAAATGCATGTATGGCAAATAAAACAGTTCGGAGTCACAAGTTATGTAGTAAAAATGAATGGACTAAGTAATTTTCAATGAAGGTTTTATTATTTTGGAATCAGGTCTTTTTTAATTCTCTTAAAGAAAACTCTCTTTTGGGCAAGTTTGAAATATGAAAATCATCTTATTTTCCTTTAAGCGAAACATTTAAATAGCTTTTTTTCCCATGAAATTTTTCAGCATATAAAGTGAAACCGGAAGTAGTTTTGATAAGTAACTTGTATTTTGAGGGCTGAGGAGAAGTGCTAGAAAATTCAGCTACTGAATATGATTCTTTATGAGAAGTCAGCAGCATCCAGACAAATTATCATGTGAATATTTTTAAGCCATAATCAAATTTTGCTGCCATTGGATTCAGACTCAAACTTAGTTTAAAAGTGAAATTTCTAAATGAAACTTTCTAAAAGTAGGTTCATTTTGGGTAGGCACGTTGGTAGAAGTGGTACATAAAATCCAAGGAAAAATAGCACTTTGTTTTTTCCTGTTAAAGTCATTTACTCTTTGACCTTCAAAATTCATATTGAATCTTTACAATGGAACATTTGTGATTCCAGAAGCCCAGAACCCTAAACGAATTCAGATGGACTTAACTCTTCTTCTTCTGTACTGTCAGAACCCTTTTTTACTTTACCATAGACCAAAAACTGCTTCTCATCGTTCACTTTCCCTCATTCCCTTTAATCTCCAAATCCCTGTTGTTATTATTGTAATTGTTATTTTATTGTAGTAGTTATTGTTGTTACTCTAACTGAACAAGCTTTGGACTTTGGTTTGAAAAGATGCAGTCGAGCATTTTGATTGTGGTGATTAGTGCGTGTGTGAAGCTGAGTCGTGAAGCGATGCTGGGGTTGTATTTATATTTCTAGGGCATTTTCACTGTGATACCAGGGAGTAAGATTTTGTTTTTATGGGCTAGAAAGGTTGCTGTGAATTCTAACACTTGGGAATCATAGCTTTAATTCCAACTTGTTCTAGTAAAATAAAAATTAGCCCTCGATACTGTTTTAATCTCTTGAATGAGTGGGACCCGTTTCTGATTGGATTTTACTGAAGCAGCCTCTCCATTTCCCCAAGTGCCACTTCCCAAGGTGGACAAAACATGTTCTGTGCAGGAGAAATGTGAGATGCTGGCTGCATGGGGGAGGAAGGGGGAGAGGAAGCTGTTTGCAAAACTACTTAAAATAAATTTGAGGGGTCAAACATGGAACACAGTTGCAAAAGAGAAGGGAAAAAACTGCCTTAGGTCAGCTCAGCTAAAATAGCGTAGGCATTCACATTGGCTGGAGGGTTGCGTATTTCTTGCTAATCAGATACAATTGGTGCAGATAATATTTGAGTATCTGAGGCTCGATCTCATTGCCTCTGTATCAGGGAAATTAACCTAAAGGGTCATGCTTTAAGGGTTGATTTGGGGGAACAGATACCATTTGCAGAGAGAGGCAAGCTGTGTTTACCTTGTTGTCAGAGGCGTGCTCAGACTTGCCTCACTCTCCGACTTGCAGCTTGTCGGTCTGAGACGCAGCCCTGGCTTGCACCGCGCAGCTGGGCTTGCCTTAGCGCTTCATTTAAAAGCGATCGGTACTTTTAAATTAAACATGTAAAGTTATCTTGGTGAGGCATTGAATGGAAAGTTGTTGGATTATTGAATTTGGCCCACAATTTAGCCAGTTCAGCAGGGATTTGGGGGTCTGAAGCAATTAATATGCAAGTACATTTGAGTCAGCAAGGTAAGAGATGACTGTCTTATCAGTGTAAGAAGAATTTCTTTTCCCAAGATCTGTACTTTTTAGGAGGTAGATAAAACCCATTGTTTGAGGTTTATGTTTGAGAGTGACCACCTCAAATTGCCAGATTTTAACCCCTAAAGCACACATGAGGGAATAATTGCATTAAACAAAACCTTTGATCAATTATTTTTCGTTATGCTTAGCATAGAGGAGACCCCAGTTTCCTTTCTCACGTTCCTTTTTTTGTTGTTGGTTTTTTGCTCATATAGGTTGGAAGAAAACTTGATTTTCTTTGTTGGAAAAAACCATTTGTTGAACTGATCAAAGCACATGAAGCTCTTTTTGTCTTGTCAGATTGAGTACTTAAAAAGACAAAAGTGAAAAGGATTTTAATATGTGGCTAAACTCTCGTGCATCCTATAAATCCAGACGTGCTCTATTGCTGTGTGATTTCCTGACCGCGATGACCTGGCTTGGGGAAATGGCTCTTTCTCTGATTAACCCTTTCCCACTGCAGAGCCGGAACCCTTACACCTGTTTTTCTCCACCTGGCAGGCAGCATTCGGACATGATGTATATGTTTATTGTGGGACACTCAGCTTTGCACAGAGTGGCTGTGCAGTCTTGGGGTGAGAGTGTGCCTAATACCATTTCCTTGTCTTTAAAATGGGGAAAGTAAGACCTGCAAGAGTTATGAGGATGGCATGAAACAACATATGCAAAGAGTTGACGCAGTGAGTGACAGGCACTCGGTGCCAGCTCTTGGAGACGCCTCGTCCTCTCCCCCTAAACTTAGTGGGAGACCCTAAGCCCTATGTTAACAGGACATGGCAGGCCTGTGATGGAAGCAAGAGCACTGGGTCCAGGAGCTGGCAGGCACTGGGAGCTATCGGGTAACTGAGGCTTGGAAATTGTTGCTTTACTCCTGAAGACAGGGACACCTGGGTACAGCAGGCAAGTTTAGTCTTTGAAAATCCTGTGTGACTTAAAAATGATAAATAAAAAAAGAATGGCTCATGGAGTGGTAAAAGCCCTTATTTCTGTATTTTCTGTGGAGACCCTTTCCTTCTGGAAGCTTTGATTTGACTGCCTGATTTCAGGAATTTGGGGATCTCAGAAACTTGGAAGAAGATCATTCCTGGGTAGCAGGCTGCCCTTTTGCCAGGGCATGTGCGTCCCTTAAAAATGTATAGCCTTGGCTGCTTGAGGGGCACTTCAGGACATGGCCCTGGAACACATGGCCAACTGACCACGACCTTTGGGCAGGTGACACGGGGACCCAGCCTGGGCATGACTGGGTGTGTGGCCTGGCTCCCTGGTAAAGGGCCTCCAGGGTTTCCTATGGAGCCTTGCCTTTTCCATCCAATGCAACCGCCTTCCTATTTCAGATGAAGGATAAAATACTTTGGAGAATAACTTTCATTGTTCCTATTCCCAAATCCTTTTCTGTCTCTGGAGAGCATTCTGGGTTTGTCTGTTTGTTTACTGTTCTCCCATCAAGACCCGTAGCCTGCACCGACATTCTTCTGAGCAGATCACATGCACTTGGCAGACGGGTGGGCCTTCTGAGCACTTTTTTGTGTTTTCAGCCATGGTCCTTAGTTCTCAAGGGATGTTGCCAGCCTCCATCCTGATTCCAGATTTAGCAAAAAAACACACACATACACACACAAAAAACAGAAACAAAAAAGCCGTGATATAAAATGAAAGTAGAACTTGGCAGGGCCAGTGGAGATTGCAATAAGGAGTTTTGAAGTGTCTCTCCTTTGAAAAGTCTTTCTTGTTGGAAAAGTGCTTCTCTCCCAGTGTGTCTGATCCTGTGGACGCCCTGACTGGCTGATGGGGGTGGGATCCTCATCACTCCGAGGCTGGATATATTTAATTTCAGAAATGTCCCAAGGAATAAGAAATGAAATATGAGCAATGCAGGGTTAATGTTGTTAAATCCTTCTTTTGTTTGTTTTTCTTAGCAGGAGAAAGTGCCCAGATTAAGTTTATGGACGGCAGCTAACAATAATAAACCTCCCTGTTTGAGTACCTGTTACTCCACATTATCTCCTTTAATCCCTCTAAGAATTCTGGAAGGAAATTTTTTTTTTTTTTTAAATAAATGAAGAAAAGGTGACTCAGAGAAGTTAAGTAACTACCCGAAATAGTAGGCAAGTGACTGATCTAGGATTTTTTATAAAAAGTATTATGCTTTCGATTAGGTAATACATGTACATGGTAGAAAATTCAAACAGTACTAAGAGATACACAGTGAAAAGTGTGTCTTCCTTCTCTCTCTGTGTCCCAGTCTCCTAATTCGCCCCTGCCAACATGTCAGTGTTCATTTACGAATATATTTTGGAGATGGGCCCATAGCAGTATAAATAGCTTCACCTCCTTCTTTTTAATGGCAGCATACTGTCCCAACCCCTCAAGATGACCCTGTGCTGTGTGTGCTGTTTCAAACAATACAACATGGAGTTGGTTGTTTTATCTTTTACATTTGTGTGCGTAGATTATAGGATGGATTCCCAGAGACAGAGCCCTGCCTGGGCATGGGGTTTGCTCACTCCCAGACCTGTGCAGATGCCCCTGACCACGCTCTTCTCAGTTGGGTTAGTGCTATTGTGCTTGCCCAGAGAGGCCAGAAGGCTCCCACCAGCCCTGCTGCCAGCAAAGACCTTGTGACAGACCTGCTTTGGCTCTTGACCTGCCTCCAGCCAGCTACTAAGGGGGTGGTGATCTTGGTAGGTGGGGTTGCCGGAGGGAAGGAACAGCCAGAGGCCTTTCGTTTCATTTCCCCTCTGTTTTGTGCTCTGTAACCTTGTCGTCTTTGGAGTCCCACTGGCCCAGGCTTCAATTCTAGTTCTACTATTTTACTAGCTGAGTGACCTTCGGCAACTTAGTTAATCTCTCTGAGCTTCAGGTTTATCTTAAGTAAAAATGGTGCTCGTAATACCTACCTGTGCGAGTTGCTGTGAGAAAATAGAATGAATATATTGTTAGTACCACCAGTAGTTAGCATTACTGAGCTTTGGCTGTGTCAGGCCCTATTGTAAATCCTTTAACCTGTGTTATCTCATCTAATCCTGATAAACCCCCGGTGAGTTAGGTACAGTTCCTATCCTTCTCCTATCAGTGACTGAAGTTGGGTCTCTTTCTTAGGGCCATCCATCTAATAGTGGTGGAGAAGATATTTGATGCCAAGTTGTTGCTCCAGAGCCCATGATCTTGACCACTAGGCTATGCTGGCCTCCCGTAAATGTGGCCAGAGTAGATGGTACGTACTACATGATTCTCCACTCATTGAATTCTGCTTCTAGGGAAGCTTAAGCTCTTTTCTTACATTTTCATGCCAGAGATGATCATTTCTTCCCAAGGAAGGCACTTGGAATTTTGCTTCTTACCATGCTTAGTAGGAACGTGACCTGGAACAAGATACGTCATCTCTTTGCACCTCGGTTTCCATGTTTGTAAGAGGGGGACAGCAATATTTGATCTTCTTATGGCAGTGAGGACTGATGTATGCAAAGCACCCTGCACAGTGCCTGGCACCCAGTAGGTCCTCAGTTAACGTGTTGGTTCCTTTTTCTTCGTTTGGCCAGTTCATAGACTACTGGAGAAAAATTTGGCAGTTCCTCAGTGTTCACAGAATGACTTGACATAAAGTCGCTTTCTGTTCGTTGTCCCTGTAGGAAGTGATTGAATGTTCAGAGCATTAACTTGGGGGAGGGAAGCAGGCGTTGTTTGTATTCTGAGGTTTAGAGTGCGTGACTGTGAAGACACACTTTCTGCATTGCCTGAGAGGGCACCTTAGACTGCCAGCAGGAGCAGCTGTGCAGACCACTGGGCTTCTTTTTGTAGCTCACCACTCTTTTATTTTTCCCCAGACAGATGGTAAGAATAGATGGAGAGACATCAAAGCAAAAAAATAGGGGTATTTGATTGATCTGGCCCTCCAAACACCCTCGAATCCCACCAACAACTACTTTAATGTTTTCTTCCAAGTTTTTTTTAATTGTGATAAAATGTGCATAACATAAATTTACTTTTTAAACAGTTTTTAAGTGTTCAGTTTAGTGGCATTAAGTACATTCACATTGTGTGCAACCATCACCACCCTCCATCTGCAGAACTTTTTCATCTTCCCAAACTGAAACTCTGTCCCCATGAAACATTAACTCTCCATTCCCCCTCCCCCAGCCCCTGGCACTCACCATTCTACTTTCTGTCTTTATGAATCTGGCTATTCTAGATACCTCATGTAAGTGGAATCACAGTATTTGTCCTTTTGTCACTGGCTTATTTCACTGAGCACAATGTCCTCAAGGTTCATCCGTGTTGTAGCATGTGTCAGAATTTCCTTCCTTTTTAAGGCTGAATAATATTCCATTGTATGTATATTCTTCCACTTTTAAAGCATAGGTTAAATATGTAAATGCATACCTTATACTTACCAGTATATTTATTTATAGTCATCTCTATAGTTTTGTTTTTTGCTCTGACTTAAAACACTATATTTTCTGTGTTATTACTTGATCTTTGTGAATACTATTCCATCCATCTAGTGATGACATAGTGTCTTGATTCTGTTTAAAATGAACTGTTTCTTTTCTTTCTCTCTTACAGAATTAGTTATATTAAACTCATTGTGTATTTCTAAAATTAGCAACATTTCTCAGGGACACTGAGAAGTTTGTGGTCTGCTCTGTCTCATTTTCTTTTTGAGATTCCTGGTTGCATGGTAAACTCTTTGGGTTAACAGCAGTGGCTGTATTTTATACCTTATCTGGACATGGTAAGAAATACATAGTCTACCACTTAGTCTACCATACATAGATTCCACTTACAAGTCTACCATATCTTATCTATAATTCCAAAGTTCAAAAAGCTCTAAGAATTGAAAGTAGTTTTTTGGGATTTCAGATGCAAACCTGATCTGAACTCACTGAGGCTATTTATAGCTTTTATTTTTCCCATTTAATGTGAATATTTAAGTGTTTAATTGTAGGGAATGACCCCATGCCTGCTGGGGCATTGCATAATTTATGGTTCTTATATTCTTATATGTGCTGAATTACCTTTTTTAGAGGTAATATATTTTAATTTATTCATAATTTAGTATTATGAAGTACTTCATATGTAACTTCTTTCACTTAATGATACAACATGGGCATCTTTCTATGACATTAATTTATCATAGAACATTCCTTTGTATGGTAACCATATATTTTAAAAAAACTTTTTTTTTTTAAATAATTTTATTTATTTATTTTTCCACCAAGGCCCCAGTAGATAGTTGTATGTCATAGCTGCACATCCTTCTAGTTGCTGTATGTGGGACACGGCCTCAGCATGGCCAGACAAGCGGTGCGTCGGTGCACGCCCGGGATCTGAACCCGGGCCGCCAGCAGTGGAGCACGTGCACTTAACCGCTAAGCCACGGGGCCGGCCCTAAAAATACTTTTAATAACAGCTTTATTGAGATATAATTCATATACCATACAATTCAGCCACTTAAAGTATTAATTCAGTGGCTTTTAGAATTCACAGAATTGTGTAACCATCAGCACAATCAATTTTAGAACGTTTTCATTCCCCCAGAAAGAAACCCCATACCCAATAGCAGTCACTCCCCATTTTCCCCTTCCCCCATTCTTAGGCAACCGCTAATCAATATACTTTCTGTGTCTATACATATATCTATTCTGGACAGTTCATATAAATGGAATCATATATGATCTGTGGCCTTTTGTATCTGGCTTCTTTCACTTAGCAGAATGTTTTTAAGGTTCACCCATGTTGTAGCAGGAGTCTTACTCCATTCATTTTTGTGGCTGAGTAATATTCCATTGTGTGGATATATCACATTGTTTATTCATCAGTTGATGGACATATGGGTTATTTTCACTTTTTTACTGTTATGAATAATCATGCTATGAACATTCTTATACAAGTCTTTGTGTGGATGTACGTTTTCATTCTCTTAGGTACATACCTAGGAGTGGAGTTGCTGGGTCATGGGGTAACTCTATGTTTACTTTTTGAAGAACTGCCAAACTGTTTTCCATGGCAGCTGCACCATTTCACATTCCCACCAGCAATGTATGAGGGTTCTAATTTCTCCACATCCCCCCAATACTTGTTACTGTCTGTCTTTTTGGTTATACCCATTCTAGTGTGTATGATATGATATCTCATTGTGGTTTCGATTTGCATTAACCTGATGGCTAGAGAAGTTGAACATCTTTTCATGTGGCTGTTAATATATCTTCCATGGAGAAATGTCCATTCAGCTCTTTGCTTACCTTTAAATTGGGTTATTTGTCTTTTTATTGTTGAGTTGTGAGAAATTTTAATATAGCCTAGATAATCCCTTATCAGATATATGATTTGCAAATATTTTCTCCCATTCTGTGGGTTGTCTTCTCACTTTCTTTTTTTTTTTTTTTTTAAAGATTTTATTTATTTATTTTTCCCCCCAAAGCCCCAGTAGATAGTTGTATGTCATAGCTGCACATCCTTCTAGTTGCTGTATGTGGGACGCGGCCTCAGCATGGCAGGAGAAGCGGTGCCTCGGTGCGCGCCTGGGATCCAAACCCGGGCTGCCAGCAGTGGAGCGCGCGCACTTAACCGCTAAGCCACGGGGCCGGCCCGTCTTCTCACTTTCTTGATAGTGTTCTTTGAAGCACACAAGTTTTTAATTTTGATGAAGTCCAATTTATATTTTCTTTTGTTGCTTATGCTAAGAAACCATTGCCTACTCCAAGGTTATGAAGATGTATGCCTGTGTTTTTTCCTAAGAGTTTTATAGTTTTAGCTCTTACATTTAGGTCTTTGATCTGTTTGGAGTTAATTTTTGTATATGGTGTGAGGTAGGGGTCCAGATTCATTCTTCTGCATTTGGATACTCAGTTGTTTTAGTAATATTTGTTGAAAAGACTATTCTTTTCCCCCTAGAATTGTGTTGGCACTCTTGCCGAAAATCAATTGACTGTAAATGTGAGAGCCTACTCCTGCACTCTCTGTTCTATTCCATTGATCTATATGTCTATCCTTAGAACTTGAAAAGTTCTGATTTCTGAATTGTCTCCAGAGTTTTAGAGACTAGATAATGTAGATTGCTATTAACCCATGAGGGGGCACTGTTTTTCCAGCTCCTCAGACATCACTATACTTACCTTTCCTGCCTATCTCACCATGTGATCTCCATGGCACTCCCTAGGAAAGCCTGAGAACAGAGCTGAGGCTCTTCGCAGGTTTTATGACATCCACACCATCACTGTGTTTCAGCGTGATAGTGTTATTACTTTTAGAATCCAAACCTTGAACGTGAATTGAGATGTTGTAGGCAGCAACTGGAAGGGTGACAGACCTCAACAAGTCCCCCATCTGTGCACACGCTGCTATACAGGTGTGGGCACCCAGGGACCATATCTGAGCTTTGTGACTCTGACCACCCCCAGCCCCATCCACATTGAATTGGTCTAGAGATAGATACTTGCACCAAGATGGACTGAAAAAATGTTCTCCTCTGGGAATTTGAAACTTGGGAAGAAGAGGCAGAGAAACTTGGAGTCCTGGAAATCGGCATTTTGATGGAAATAGTGTGCTAGATCAGAGAGAAGGCTGCTGAGGTCCCCACAGCTGTTCTGCTTCTGGGCTTTCCTAGGGCTTCTGTGAGGTACCCAGGATCCTTCTTGTAAATCCTCCTTTTTGCTTAAAATTAGGCAGTCAGTTTCTGTTGCTTGTGAGGAAAAAGATTCTTCATCAGTACCTTAGTGGACGGGCCCATGCAGTGAAGGATGGATGTCATTTTTTCCTTTTTACAGATGTGCATTTAGCACCTGCCAAGAGCAGGGCATTCTGAATGCTTAGGCACTGAGGACTCCCTGGCAGATAAAGGGTAGCCCTGCTCTGTAGGACTCACGGTTCAGTGAGTTGGAGGATAGGGGGTAGATTGGTAAAACAGATGTGCTGAATATGAGATCGATGTGCCATAGTCAAGGACCAAGAAAAGCGCTATTGGGGTTCAGAGGCAGGAGAGTCAGGGAAGGCTTCCCAGAGGAGGTGATGTTGGGTGGGGTCCTGACAGATGAGTTGGAGTCTACCTGGTAGCAAATGAAAGACTGGGAGTTCCAGGAGAAGGGCACTGTGTGTGCAGAGACTCAGGAGCATGAAGGATTCGGGGGGGTTTAGGCACCTTAGAAATTTGTATGATTAGGTCACAGGTGTGAACAGCCAGTGACGAGCTGCTGAAACAGGCTGGAAGCAGATTATGAAGGGCTTTGTATCTTGGGCCAAGACATTTAGACTTTGTTCTGGAGGCAGCAGGCCCCTTTGTGAGGTTTTAAGCTCTCCCTGGTGTCACTGGGGTGGAGGTGAGAGACGTCAGGAGACCATTTTGGAGGCGGGGCCGTGGGTCAGGGTGGTAAGGCAGGGATGGAAAGGAAGGGAGGAGGAAACCCAAGTAAGGAAACAGACTGACCAAACTGGGCTACCAGAGGGAAGGAGAGAGGTGCTTAGTACAGAATGGGTGTGGGGTGTGGGTGTCGGGAGAGGGGTAAGAACTCTGCTGCTATCAAGATGAGGCCTGGCAGGCAGGCGGGGCTGGGGGCGACAGGCCGGCAGGCAGCCTCAGGGCCCGTCTTTTGTGGGGTAGATGAAAGGGACTCCATTCGACTTTGTTTTATGCCAATCAGGTGCAGCTTTTGGATTGCTGGCTAGCTGCCATGTTGCCCTCAGGCAAAAGTTTGGCAGCCTTGGTATTGTCGACCCTTTGTACTGGATGGTGAAAGTATCTGCCTTGCAGACCGGGCCCTGGAATCAGGTATTTGGAATGCATAGCTAATGCGTTCCACTCCAGACCTTTGGTGTTATTATTCCACAGTATCACATCTAATTGACTATTTCCAAACATCCTTGTACATTTTGACTGTACAAGCAAGATAGGTTGCCAGCAGCCCCTCTTTGCTCAGGCTGCCTCATCTGCAAAGTTTGCTGTTACCACCCCACTTCCAGGCTCCTGGTTCCTCCATGCCTAGGAGCCCTGGTCCATCTCCCAGCTTCGCCCACCTATTGTCCTTCTGGCCCTGCTCACCTGGGGTTGGACGAGGGGCTATTGTGTGCAAAGGAGAGCCTCAGCCCTAGGACTGCCGCCCCATGTGTGGGTCTGTGGAGTGAGCTGGACGGGTGGGGTGAGGCCCACAGGCACTGATGGAGCCCGGGCTGGGTGCCCAGTGCCTTGGCATCAGGGAGGTGGTGAGGGGCAGCACTCCCAACGTTGGGTTACTCCCACCACAGTGGGATGGGCAATGGTGTTAGGGGCTCCCCAGATCAGGTGACACTGAATCATCTGGTGAGTGTGTCTTTTCCTCCTCAGTCCTCTTTCCCAAGGCGAGAGGCCCACAGTCCTGGCTCTCTGAACGCCGTTCACCTCCCTCTCTGAGCAGGAGCAAGCGGCTCACAGAAGGCAAAAGCACAGCAAAAGCACAACATCATTTAATATTTATTTATTTTTTTTATGGTTGCCTTCTAATTTTGGCATGTTGTTGTTTTCCATTTATGGCAGCCATATAGTTTCCTTTTTTTTTATTGTGGTAAAATATATATAACATAAAATTTACCATTTTAACCATTTTTAAGTACATAACTCAATAGCATTAAGTATATCCACAATGTCATGCAGCCATCCCTCCATCAATTTCCAAAACTTTTCCATCACCTCAAGTTGAAACTCTGTACCCATTAAGCAATAACTCCCCATTCTCTCCTCCCTCCAGCCCCTGGCAACCACCATTCTACCTTTTTTCTCTTTGAATTTGCCTCTTCTAGGTACTTCATATAACTGGAATCATGCAGTAGTTGTCCTTTTGTGTCTGGCTTATTTCACTTAGCATGAAGTTTACAAGGTTTATCCATGTTACAGCATGTGTCAGAATTTCCTTCCTTTTTTTTTTTTTTTTTGGTGAGGAAGATTAGCCCTGAGTTAACATCTGTTGCCAATCCTCCTCTTTTTGCTGAGGAAGATTGGCCCTGGGCGAACATCCCTGCCCATCTTCCTCTACTTTATATGGGATGCTGCCCCAGCATGGCTTGACAAGTGGTACATTGGTCCCGACCCAGGATCCAAACCTTTGAGCCCTGGGTCACCGAAGTGGAGTGCGCGCGCATAACCGCTACGCCACTGGGCCGGCCCCAGAATGTCCTTTCTTTTTAAGGCTGAATAATATTCCATTATATGGATAGACCACATATACCACATTTTGTTTTTCCGTTCATCAGTTGATGGACACTTGGGTTGTTTCTACCTTTTGCCTAATGTGAATAATACTGCTATGAACACTGGCATACAAGTATCTGTTCGAGTCCCTGCTTTCAATTCCTTTGGGTATATACCTAAGAGTGGAATTGTTGGATAAAGTGAGATGTTTTCCTTTAAAAGAAAAAAGTGGGTTTTAAAAAACAAGGCAAAATTAATTATTAAAAAACAATATTAGGGGCTGGCCTGGTGGTGTAAGCAGTTAAGTGCGCGTGCTCTGCTGCGGCGGCCCGGGGTTCACTGGTTCAGATCCCGGGCGTGCACCGACGCACTGCTTGGCAAGCCGTGCTGTGGTGGTGTCCCATATAAAGTGGAGGAAGATGGGCATGGATGTTAGCCCAGAGCCAGTCTTCCTCAGCAAAAAAAAAAAGAGGAGGATTGGCAGGTGTTAGCACAGGGCTAACAAAAAAAACAAAAAACAATATTAAGTAACAGTGTAGGTATCATTGTGATACGGTGGAAAAGATGGAGCTGGCCCTGGAGTGATGGCTGGTGCAGTAATGCAATGTCTAACCAGCCTGGGCGGAATTCTGATGCTCCAGCAGCTGTCATCCGTGTGGCCTTGGGCTGTTACCTTACCTCTGAGCCTCAGCCTGTCCACTTGTAAAATGGAGATGACACTTCATTTCCCTCCAGGTTGCTGTTTGCTTCTGATGTGGTTGTGCTTGAGGAGCCTGGCGATTTTCACGCTGGCGCCCCTGACCTCTTCCTCTCTGCGTGCTCGGAGACCGTGGTGGCTGCTGCCCGTGCTGGCCCTGCTCTTCTGCCGCAGGCTCGTGAGAGGGTGTGCGTGTGGTGGTCTGAGCTCGAGTCTTGTTATCTCCTAATCCCATTCCTCCTCTTGCTGCCTGCTGCTCTGACACCTGGAATAGAACCCACAAGGGCCAGGGATCTTCCTGAACTTTACAAATGTATTTTTATAGTGCTTACACCCTTGTGCCGATTTTATCTGTAGCTGTTTTTTCCCTTCTCCCTCCTATTTAATTCCTTTGTCTTTTGACTCCTTTCATTTAATTAATTGATTAACTCTTTCAACAGTATTTATTGAGCACCTGTGATGCTGGAAGGAGAAGTGGGTCTTTGTTGGGTGGGGCACGTGAGATGTAGAAGCCATCTTTCCTGCCTCTCCCTAGTGCTGTCAATCTGCTTGGATAGAAAAGAAAGGAATTGTTAAAATCATCAGGAGGTAGTAATAATGTATAATGGGCCTTAACAGACATTTTTATTTCTTCTAGAGGCTGTTGCTGTTGTTGGGCAGGGAGTGCTTGCTTGTTTTAATTGAGGGACTATATGGCATTGTGGAAAAGAAGGTGAATCTTAGAGTCTAGGTTTAAATTTTGGCACTGCCTCTTACCACTCCATGATCTTATGAGGCAACATGGGAAGGGTGCCACTGCCTTGAGGGCTGTGGTGAGGGTTACACGAGGGTTATGCGTGAAGTGCCTAGCGGGGTGACCTCACTCCGGAGGCCCTTGCTGATGGTTCATTACTGTGCCCTCCTCCCCAACTCCTCACTCTCTTGTCTTTCTGTGTCACTGAAGTTCTCCTGTCATATCTTGGAGGAATTAATGGATGCTGTAATATGAGAGGGGCCCCCACACAAGGTCTTGTTGCATTGCCAGATAGCCCCTCTCCATCACCCTCCAAAAGAGAAGCAGAAGAGGCCAGGGATTCAGTTACCTTTGCAAGCAGGGCCCATCCAGCAGATTTGGTGGGGTGCTCCCCGGGCTGTGACAGCTAACCTGCTGGTACTGTAGGAGGGGCCTACTCTCTCTTCCCCCAACCTGGGTGTTGGCAAGGGGACATTCTCCTGCATTTCTTTATTTCTTCAGTTATTTATTTTTTTTTCCCTCAGATGATCATTCTCCTAGTCATTTCAGTGATCATATGATTTAAAGATATTATTTTAAAAAATAGATTAACTTCTTTGCTTTGTCCCAGCCGCCATACCTGTGTGCTTTACACGTCACCATGTATGACCGTAACACTCCCTATGACTCAGTCACCGCAAGAGGAAGTCACTTGTCTAAGGTCATACATGAATTGTCAGGGCAGGGCTTGAACATAGGTTGTCTGACTCCAAAGCCATTTCTCCAAAGGAGGACGACATCTGGTGTCAGCAGAGAGGTTTTTCCTCTGGAATGGGAGGGCGGAGGGGAGAGGAAACAGTGCATTTATCTAAATGAGACTGAACCGTGAGTACCGAATAGCTGTGTTCTGTGCAAGTGTAAACCACTCTTTGTGGGGGTAATGGGGGGACTTTGATTCCTTCCGGGGCTTGAGTGAAAAAGAAAAAAACCCAACGAAAACAGCACGTGAAACTGGGCCACCATAAAGGCTGCACTGATCTGGTGTTCCTGGTTTTGGAACTCAAGTTTCGCATCCCCCTTTTTCCCTCTCTTCCTTCTTGTGACATGAAATCTTTCCAGTTCACAAAACACGCAGGGTACCCTCGTAGTGTGTTTAATGGAAACAACA
Organism: Ceratotherium simum simum; assembly: GCF_057802395.1. Lineage (NCBI taxonomy): Eukaryota > Metazoa > Chordata > Mammalia > Perissodactyla > Rhinocerotidae > Ceratotherium > Ceratotherium simum. Next base: position 93,148,781 of record NC_141904.1, read on the forward strand.
AGGCCGGGGTCATCTGAGTCCCTGGGGGCATCCTCCTGCACCTGTCCTGTCCTGTGGCCATTATTCTTTTTCTCAGTGAGGACAGAGAAGGCCTCTCCAGAGGCATCTGCAGTTCAGATGCCTTTGGGGCTGCAGGGACCAGCAGGGACTGGGTGGGAATCTGATGGTTGTTTTAACAGCCAAGTTACTAGAAAACTTTGTCTTGGCCCAACCTTTCTGGGGACTAATTATGGAAAATCTGTCTAGAGCCTTAAATAAATTCTACTTTGTGATTTCGTAATTCACCTTCTAGGAAAGAATCTGAAATGAGCTAGAGCTTGAGGCACAAAAATGTTCTTTGTGGTGTTACTTATGGTAGCAAAAAATTGGAAGCCACCCAAATGAAGAAATTAAGGTACTTTGTGTCATCCTTTCTTAAAATGATATTTACGAAGAAATTTTAAAAACATGAAAAAATTACTTTAAATATAATGTTAAGTGAAAAAGCAGGGCAAGGAATTCTATTTCAGTTTAATTCAGTTATGTATAAAATACACAGGAACAGGAAAAATAGTAGAAAGAAAGACATCAAATATTAATTTAATAGCTGACTTTAGGGGATGGAAATGTAGGTCACTTTTAGTTTTCTTTTATAAAGAAGGTATTTTTTCCAAGGTTTTTTCTTTCCCAATGCTCTTTCCAAAATTTCTGTAATGAACATTATTAGTTTAATAGTCCTCCCCTCCCCCCAGATACATAAAAATCACTGCACGGCTCTGGCTAGGAAGTCCTCCTCATTCCTCTGTTGAGGCACTGCACAGCTCAGGCAGGCGGATGTGGTCAGCTGATGCTGCTTGTTCCCTGAGCTCCTCCTCCAGTGCTGGGGGCTGGTTCCCAGGAGCAGCGTTATAATTAATATTTCACACAATCTTTGCCTAAAGTCTGTTGGCAGTTTGGGATGCTTCCTTTAATCTAAACTCATTGTAAAGTTTAGGGGCCAGACTATTCTGTGGCTTTTGGAGTTGAGGAAACATGAAAGAAACTGCCTTCCATTTGTTGAAATATTAAAGCATTTAAAATTTTTTTCCTTCTTTCAGATAAGCAAAACACAGCTGACTCTCCATCGCTGGGCAGTGCTGGAAGCTAGCTCCCAATGAGAGTGGTTAACTCTGTGGTAATGGAGAGGACAAATTTTAAAGAAATAATTAAAAAGCTCTTGGGAGGGCTGGCCTGGTGGCGTAGTGGTTAAGTTCACGTGCTCCACTTCTGGTGGCCCGGGGTTCACAGGTTGAGATCCCAGGTGCAGACCTACGCACTGCTCATCAAGCCACACTGTGGCAGGCGTCTCACATAAAGTAGAGGAAGATGGGCACCTTCCTCAGAGAACAAGAGGAGGATTGGCAACAGGTGTTAGCTCAGGGCTAATCTTCCTCACACCAAAAAAAAATGCTCTTGGGAAATTGTTACTCTTTTGTCTCATAACAGAAAAGCAAGCCTGTGTCTTGTTGCTGAGCACGGTATTTGGTGACCAGCAGAAAAAAAGAAGTTTCCAAAGTCAAACTTGGAGCCACTGTCATCTACAAGATTTGTCTGATCGGATGTTTGGGGCCTAAGAGACACAGCTGGGTCCTGGCCGTGTGACCCTCTTCTGAGCCTCAGTCTCTTCATCTTCGGGATGGGCGTAACAGTGCCTCCCATTCAGATGTGTAGTTGCCGCAGGAGGGTTTCTCTCTGTCTGTTTTCGAAGAGGACTAAACCATCCCCATATCCCTGGAAGATAGGTTGGAGATCTGGCATGGGGTCCCTACGGTAAAGCCAAGGGATTTGCCGTGAAGACTTGCTGTGAAGTCTGGCCCTGGCATGTCTAGATTAGTGGTTAAAGAGCCATTTGAGAAACTGGGGAGAGCTCTGGGCCTTGTCCCCAGCAAAACTTACATAACTGTTTCGGGAGGTATTTGGACATAGGCCTTCGGGAAGAACTGTGGCCTGGCTAGAGTTGGGTGATGGGCGGACTTGTGTGGGGATTGCTCTTGTTGCCTTTCTGGGAGGGCCTGGAATGTGGGGCTCCCACGTCCATGTGGGAAGGACTGTGCTGTAGCCAGGAGGAAGGCCTGAGCGAGTATCTCTATGCCTCTCTGCTTGTTTTTGTAAGTCTGTATACGAAGAGAAAAATAAAAAGGAAGCTAAACTCATTTATAGTAATTATCTTCTGACATATAAAACCCCAAATGATTTTTTTTTTTTTTGTGAGGAAGATCAGCCCTGAGCTAACATACATGCTAATCCTCCTCTTTTTGTTGAGGAAGACCCGCTCTGAGCTAACATCTATTGCCAATCCGTCTCCTTTTTTTTTCTTTTTTTTTCCCCCAAAGCCCCAGTAGATAGTTGTATGTCATAGTTGCACGTCCTTCTAGTTGCTGCATGTGGGACGCGGCCTCAGCATGGCCGGAGAAGCGGTGCCTCGGTGCGCACCCGGATCCGAACCCGGGCCGCCAGTAGTGGAGCGCGCGCACTTAACTGCTAAGCCGCGGGGCCGGCCCCCAAATGATTTTTAAAGACAGGGTTCTGAGCAAAATGAAATTGTTCACTTATGATTAACAGAACGATGGACATAAACCCAAGATTTTTATTTGCTCAAGTCTCAACATGTATATTTTCTGATTCTACTACATATGTAGATCTTTTATGTAAAACAGAATTGTTAGTGTACATATAAGTGGGATGTGTGCTGTGATACATGAACACAGTGGCCCTTTATATAGTTTTTAAATGCAAAGTAATTTTTTTTTCTGATTATAAAACATACCTATTTTGGAAAATTTGGATAATAGGCAAAACTATAAAGAAGAAAATGATCATCTGGTTTACATAGTTGAAATTATACATTTCATGTAATTTTTGCTGTTTTTAAAAATTTAACAGTATAGCCTCAGCATTTTTCCCACACCATTAGTCACTTTCTATAAACATCATTTTTTCATGCCTGCAGGAGTTCCATTGTACGAATATACAGTTTCTTTAAGCATGTGGTGTTGTGGAAAGCACACATGCTTTGGCTTAGAGAAAACCTGTGTTCAAAACCTATGTCTGTCATTTCCTGGCTCTGGGTGACCTCTGGAGCCTAGGTTTCCTTGTCTATAAAATGGGGATGGAATAAGTTCCTTGTGGGGTTGCTGAGAGGACTCAGTGAGAGTGGGCGTAAAGAACCTCACACAGTCCGGGCACACAGCAGGCACTCAGCAAGCAGTAGCTGCTCTTGCTATTGGTGGTGGTGGTAGTGGTGGCGGTGGCTGTGTTACCTTATGGCCCCTCTAGGGAGACTTTGGGTGCTCACAGTGTGTTAAGAATAAGCAGGCCAGCTCTGGCCTCATTTTTTAAACAAATTCTTTTTTCTGTCGCTGTGATTTCTTCTCTTGCATTTTCCCTCTTTGTTCTGTGTATTTATGTAAGCTGCTTTACATCCTTTTTGCAGTAAGGCAGATATAAATAAATAAACACTTAACTATTCCCTGGAGCGTTGGACATTTAGGTTGTTTCCGATTTCTTGATATTGTAAATAATGCTGCACAGAATATGTTTGTTTATCAAGGTCTGTCCCAGGTTGGCTTATTCCCCAGGGCTAGACTCCTAGAAGTGGAATTAGAGGGCCAAAGGGCATACGTATTTTTACGCCTCTAATCCAAATTGCCAGGTTGCTTCTTAGAAGGTTGTACCAGTCTACATTCCCAAGAGCAGCCGTGTGAGAGAAGGCCCGTGTCACTGACTCTTCCAGGTCCATGTGAGCACTGTCTTTCTTTTCAAGCCCCTTGCCCTGTGGCCCCGGGTAGCAGCAGTCTGGTGCTTACCTGGCTGCTGTGCTTTATGTCGTCATCAGTAAGTAGAGCTCCCAGCTGAGGCCTGCTCCAGCCTCCCCCTTTTGGTAAATCTTACTTCTGATGGGAGGGCAGTCCTGTCGCCAGCCAGTCCTGCCTGCATAGACTGCCCCCTCTGCTAAACAATGAGCACATTCAGACCCAACTTGTGTTTTCAGTTATTAAAGAACGGAGCCGGCTGTCTCTGCCTGTGACTTTAATCTTTAAGCCTTTATTCTCTCTACCCCATCCCCCTTCCCCTAACCTTTTGTTTGTGCAGTTCCGAGCTCTGGGATATGGGGGTCCAAGAGTTTCTGCGTGTATTGTGCCTTCCCCTGGCGGCTACAGATGGTTGTAGCCCTAAGCGTTGTTATTTCAGGGTAGGCAGGAAGGGGAAGGACTGGGATGAGAGGGAAGGAGAAAGCGAGAGGCTGGTTCTCCTTGCCTCCAGCAGTCATTTGGACTTTGCAAAAACTGTTTATTTTTGTATAGCTCTGGAGTGAGTGCCCCAACTCCATTCTTGTCCCATTTTCAAATTCGGTAGAGACTGGTTCTGTCTGGGAGTTGCTTACTCTTTTTTTTTTTTTTTTTTTTTTTGGGTTTGGGAGTTGCTTACTCTTAATAAAGTTTATGTCTTCCTGTGGCCTCTTAGCATTTCCTCCTGGAAAATAGTTCTTGTGGTTGAATTATAGATATGTGTATTTAAATACAGTCATGCGCTGCATCATGATGTTTCAGTCAACGACGGACCGCATGTATGACGGTGGTCCCATAAGATTAGTACCATTTAGCCTAGGTGTGTAGTAGGCTATACCATCTAGGTTTGTGTAAGTACATGCCATGATGTTCGCACAATGACAAAATCGCCTAACAACACATTTCTCGGAATGTATCCCTGTCGTTA